>NC_046327.1:31434406-31734595 GCF_009819535.1 Lacerta agilis
TTGCAAGGACTCACAAGTAGGAAGAGTGGTGTTGCACTCATGCCCTGCTTATAGGCTTCCAGTAAGCATCTCATTAAGTCACTGTGTGAACAGACGAGCTTCTGGTTTGATCCAGCAGGGCAAATTCTTACGGAATGGCCCAGATTGTCTCCTGTTACCCTGGAGCGCTTCTGCCACATTAAAGATAAAAAAGAATACCCACAAAAACTACAACAACTACCTTCATCTATGTCAAATTCGTAGTCATCCCAAAGATCCCGTTCCAGATCAATATCTAGGTGCATAGGGTAGTAGAAATTCCTTTCTGGGTCAATCACTTCTTCCTTCTGTGAAAAGAAGCAGGGAGAGAGAGACTGTATTACTTTCATAGCCAACAAAATGACCTAGCTGCAAAGAACACTAGCCCTGGCGTTTCGAATTAGCACCCACACCCCAACAAGACATATTCCCTAGAAGAGCAGGATCAGGCCTACTTGTGTATACCATATCCATGCACAGCAGATGCTTCTGAGGATACTACAGTGCAGTTTAAGAGTGATATGTTTCGTTCTCATTCACTTCCAATGGTCAGCTTGCCCAGCCCAAACCTTACCGACTGGCAGTGCTTGAACTGTCCTTTCTGAAACCTGTCTAACTCCTCAAATATGCCCTCTCAGTATTCTGTATTATGAGGAGAGTGGATGTTCCTGCATTAAGCAAGCAGCAACTCCCCATTTGCTTTCTCTAGATCACAAGATTTTTCCTTGTTAAACTAAGTTTGCAAAGTCAGGCTCCTTGTTACTCCTCTGCTCCTGCAAGTTGAAACCCTCTTTTCCCCACACAGCAAAGATTTCTCTGGATGCCCAGCTTTCTGTTCCTTCCTGCTGCTATATGCACTAACACTTTTGGCTGTAGTTGCTGCAGTGCATATTCAATGCACATTCCACCATGCAGTGAACACAAATGTAGAGATGGCTGATTAAGCAGGACTAGACTTAATACAGTATTTGTTTAATGTTGTGTTCCATTTCTGAAAAGTCCCACTGACTATCTTGTCTGGTTCCTTAAATTCAGCAAAAGCACCCAATACCCAGTTTCCTTTAAAGCTGCCTCGAGTGAGATTACAACCATTTCTTAAATCCTTTCTAAGTTGCAGAAAGTCTAAAGCACTAGGAATATATTAGCCATTTTAAATGCTCTGAATCACCAACCTCCCCAACCCACAGACATATCACCATCTCTCCCCAAGAAACAACATAGAATCATAGAATCATAGAGTTGGAAGAGACCACAAGGGCCATCCAGTCCAACCCCCTGCCAAGCAAGAAACACCATCAAAGCATTCCTGACAGATGGCTGTCAAGCCTCCACTTAAAGACCTCCAAAGAAGGAGACTCCACCACACTCCTTGGCAGCAAATTCCACTGTCGAACAGCTCTTACTGTCAGGAAGTTCTTCCTAATGTTTAGGTGGAATCTTCTTTCTTGTAGTTTGAATCCATTGCTCCATGTCCGCTTCTCTGGAGCAGCAGAAAACAACCTTTCTCCCTCCTCTATATGACATCCTTTTATATATTTGAACATGGCTATCATATCCCCCCTTAACCTTCTCTTCTCCAGGCTAAACATGCCCAGCTCCCTAAGCCGTTCCTCATAAGGCATCGTTTCCAGGCCTTTGACCATTTTGGTTGCCCTCCTCTGGACACGTTCCAGCTTGTCCGTATCCTTCTTGAACTGTGGTGCCCAGAACTGGACATAGTATTCCAGGTGAGGTCTGACATACAAACAGTACTATCCCAACTCTGTTTTCCCAAGGCAAGTTCCTTTTCTGCTGAAGCACTTCAGCATAGTGATCTTATAGGTCCTCCAACAGGCCTTCAAAGGGGAAGTTGGGAGAAAGGACAGGCCATTTACCCTTTCTTCTTGAGGCAAGAGCTCTGCCCTGAGCACATAGTAATAAACACACGTCTCCTTAAGCCACAAGCGGAAGGGGCCTTCAACAAAAACAGGCCTGTCTGTATTGTGCTGAGCCAGGAGCGATTGCTGGTCAGGGCTCTGGATTCCTAGAAGGGGCAAAGTATAGATAAAGGAAAAGGTTATAAACCAATGGTTACGTATCACAGTCATATCAAAAATAATGCTTGAAAAGGACATGGTTTCACTGGAGGGAAAGGTGGGTCCGCTATGCACATCTGGTTATGAACTGAACAATAACAAAGAGTCACCACGTGGCTTTTTTTTGTTTCTGATGAAGAATGGAAAGCAGGGAGATGGAAGCAGAAGCCAAAGAACTTGGGCAGGACTCCTACAGGTCAAAGGATGGGATTTCTACACCCAAGACTCTTAAAACTATTTCCACCAATAACCAAACACTGGGCCCATCCCTCCCTTCGTGGCTCTTTACCATGCTTACTGTTACTAAAGTATTCTGGTAGGCCAAGTATTGTAGTTTGAAGAAATTTTGTAAACTTGATTCCCCCCCCCCTCCTTAACACAGCACTTTTGCAATAGGATGAAAGAACAATACCCCCATCTCTCCCCCCCAACTGTAAGATGTCTATGACAAAAATGTCTCTCACCAAACGTAAACAAACTGTGAAAAAGCCTATGAATTGAAAGTGGAGACAACAGAGGCTCTGTTCCCTGTTTATCTGTTTGCTTTGTAACACAAAAAACCCAATAAAAACTAATTTTAAAAACACACACCGCTTTTGCCATCACACAGAATTTTGTATTCACTTGGGTTTTTGTTCCTAGTTCAGTGGGAGAAGAGAGGTCGCTGAGATAGCTAGAAGGCTTAGAAGGATTTCCCCAAGTGTTAAGTTGTCCAATGTCATAGCAGTAAGAAGTGGAGACATGGGATGCATGTAAATGATGATAATGACCATCTTGAATGCCTGCTCCCTGCCTTGTTGGCCTTTTCCCACCTGGTCTGGGAGGATGTGGCCCTGACTCCAGCTACAAACGCTGAGGTTGCTGAAGAGGCCAGAGACCCTCTTGACCAGGGGTAGGCAACCTAAGGCCCGGGGGCCGGATGCGGCCCAATCACCTTATCAATCCAGCCTGCGGACGTTCCAGGAATCAGCGTGTTTTTACATGAGTAGAATGTGTCCTTTTATTTAAAATGCATCTCTGGATTATTTGTGGGGCATAGGAATTCGTTCATTCCCCCCCCCCAAAAAAATAGTCCAGCCCACCACAAGGTCTGAGGGACAGTGGACCGGCCCACGGCTGAAAAAGGTTGCTGACCCCTGCTCTTGACTGTCTCTCAGGTCACTGAGCCTGAGCTTCCACAGACACCATCAACCTTGGACCTCCATTGGCAGGAATGGCAGCAACAGCAGCAGCTACGTTCTATGCTTATGATAATACTTTATTCTCTTGCTAATTATGCTGTTTTAAATGTGCATTTTATATTTGATTTCCTTTGATAATGTTTTCTTTTGAAATGTTTAAGATAATTTTTTTGTTAACTTTGCAGCATTAAATGTGCATTCTGTAGTTGACTTCTGTAATGTTTTATTTTGAAATCTTTAAGATAATATTTTAGTTTCCTGTTAAAATTATGTTGCTTTGAATGTACACTTGACTTTCTTCAGTAATGTTTTATTCTGGATTTTTTTTATTTCATGTTTTAATGTAGGTTGCAAACTGCTACGAGATTTTTTTAAACTACAAAGTGGTACAGAAATGAAATAAATAATGACAATTCTAAAGTTGATTTATTACCCTCCCAAGCTTTGGAATTTCATGCCCTTCAAGATACAGAAGTCACTCAGTGCATAAAAGGATATCACACAGCCCAAGGAGTCAAGTGAGAGTCTGTACGAAGACAACAGGCAACACTTTGGCTGGGCCACCCTTTGTTCCATTCTGAGTTAAGGATTAAAAAGGTAAAGGGACCCCTGACCATTAGGTCCAGTCGTGTCCGACTCTGGGGTTGCAGCGCTCGTGTCACTTTCCTGGCCAAGGGAGCCAGCGTACAGCTTCTGGGTCATGTGGCCAGCATGACAAAGCTGCTTCTGGTGAACAAGAGCAGCACACGGAAACGCCGTTTACCTTCCCGCCGGAGCAGTACCTATTTATCTACTTGCACTTTTGACATGCTTTCGAACTGCTGGGTGGGCAGGAGCTGGGACCGAGCAACGGGAGCTCACCCCGTCGCGGGGATTCGAACCGCCGACCTTCTGATCAGCAAGCCCTAGGCTCTGTGGTTTAACCCACAGCGCCACCCGCGTCCCGAGTTAAAGTTTAGGGTAGCATAATTCACACCAGAAACACCTGCTCTTCGCAACCCAATTCAACCGAAGCATACCATAGCCCTATGAGTGCCTCCATTTCTGCCTCCTTTATAGCTTGCCTGCTCCCTTCAGCTCCAGAACACAACGATTATCCACTCAACATAAAGGAATAATGCAAAGGGGTTAAGTACCTACAATATGCGGGTGGTCAATTGTTTTTCCAGAGTCCAAAATCTCCGAATGGGGCAGCTGAAAACATCAAGATAGCTTTATTATTAATTGGCCATTTCCTCCCCAAGCCAAGAACGCCACGCCCCCCCCCCCCGAAACCAGGAATTATACAAACAGTCTGCCATCACTGCTCTAACAAATCAAGTGTTTAACAGCCAAACCCCAAGTTTACAAGTTCTAAATTAACAGAGACATTTTTAAAACTTCCAATTCTGCAGTCAATTGGGGGGGGGGGAATTCCACCGCCAATCCAGCAGGATTACAGCCAGGTATTTTGCGGTTGGGGATGCGGAAATATCAGCAGAGTGGGTGAAGCTTCCAAGTCAGTACGAAACAGGAAAACCTAAAAACACAAGTCATCCAATGTGTTTAAAAATAAAATAAAATAAAAATTTAATTTATATACCGCCCCTCATCAAGAGATCCCAGGGCGGTTCCCAGAATAAAATACAGAGCTATATAATTAAATTTAACATTAAAAAAAAATGGTGCCTAAGACTTCAGTTTCTTGACACTCATTGAATGGAGCAGGTTTATTTCTCACTAAGAAATCAGGGGAAGAGGAATACAGGCTGCATTGCTTTCCTTATCCCTTTGTAAGCAGACTGACAAGGAACTTTTTTTTTAAAAAAATGAAACCATAAACATTCTCACACAACCCCAGCGTGCTTCAAATAAAAGGTGTAAACTAGAAAAAGCCTAACGAACCCTTTTGAAATAACATGCTCAAGTCTCACTGGTTTCAATGTGATGCAGACACACAGCAATTTTTCCCCCCGGGAGGGAGAAACAAGACATAGACTCCTTCGCCAAGACACGTTTTGCAAATGCTTCCTGAATTTATTTATTTTTTTCAAATTTAGTGCCCAAAGGGCTGGACTTGCATTATTAGCCTGGTACACCACAAATGCCAATGGTCTGCCCGAGTTTGAGGAATCCAGCTGCACAGAAAGAGATGGGGATGTACTTATTACAAAACGCCAGGATCCCTACTCGCAAGATTCTGTGTTTTCTTATTACAGAATTCGGAAGCGCTGGCACACAATTGTAGGGGCACCTCATCCAAAGGCACCAGTGCTGGAATGAGATGAGCTGATACAGCTTTCCGTTCTTCCCTCGCAATGCTATCATCATTTCAGGCTGCAGAGCAGAGGATCTCTTGCACTGCCAGGATCTCAGAGTGCCTCAACCTACCTGATATACGGT
Organism: Lacerta agilis; assembly: GCF_009819535.1. Classification (NCBI taxonomy): domain Eukaryota; kingdom Metazoa; phylum Chordata; class Lepidosauria; order Squamata; family Lacertidae; genus Lacerta; species Lacerta agilis. Next base: position 31,440,063 of record NC_046327.1, read on the forward strand.
AACCTTGCCACTCAGGTCAGCTGCAATTCTCTGCAGGCCCAGCCTTGCCAGGTCTACTGGGTCCTTTGGCAGAGGATTTGGAACTGGGTGAGGGTTGACGTGCTTGAATTTAGGAAACCAGTACATGAGCCTCTGGTATTTCCTCACAGGGTGGCTCTTGTCCCCAAAGATCCGGAGGAGCAGAAACTTTGTCTCCTTGTTCGGCATGATACCTTCAGAGCAGGAGGAACGACAAGCCTGTGATGAGTGTGGCAGGATCTCCTTCCCCCACTCACTAAATATGACTCCCAAGTGTCTGGACCTCGGACTGGAGGCTATACTTAGCGATTCAGTGGGGGAACATTTTAACTGGTGAAGCTGCAGCTTTAGGGCACATCTCTATACTGCTTGGTCCTTCAGAGCTCACTATGAGACACAAGTGCCACTTCCCCACCACTCTCGCCCCACAATGTTCCAGTTCCACACATTAACACTATAAAGAATTACACTGGGCCATGTGTGGTTTCCATACCATCACACTATGTTATCCATAATCCCTCCAAAGTAAAAAGATGGGACTCTTTGAAGTGAAGGAAAATCTCTCTGCTAAGTTCTCCAGCTATGTTTGTTCGGATGGCAATGTTTGACACTAGTTCAGCAGGCTCTGCTGATTATTTAGAAAACCTATGCGGCATTTTGAAAATATTTATGATCACCCTAGGCTGATGGAAAGGTCCATCCTTTCACCATTTAAGGGACTTATATGTCCTCACCACCCCTGACCTTTCCACGATTTGTATCCCATTTCCCCACCATTAAGCCCTCAAGGTCATTCACGGTATCAAACAGAAATAAATAAAATCCAAGTACTACCAAAATTAATACTGATTTGCTAACCAGATAATTGTCAGGAGTAACAACAAGAAACTAGATGAAATAACTGTTTCTTTTATAGGACCAGTAAAGGGTAGCTTTGAGATGTGCATAATTATTCATCATAAATACAGAATGTATACATGTATATCGCTTCACTAATAGCTCCCTTCCCATTACATGTTGACAATATTTAAGATTCCTGCAGCGCAAAACTATTGCTGTGTTCTTCAGCTAACTCCTAGGAGTCTCAAACGCTGATCACAGCACAAACACACCCCTTGGAAACGACTGACCCTCTTGCATGCCTACCATAGGTCTCCATCTGCTCAAGCACCTGGACACCACACTCCTGTTGCCGAGGGTAGTGATTGAACATCCTCTGGATGAAATTGCGAGGCACAAATACTTCCTTGGGGAAGACATCCAAGATTTTGTTATAGACGTTAATGTCCTTCTCTACCCCATACTCTGGCATCTTCTTCAGCGCTGCATAGATGAATTCCACATGACCCCTGTGGCGAATGTCCCGCTTGCAGAAGATGTCCACAGCTTCCTGAAACGTGGCTTTAGTCTTTGCAGCTACAGTGGTGCTCTCAAAGATATCTTCAACAGTCACCAAGGCTCGTTGGGTGGATTCTTTGTCATTGTCTCCATCGCCCTTTGGAGGGGTGGTAGTGCCAAGTGCTGTGCTTACCTGGATGCGCCTGACAGTACCCATTCTGGAGTTCTAAGAAAGAGAAACAAACAAAGGGCTTAGCCACACTTACCTTTCCTCCATTCTTTCTAGCAGGGTGGATTTGATTTAGTCAGTAAGATTTGATTTAAATCTCTTTTTTACAGAAAGACTCATTCTTGCGGGTATAATCTTAATATTTACAGCCAGATGAAGGTTTCATTTTTGGAATAATAAATTTTCAGAGTAGTTTTTACAGTTATATAAAAAATTACTGATTTGGTTATACTATTAGAAATACATTGACAGATAATTATGAAACTATTGTGAGGTGTAATAAGTTAACTGTTTATATTTGGACAACTTTTCAGCTGTATTTTATTGGAAGGAGAAAAATAATCATTTCCTTAATAACAATTTAAAACATTTATTTAACTAAAACAATAACATTATAGCACATGTATCCATGTTTGCTAACTGATGTGGTTAAATGATTTTTAAAAAAACAAAACACAAACCTTAGACTGAGTTTTAGCACACATGAAAAACTTTTTTAAAAAATCATTATTTCCTGATGAATTGCCTTTGGACTATAATGTAATTTAAATAGAAAACTATCTTTAGAAAGATTGTCCCTCGAAAAGCATTTTATTTTAAAAAGCCAATTTAAATTTTTTTAAAAATCTGATTGATTGATTGAAATCATTGATTTTTATCCACCCTGCTTTCCAGGCACGATTCACACTTAAGTTTCCATGCCTGGGTGCTTTGTTTGTTTGTTTGCTCTGGAACCTTCCCTGTGAAAACCCACTCTTTACCACTGAATCAGAGCAAGCAGCAATCCGCAGTAAACCTGCATTGCTGTTTGTTGTGCTTCAGCTTTAAAGAGCGGGTTTTAGTGGGGAAACCTCCAGGGCAGAAAAAAATCTGAGTTTAAAAGTGCAGACCTGTGTCTAGAAAGCGTGGACAAAAGGGAAGCGTGGATAAGTCCAAAGAGTTAGGAGTCAGGAAACTTCACAGAATGACAGGTATCAGACCCAAAACATATTAACCCTGAACCTAGGAACAGGCACAGATTTCTGTGAATCTGAAGTATACCTTCAAGAAGGCAAAAGAGAACTGCTGAAATACACTTTTACCTGGAGACAGTCACTTCTCAGCAGCTGGCGAAGATCCCTCTTAGAAGTAGCCTTCATCAGCAGAGTGCCCCTTCCAGCAGAGAGCTTCTGGGCCAGCAGTAATGTCCACAAGCAGTTCATGGCGGCGGCCTGTCTTTCCCGAACTGGGTAGCAAAACACAGCAAAATGCTGCTTCTGACAAAAGGCTACAGCCCACATCCATCAGCTACACCTGAAACACAGAGTTTGGGAAGGACAGAAATCTGCTCAGTGTCAGAGATCGTAGTATAAGAAAGTTACTGGGATATAAACTTTCTTTTACTCTCATTTACCACAGTTACAGTCAGAGCTAGACTACATTCTGTTATGACAGCATGCCAGCCCCCAACATGTACAAAACTTTCCCATCTGATATGCACCCCTCTTTAAACAAGCCACGTGTAGGTAGCTTGATATGTTAGGCACCTTGCTAGAAGACAGCTAGAATTCATTAGTGTACTATATCCATTATTCAAAGCTAACTGGGGCAATTTATTTATTTACTGGTATTTACCTTACTGCCTCCCCTCCCGAGAGGAGCCACAGGACATTCACAGACCAAGTTTGATAATATGAGGAAGCAACCCAGCGGACAGGCATATTCAAAGACAGTTAAATAGCTCCTACCGTTATCATTACCCTTCCACTTACAGGTCAGTCTAAACTGGGTCTCCCACAGCTTTGGGTTCCCCATGTGTCGTTGGATGACAGCTCCCACCATCCCTGACTATCCTGCTATCTGGGGATGATGGGAGTTGGTAGCCCAAAACCACTTGGAGGACCCCAAGGTTGAGAAAGGCTGGTCTTCACTTGTGCAAGGCAATCAACCACTATTCTCATTTTAAAAATCGGGGTATTGAGACTTGAGGTCAGTTTCTGCGGGAGGGCTGCCACATACGAATCCCCCTGCAACACACGTGATCACAACCACGTGTCTGACATTCACACATTACTTCAAAACAACAACCCTGTAATGACATGATAGGACATAATCTATGGGGATAACCGCCACGGCTGTCAACTATTCGGAGCTTCCAGCGTTCTCCTTCCCCGGAGCCACCCCCCTACCCAGTAGTCCCTCACTCACAACTGACCTCCCTTACCGGGCAGCGCCATCTTGAAACCTCCCCGCGTGACGTAGCCTTCGCAAGCTGCCCAATCAGCAGGAGAGGGCGGGGCCTCAAGCTCCTCCCTGAACGAAGCGGCTGGTTCGCGTCGCATCAGAGGCTAGCGAGGGAGCGAGCGGCGAAATCTGGGGTTCCTTAGGACCTGCGCGATTGGCGATGCTGCCCCGCGCGCCGCAACCCGAAGGGGTCCCAATTCAGCTGCGGCAAGATACCCCTGCGCTTTTCCCGCAAGGTGCATGCAATGCTGGGTTAGCGATGAGGGAAGAAGTTCCCAGTGCTGGTGCCAGGCTTATTTTGTGCCCTAGTCCAAGCTACCTATTTGCACGCACACGAACTTCTCCCCCCCACCACCACCCCAAAAAATGGCTAACTTCAATTTCTTAAAGCAGGTATCCTGCACGAAACTGGAAAGCTCTCCACTTATTTTAAATTGCGCAATCACAAGTAATGCAACGATCTTTTATTCCCTTTCTCAAATATAAAAAACAACAACACGTTTTCGCGCGCAATCGTTTGGAGCAATCTTGCGAATGTTAGTGTTAAAATGTAAAGTCTCTGAAAAGTTCTGATTTCAAGCCAAGCACATCAAAATCTCGCTTTGCGGGCGTTTCCTTTTGCAAATTTTGTCACCGATTCCTTCAGGTGTGTACCTTCCTTCCTAAGTTCCAGTTACAGGTGGGTAGCCGTGTTGGTCTGCCATAGTCAAAACAAAATCAAAAATTCTTTCCAGTAGCACCTTAGAGACCAACTGAGTATCTGAAGAAGTGTGCATGCACAGGAAAGCTCATACCAAGAACAAACTCAGTTGGTCTCTAAGGTGCTACTGGAAAGAATTTTTGATTTTGTTTTTCCTTCCTAAGGTATGTTCAAGTTCTCCAAGCCAGCTAGTCTCTTTTGCAACATTGTTGAGCGTATGTAAGTTTTATAAACCCAACTAGGGTTACAAGCTGACACCCCAAAATCCAACTTTGTATGATATAAAACACTTCTCCCGAAAAGGGTCTTTAAAAAAAAGGACCTCTCCTTTCTCTCATTTGTTATTTTGGCCATTGAGGCAGGGCTGGCCCAATACATTTTGGCACCTGAGGTGAACCACAATATTGACCCTACCACCATCACCAGCAGCACTAGGGAAGAAGGGGTGACTGAAGATCTACCCCAGGAATAAAGGGCAATACAAATATATTAAAAAATAAAAAATTGTCCAGTAGCACCTTAAGAGACCAACTAAGTTTGTTCTTGGTATCAGTGGTATCTGAAGAAGTGTGCATGCACATGAAAGCTCATACCAAGAACAAACTTAGTTGGTCTTTAAGGTGCTACTGGACAATTTTTTAATTTGTTATCATCATCATCATTCTTTTTATTCGACCGTCAGTCAGAAAAAAATACATTTATCCATACAAAATTAAAACATCTAGAGGAACTTTAGAATAAAACATAGCCAGCACTAACATGAAGCTATACAGATAAACCCATGTCAATGCAATCAATTTTAGTCTTACGACGCTTAAGAGCTAGAAAAAGAAATTTGGCCACCAAGGAAGCTGTTTTTCCCGTAACATTATTCAACAAATATAAAACCTGTCTGGATAGAGAGCTAAGTGGGGATATAAGATTTTGCCTGAAATCTGTATAGAAAGGACAGCTCAGGAGAATATGTTCAGTGGACTCTACCTCTCCCAGGGCACAATGACAAGTTCTCTGGGCGTATGGGACTCCCCTATACCTTCCCCACAATACTGCAGATTCGAGGACATTTAATCTAGCCGCTGTGAGGAGTCTATGGTATTCCACATAGTGGAAAATGCCTATGTGGTTTGTGCAGTCAGTTGGGGCCTGTAGAAAGCCAGACCGGGAGCCACTTTAAGTTGAGGCTGCATAGGCCTTGTGGTACATGTGATTCAGATTCTATTCAGTTGAACCTCTGGTTACAAAGTTGACATTTTTTTAGCAATGCCCCCTTAGTGAGCCTTCTTTTGTTCACTTCTTTTTATTTCGAGGCAGTGCACACCTATGTTTGTGGAACTGCGAACCTTTCCACTCATGTGTTACTCCAGTCAAATCCCACATATGAATGTGGGGGAAGATGATGGTGTGGAGCCTGGTGTAAATTAATTTGTAGCCTGGGGCCTGTACCACAGCATGGACTGTACCTGAGACAGGTGAGGGTGTTCATCCCTTATTTTCAAATCCGAAACTTGACAGCTATGGAGAGAGACCTGGGTTCAAATCCGCTCAGCCCCAGGGGAGCTTCCTGGGTGACCTTGGGCCTGTCACTTCTTAGCCCAAAGTACCTCACAGGGTTGCCTTGAGGATAAAATGGGGAGGAGCAGGAGAAGGAATATGTCTGCCACCTTGAGCTTCTTGGTGGAAAGGTAATTTAGTATGTAAATAAATAGATAGATAGATAAATGCCCGAGGGACATTGTCTAGGTACGAGAGGGCAACGCATTGCAATGCAAGCAGATTGGGAGCCAAGCTGTTTGCTGTATTTCTTAAGCCCGTTCCTTATAATTGCTACTTATGCTATTTTAAGCATCCTTTCACATTCATTATCTATCATTTCAATTCATTATATATCATTTTATCATTTGAACAACCAACCAACAAACAAGCAAACCCAAAGCCTTCCTTTTGGGAATTATAGGGACAGAACTACCGAAACTGTATAGAAACTTATTCATGTACAGCGGCAAGAATGTTGATTGCCCAAAAACAGAAAGAAGCAGAGGTCCCAGTAAAGGAAGAATGGATATAAAAGATTATGAAATATGCAGAAATGGTAAAACTTACTAGAAGAATAAGAAATCAAGATAACAACCTTTGATATAAAATAATGGAAATGGTTTATTGAATATTTACAAATACATTGTAATCAGATAACATGGGCAGGATTACTGGCAGTTTGAAAAGACTATTTAAAGTACATAGATGAATAAGTGAGCAAATTAAGCTAACTTGAATATGCAGAAGATATTAAAAAATAAATTTAAGGAACCGCAGTAAGAGGGGGAAGGAAGTCAAGTTTTGAAATGTTCAAATGATTGTAAAATTAGTGAAATGTATAAACCTGAAAAGTATAAATAAAATTTAAAAATAATAATAATTGGTACTCATGCTGTGGATTTACTACTAACAAGCTGCGTGGGGAGGCTTATTTGCTGGTAAAGTAAAATAAAACAACACCAGCCGTAGCTGATTGACTTGGCTGGCCTCGGAGCGGCTTTCTCTCCGGGTTCGTGGCACCGCGCGCCCGGCCGGGTGCAACAACCTCACGCCCCCGCTCGCTTTGGTCTGCCCGCTTCCCACGCCCCTTCGCGGCGTCTGCGGGGCGGATCTGGGCGGGAGCGAGGGCGGCACGGAGGCCACCGATTGGAGGAGGCCGGGGGCGGGGGGCGGCGCCGGCCTCCTGTGGTCCGGCTGGAGGAGGAGGAGGAGGAACCGCGGGGGGGGGGAGTGTCGCCTGCCTGGGGCCCCCGCCGCGTCGCGGGCGTCTCGGTGTCCCTGCGCAAAGCAGCAGGCGCGGCCGGAGGGAGGTGCGTGCGCCTTTGCGCGTGGCGGCGGCGGCGCCGGAGGCTGAGGCGCGAGATCCCGGCAGGCGGGGAGCTGCAAGCGGCCGGACTGAAGCTCGGACGTCGGGCAAGCGGGAGCTGGAGGGGCTCGGCTGGGTGTCAGGTGGGTCCCGCGAGCTGTTCACCCCGGCAGGGCAGGAGAAGAGGCGGCTTTTGGAGAGGCTCCGTCCGTCGCCAACCGTCCTGCTTTGGGGATGAGGCGTCGCCAAGGTCCCGCTTCGAATGGGCAGCGTTTAGCGGGGAATCCAGGCTGAAGCAGAGTCCCCTTTCCCCTAAAGCGAAGGACATTTTGTTCTCTCGCTATTGCGCAAGGAAGCCAAAGCGCTGCAGCGACATGCTGTGCATTTCCGTGGAGGAGAAGGCTGTCGAGGGCTACCGGTGGCCACGGTGGCTGGTTTGGCGGGGGGCCTGTGTGCTCCGCCTCCTCCACAGCTGGAGGCACAGGGGCAGCTGTGCTTCTGAATACCAGTTGCTGGAAACCGCGGGAAGGGTCTCTCGTGTTCGGATCTTGTTCGCTGGTTTCCCAAAATGGGCATCTGGTTGGCCACTGTGAGAACAGGATGCTGGATTAGGTGGGCGCCATTGGCTTGATCCAGCACACTCCTCTTAGGGGGTCCAGTTAACGATCTGTCACCGGCCCGGGGGCATGTTTCTCTGGTTCCGCGATAATATCTCCTAACCTCCCCATCCCGTTTGAATGAATAGAAGCCGGAGAATTTGCGCCTCGACCTTTCTAGTGAACTGGGACCTTGGGGGCGAATTACTATCTATGTGGCAAATACGTGGCAAGAGGGAGACGCGTCTCGTGGCAAAGGGATCCGCAGCCTCAAAGAGGGCGGGAGAAGCCCCGAGTATGTTTTGCCTGCATGTGTGTTTCAGAGCATCATTAACAGAGCAATTCCAGCAAGTAAAGTCCTATATAGTAGAGGCACAGGGAGTATATTTTCTAGGAAAAAATATAACTTTACTGCTGCAGTTGTATGGTGGAACATGCTTTCCCCTATACAGTATATGTGGAATCCTTTGGAAATGTAAATAAGATAACTTGCTTTGTAACAGCCAGCAGCATGTGTAGGTTTTAAACCTACATATTTAGCTTTAACCAGCGGTGTCCAAACTTGTTTCAAAGAGGGCCAGATTTGATGAAGTGAAGGGCTGTGGGGGCCGACCAAAGGGCCAAAGTTGTTGACCTTTCTTGAGCTTAGGCCCCCGAAACGGACTTTGGACATGCCTGCTTTAAGCTGTGGTCCTAGACACAATTTCCTGGGAGTAAGAGCCTTTTAATTCAGTGGGATTTACTTCTGGGCTGGGGCATGCACAGAAATGGACTGTATGTCGACGATTGAACAAGTTTAAGCCGACCTGTTGAAGTGTACATACGAAGGCAAATCGCACAGGTTAAAACTTTCATCTGAGACCTGTAAGACTGGAAGAAATTCCAAAGGTTATTAGGTGATAGGTACTGTGATGGTAAAAAATTACCTTCTGCTGAGTCAGGCCGTTGTCTACAATGCTAAGAATTCTACCTCGATTGGCGGCAGCTCTCTGAAACCTTGCACATCAGTTTCCCCCCAACCCTACTTCCTGCGTTTCTTTGACTAGAGAGCCGAGAGCTTGGCATGTGCTGTGGTACTGAAGGAGAGAATTCCTCAGTTGAAGTGCCATAGCCAAAACAGGTGTGCTTTGCTTTTATTTATTTATTTCTGTTGCAATATCTATATACTGCCGCCTTTGATGGCAAAGCTCTCCCATAGTGGCTTAGATAAACATTTAAAACCATAAAATATAACTGAAAGCAATTAGCAAACCATTAAAAAAAAAACACAGCAACCTAGAAACAGTGCATGGCTGAGCTGAGCAATTCAGATAAAACAGATTAAAAAAAAAAAACCAGCAGCAGTTTACACCATTAAGTAGTTGGACCAGTACTTCAGTTAAAACTAGATTTTATTTCATGGGAAGGTGGTATGCAAAGCAGGCCCTCACCTGTGAAAAATCTTAATGCAGGGGTTTATGGCACACCTGAACAGCAGCTGGAAGGCATGCGGGCTTGGATATGGCATAGAGGCATGCTCACAATCCCGCTTGTCTCTTGGAACTGCATGGCTCCGCATCTCAATTGATCACAGCAAAACCACCCCAGGACATAGGGACCTGCATATGTGGTGTAATATGCATAAGAATGGCCCTGTCATATCCCTTGGGCTTGACTAGTGTCACACTTGCTTAAATGGTTGTTGGACTACAACTCCTGTCATCCCTGACCACTGGTCCTGCTGGCTAGGCGTGATGGGAGTTGTAGTTCAACAACAGCTGGAGAACCAAATTTGAGAAACACTGTTAACTAGTGGAAGCTCATGCAAGAAATTCTGCTGGCACAGTGGGGCTTTCTCTCCTCTTCTCCCCCTGTGCTCCTCTAAATTGGCTTGGGGTGTGTGTGTCGGGAGACCCCCCCCCCCAAAAAAAAACAGCACACAGAGCTAAGAGAGAGGATAATTTCGTACGGCAAGCTGAAAAAGCTTCTATTGATGGAATGATTGCCATAGCACTACACCAATTTCCTCCGCTCAAATTCAGGGGTATAGATACCCATGGCTTAGTGGTAGAAGACGTGTTTTGCACACAGAGGGTGTCGGGTAAAGAGAGAAAACTGCAAAACCTTTTGGGAGATGCGTAGGTGGTGGTGGTGGTCAACTTGTATGAGCCTCATTGCAATTATTTGGGAAGCAGAACGAATCTGTTGCAAAATTCAGTGCTAGCAACACAACTCGAAGCAGGATGCTGGCAAATTAGTTAAGAAACTGCCTTGTATGAAGCTATGCCATCACCTCAGATGCCAGGGATTAAAGCAAGAACCTTTTGCACACTGTGTGCTCTTTGCTGCAGAGCAGTTCACTTGTGTGCCTGTACGTCTGTCCAGTTGGGTCGAATGACATGTTCATAAGGTTGCACCCCTTTCCCCTGTGGTCCCTACTCTGGATTAGCACTCCCCAACTGCTTTTTTATTTTATTTTTTAAAAACTTTGAGCATTCTAACCTTGGAACTCCAGTGCCACTTCTGGTGTGACCCACAAACTGACTGGGAGGGGTCTTCAGTTCAGAGAACCACAGGTGGAAGATGCACGTCTTGCAAGAGAGCATTTTGAGAATAATTGAGTCAGAAGACAAATCCTATGGAAGAGTAGCGGCTTCAGGTTTTGAGGGGCCCTTGAGCAAGATGTTCCTCAGTGGAGCCACCTGGTAGTTGCTGCCAGTACCCATTCATTTGTCCTCTTCGTGTCAATTCAGCGCAGCAAGCCAGAGGAAGAAGGCAAGCTGAGTGGAGGTTGCTGCTGTTGCTACTACTACTGTCTGTCTGTCTGTCCATCCATCCATTTATCCATCACTGCCTATTCACTCAATGAGGGCAGGGGAACGGGCAGCAAGAAGGAGCAACAGCAGCAGGATGGAATACCTTGGGAATGGCAGTGAAGCCTTGGTCCAGGCATGAGCCTCTGAAGGAGTCCAGCAGTTCCAACCCTTGATGCCAGCCCTGCTGTGGAAGAAGGACCAAAGGCACTCTGGATGTTTAGCCTGGAGGAAAGAAGATTAAGAGGGCAAGATTAGGCTGTTTTTTTCAGAAATATTTTAAAGGATTTCAGAAAGAAGAGAGGGGAACAGCCATTCCTTATGTGAACAGCAGCAATGGCCATGAATCACAAGGAGGTTGGTTTGGGTTCAGTTCAGAACAGATTTCCTAGAGAAGCTGTTGGTCTTGCTTGACTTTTTTTTCAATGAGGGGGCAGTCAGAGAAAGGTTGAACAGACATGTGTTGGGTAGTCAACAGCACACCTTGTTGTACTGTTTTGGAACCAGTTCAAGGTTGTTTTTTCTTGTGACCACACTCACGGATTTGTCGTAAAGTAGCTGTACAAGCTAATCATGGGTCCGTTTATTCAGATGTCAGCCCCACTGAATTAAATGAGAGTTGCTAACAAGTAAGGGTCAAAAGTGCAAGTAGATAAATAGGTACCACTCCGGCGGGAAGGTAAATGGCGTTTCCGTGCACTGCTCTGGTTCGCCAGAAGCAGCTTAGTCATGCCGGCCACATGACCCAGAAGCTGTATGCCGGCTCCTTCGACCAGTAATGTGAGATGAGCACCGCAGCTCCAGAGTCGAACACGACTGGACCTAATGGTCAGGGGTCCCTTTGCCTTTTACCTTTAAGGGTGCAATCCTCTAGTATGGGAATAAACGTCAGTGAAACCAATGGGACTTGTGAGTAGTCACTGTTTAAATGTGCATAAGGTTGCAGCCTTAATCTCCAGCTGCCCTGTCCTGTGGCAGGCCTTTACAACTCCTTCCTGGAATCTGGGCTTTGAACAGGATGCACCTTGATCAAACAATTCAGTCCAGACCAGCAAACATAGAAATAAAGCCAGCCAAACACATTTCTGCTCTGCATCCAGATCTCTGTGCAAGATGCCCTTGAGAAGTTTGCAGAGACCAGGTGCAGTTGTGTGACCTCTGCATACGTGGACGTTGGGGGGCGTGTTTAGAAATCCTGCACCCATTGGAAGTCTGTGAATCAAGAGCAGGTGCCCTTTTCCTCATGCTGCAACAACACAAACGTTGGTTTCAAGGCAGTTTCATGTTCCTCTGGTTTCCAACATGAGCATGTGTTTTTGAACACCTGGCAAGTGTTTTGCTGTTCTCAAATACACTTGCCATATGAGCATAGGGAGCTGCCTTAGTCATCTAGCTCAGGACTGCGCACTCTGACACTCATATTTCATTCACATGAAGCATTCTTCCTATAGGCTTTAGCTTCCATATGATTTGGGGTGCGCCTCTGCATTATATACGTGCCATAGCACCTTGTACATCTCCACTTAAAGGAGCTCCAACAGCAGAGTTGGGGAAGACCCCAGTACCTTGGAGAGAAAAGTAGTGGACTGGACTAGGCAAGCTAATGGTCTGACACCAAGCTATAGAGAACTGCCAAATGTAGGAGCCAGATAGGAGAGAGGGAGACCTGGGCCAATCCATTGAGAGGAACACTCTTGCCCTTATTTGATGGGCATGCTTTTTGGAAGGACAACATGACTACCACACTACCAATTTAATTCTGCTGTGTGGAGCTGCAGGGGAATATTGGGTGTATTCCATGCCACATTTTTGGTTGATAAGGAATAGCGGTGCGATTGCAGATACCTGGCGTGTGCTGTGCATGGACTGATCATGTGCTCTAGATTCCTTTGGAACGAATGTGAGTTCTGAGACAGACAAGTTGGTATGGGGCAGCATGCTCTCTAAAAAGTTGCTCTTATTTGATAGGATTTCTCTCTCTGCCTAGCAAGCTTGATTTAACAGCCTGGCCAGAGATGGTAAAACAAGTTAATGCGTTCAGCTACTGGAGGGCACTTAGTAGCCATCAGGCTGCTTCTCTGCCTCTAGCTGGCTAAACTTTCATCATCATCAACTTTTCCTTCCAACACACAGAGCTCTATATTTGGGGTAGGAGAGCTGAAAAAAAATCATGCCTGCCAACCAATGCACCCCTTTGGTTTCATGTCCTACCAAAGGGGCACATTGGTTGCTGAATGAGAAATATATTTGCATTATTTTCAGCTCTCCTACCCACCCCCCCCAACTTGGTAGTTGGACTCCCAATTGCCCTAGTCCAGGCACCCCCAAACTTGGCCCTCCAGCTGTTTTGGGACTACAACTCCCATCATCCCTAGCTAACAGGACCAGTGGTCAGGGATGATGTGAATTGTAGTCCCAAAACAGCTGGAGGGCCGGGTTTGGGGATGCCTGCCCTAGTCTCCTTCCTACACACACACATATATGTTAACATATTATTTTCCTTCTGTGAAAATTCTTTATTTGCTCCCATCCTCTTGAAGCTATTGTCTGCTGACCCCTTAGTCCTGTCTCCTCATTTCTCTCTCGTTCTGAGAGAATCACCTTTTTGTCTCGGATAATACTCCTGTCTCTCTTCCTCCTTGGGAGTTTCTACATTCGTGTTGACCACCCAGCCTGGTACCCCCAGATTCTCTTTCCACACAACTTCTTTCAGCAGCTACCTTTGGCCAAATTCTCTCTGCATTGTGACACTCTTGATCTTGTGAAAAGAAGGGCTGCTCCAGACAATCTTTTTATTGAGCATTCAACCCGATTTACTTACACGGGTGTTGTATAATGTCAGTTCTTTATCGAGCATTCACCCAAATCTGTTTGCACAAAGGTCTTCCCATCCGTCAGTCATGAACATACACTTTTTAGTGCATTTTGCCATCAATTTCCTAACTGCATGAAGCCTGTGTGTTTTTTTGTTGTTTTTTGGATTTGCTTTAAGCCACTTTAATTATGCAAACCTAAATTTCCAGTATGCATTTGACTCTTTTCTGCTAAATAGTAGCAGCCTGGAGGCAACTTTCTTCCACCTCTCCATCAGCCTTCTCGTCTCTCTTATTCAGTCAGTTCTGGAACCTTTTGCCTCTTATCCCCTCCTTCATCTCTCCTTCCTTTCCTTTGCCTCTTCCTTCAGTTTTTCAGCCCCCTCTCCCCTTCACTCCTTCGCTCCTCCCTCTCTTAGCTCCCTTCACCTCACTTATCCTAAGCCCAAGCTCACTTCCACAGTATATTTCACTTCATCTGCTCCTGTTCTTGCGCAGCTGAGAAAGTCTCCTGACCCTTGCCAGCTGCTCTCGACGCAACAGGTTTGTTTTCTATGCATTTTAACGTGGCTGATTCTTGCTAACCAAAATTACTGTTCTTCTCCATTTTTAGGTCTTCCCACCCAAACTCTGCATTTTGGATATTAAGAAATATCCTGTTTTCCTTTTCTCCAACCATTTTGCCCCGGATCTTCCTCCTTTACATTTTAGAGTAGGCACGCCCAAACTCAGCCCTCCAGATGTTTTGTGAATACTGTTCCCAGCTTTCCTGACCACTGGTCCTGTTAGCTAGGGATGGTGGGAGTTGTAGTCCCAAAACATCTGGAGGGCTGAGTTTGGGGGTGCCTGTTTTAGAGGCTCTTTTCTTGCCTGGTCTTCTTAATCTCATTAGTTTTACGGACCCCTCTTGTCTTGCCTGATTCCCCTTTTACTTCTTTCTGCCAGCGTTTTGAACCCCTCGTCCAATTGGAGGTCACCAGCTATCTTACCTATATTCTCTACGTGGGGGGTCTTCAGGACATCTTCCCACCTCTGAAAGTTTCGCCTGTCACTTGCTGCTTAGATTGTCCCGGGTACATAAACCCCTGTGGGAGATGGAGTGAAGCTTATCCCTTTGGCATACTTCTTGCAATTCCTTTAGATAACACACCCGATCCCTCCTAAGCTGCCACATAGTTGTGCTACTTGTGCTTCCTATATTTTATATCGTGCATTTTACACCATATGCAGCCGCTTGATCCTTATGGTGTTATGACGCACTGGCCAAGCCTAACTTTGCCCCATATATCAGAGACTTAACTTGTTCCCCACCATCGCCACTTGGTCCATGCAGTGAATTGTCAGCCCAGTAGTGGGCACTCCCAACCTGTTCTTACAGTGGGAATATATGTGCCATAGCAAAGCATATAACCAAATGTTCCTGCCTTGCAATTCGCAAAAATTGCAGATCCATGGGACGGACTAGGACCGGCTCCATATCTGTGGCTGCATCATTAAGCTTGAGACTATGAGTCATTTGCAATATTGCCTATGGCAGAGTAAACTGGAGAGACTGGGCTGTGTGTAATCGACCCTTTACTGCTCTCAACCCAGGCAGCAGTTTTTTTGTTATTTTTTAATGTATTTTTATTAAATATTTTCTTGATTTGCGAAACAATGTGCAATGTCTCTCTCGTATATATTTTTCCCATGTTACATTTTTACAAATCAGTTTCATTTGTTGAGACATTGGGAAGAAAAAAGGGGGGAAGAGGTGGACGGGGGGGGAAAAGGTAGGTGGAGGTGGGGTGGGGTGACGATGTTTCTATTTTACTTAATATACCGTATTTTCCGGCGTATAAGACAACTGGGCGTATAAGACGACCCCCAACTTTTCCAGTTAAAATATAGAGTTTGAGATATACTCGACCGCAGATTCTCCACCCGGCGTATAAGACGACCCCCGTCTTTTAAGAAGATTTTCCTGGATTAAAAAGTAGTCTTATACGCCAGAATATACAGTATGCAGGGTTTGATGTCAGCGTTGCTTGTGCAGGTTCTCTGCTGTTTGCTTGTGTTCCTTTGGTGGTGAGAGAGGTTTTGGTTGTTCATTTGTGGTTGGCTGTGGTGGTCTTTGTTTTCATGTGTGAGTGGGGTGGGTGGGTGTTTTGGATCAGGTTAGCCTTATTGATTTGTATGCTGTTGGTGGGTTTTTGTCATTGCCTTGTTGGGCTGTGTGTGTGATAAAGGGGAGCCATACTGGGGTGAAGGCGTCTTCTTCTATTTTGTCCCCGTGTCAGTTTCAGCTTATTGGTTAACCCAGGCAGCAGTTCAGTGCCTTTTGCTATGCGGCTTTGAGACCAAAAATACTTCTCCTGCTACCTGCCCCTAGTGTAGCAGTTCTCAAACCTTTTTCCTTCCTTTCTTTTTTGGCAAACCACTTGTCAATTTACTGGGCCTCGGCAGACTCCTGGATGGGTCAGTTAATCCTGGATAGCTCATTTGGTGTGGTCCTGATAATGCTAAGGTTTCAGGTTTGATCCCCTTATGGGACAGCTGCATATTCCTGCATTGCAGGGGGTTTGACTAGATGATCCTTAGGGTCCCTTCTAATTCTGTGGCGGGAAGGTAAACGGTGTTTCCGTGCGCTCTGGCTTCTGTCACAGTGTCTCCTTGTGCCAGAAGCGGTTTAGTCATGCTGGCCACGTGACCCAGAAAGCTGTCTGTGGACAAACGCCTGATACCTCAGCCTGAAAAGTGAGATGAGTGCCGCACACCATAGCTGCCTATGACTGAGCTTAAACATCCAGGGGTCCTTTACCTTTTCTTTACAATTCTATGATTACACTTGATCTTAGCCAAAAGGCCAAGAAGACTCTGTCCATGCGACTCCGGAGAAGTAGAGACTACAGACCACATGCTTCTCCGTTGCTGCTTTTATAGGGCTTTGTGGAATGAACTTATCTCTCCGCTATTATGTGAGTCTCCTGGATGTCCCGAAGAACTCTATACTCATTGGCTCCTCTCAGATGCCAACCCTAAGGTCACAGCTGCGGTGGCAAAGTTCTGTGCTGTCGCTATTAAGCTTCGGTCCGCACAATTAGGTGGCTCCTGATCCTTCTTTCGATTTAAGTATTATAATAATCTGAATTGCTGATTCTTTTAATTAATTTCTAAATTTATTCTTTTAAAGCAATAATTATTAACTTTAATGTACCGTATATACTCGAGTATAAGTCGACCCAAATATAAGCCGAGGCACCTAATTTCCCTACAAAAATGTGGGAAAGCTTATTGACTCAAGTATAAGCCGGTTCACCTTTGCCACTGTGGTAGAGGAGGAACGAGCAGCCCAAAGCAGCCCTTTGGGCTGCTCCTTCCTCTTCCTCCTTTGCTGCTGTGGAGCTCACCCCATCGCAGGGTTTCGAACCGCCATTCTTCTGATCAGCAAGCCCTAGGACTCTGTGGTTTAACTCACAGTGCAATGTTCCCTTGTGTTATACAGAGAAGGCTGGGATCCTGTCCTGTTTAAGCAGGAGCCAGGGAAAGTGAGCACCTGTGAGGTTTTAATACTTCCTTAACTGATAGGCTTTCTGCCTTCTGGGGTCTAAAGTTTGCATTTATGTGAGCAGTTCAGGAATGGAACAAGCTGCCTGGGGAGAGTAAAGAACCGCCGTTCTTGTACACTTCTTAAGGAATGGTTGACTTGAGTATAAGCCGAGGGCAGCTTTTAAAGCACAAAAAGTGTGCTGAAAAACTAGGCTTATACTCAAGTATATATGGTACTTTAATTTTAATACGGCCAACCCCTTTTAGATCAAATCTCAGATCAATTTTAAATTGCATTTATTATTGATTCTGTATGTGTCTTTTTGTGTGTGTGTGTGTGTGTGTGTGTGTGTGTGTGCTGGTCGTCGACCGTAATAAAGTACTTGTATTGATTCTGTAACTACTTAATAAGCTTTTATTCAGTGTCAAGATCATGGTCAAAGTTAGTGTCAAGTGCAGATATTATTTCCTCCGAAGTATGATTCTAGTGAATTTGTAGCCCCCCAAACTCTCCACACACACATACACACCATACACGTTCATCTTCTTGCAGGTGTTGCTGAGAACCAATGGAGGACTCTACCCGCATGGGCTACTGTATAGTGGCTGGCAGCTTTGTGGCCTTCCAATTCTTCTTCTCCGCTGTCAGCCCACAGTTATCATTTTCGCTGAGTTCCAGATATTCCACCCTTCCATCAGTCAAGCAGAACGAATGGAATTCCAGGTATAGTATCTTAAGTGGTGCGGGGAGGGGATGCAGAGAGTCTTGCAGCTCTCTCTCACACTCTCAGCCAGTTCAGCGGAAGAACCCCCAGCAGGGCTGTCTTAAGCCTATGTGGCGCCGGGGTGCAAAGATCCACCCCCCCTCCAGGTTGCCCAGTCCCAGGCACGCAGGAGGGCGGAGCCGGCCGGCCACCTCAGCATCTCACTGGCTCGGTCGCCCCCGAACTCGCCCACAGCAGAAGAGCCCGCTGTGGCACTCCGACCGACGGGTACGCTGTTCCCCAGACTCTCGGGCCCCGGACTCTCAGCCAGGCGCCCCTGAGAGCCCAGCACCCGGGTGCCCTGCGCCCCTAGAGCCCTATGGGTAAGACGGCCCTGAACCCACCCGCCCCCTTAGCATGTGAGAAGCCTTGGAGCATCGCTTGCTTTGCAGGAAAGAGATGTGAATGTGTACATGAGTGCACATGCCGGGGGGGAGGGGATATGACACGAGCACTGCAGTCATGGGGTAACCCTGTCCTATCCTCCTCCCTAGATGTGTCTCCACCCTCCATGCTGTGATAGTCGGGCTCTTCTGCCTCTGCATCCTTTGGTTTGACGATGCTGTAAATGCCAACCCTATCTGGTAAGAGGGAAAGGCCCTCCTGGCTCGCTCGCACGCTTCCTCTGACCACTTTGCTGTCCAGGCTTGCATGTGTAGATTTGTCAGTCTGCCCTCCCCAGAGAGAGAGAGAGAGAGAGAGAGAGAGAGAAGGAGAAGGAGGAAGAACTGGTGCATGTGAGCTTGGTGGGACACATTGTGCTAGGAAGGCATGAAGGCTTGTTTTGTGTCGGGGAAGAATAGCCCCTTGTGTTCCTTGAGATTTAGGATTGCGGGAGGGGGCGGGCACAGATTCTGGGCCAGGGCTGGCACTGGGCCTAAAGAGGTGTTTATGTTGCTGCCCAAGCCATATCCCCCTCCCTCCCACTCTGCTTGCAATGCACATATCCATGCCTTTCTTTCAGTTAGCCTCACATTGCTCCTGAGTGGGGCTGGCTAAGTGAATCCCTAAAGCTCAGCACCCCGGCATTTCTGTTCCTTTCCCACCAACACATATGTGACCCTGACTAGTCGACTTCACCGTCTTGGAGCACGCAGCAGCCCACTGTCAGCTTACATTCAGTCTTACATTCACCAGCTACATGTGGGATATTAGCCGTGTACGTCTTTGTGGTAATATAAGGCTGTATCCAGACCAGCCCTCAACCTGAGGGTTGTGAGACCACAGTCACGGGCATCAGGGTTGTCAGTGCTTGGGGAAAGACCAGGTTTTGCTCCTACCTTGTTACAACTTCTCTCTTTTTTGTTCTTTCTCCCACAGAAGCAACTAGCTCCTATTGTCTAGTTTACACCAATCCAGTTGTAATATGTGAGGGGAAATCTTAAAGACCCATGGGTGTGTTTTACACAGTTTCAACAACAATGAATGGGGGAGGGGGAGAGAGACTGCTGGAGACACAGCCTCCTTTTCATCTAGAGAGGGGGATCCTATGCCCCTCCAGAAGGTGATGGACTGCAAGTCCCATCAGTCCTTACCAGCATGGCAGATGGTGAGGGATGAGGGGAAATGCTGTAGCTCGACACTATATAGAGCACTAGTCACCAACATTTTTGGAACAGTGAGTGCATTTCAGATTTTGAGAGAGCTCTGTGGGGAGAGGATTTGCCATAATACAAAATGGCTGCCATGGGGAGCACAGCATAACACATTGTTGTTGTTATTTATTAATTAATACCCTGCCCTAGGGTTTCCCTAGCCACTCTGGGCGGCTTACTGTGGCGATCACACAGGGTCCCCGGTCGTTTGACGGACTATTGATCCCTGTGCCACCACGCGCTTCGCTGCCACCAACCAGGATCCCCTCCCTGGTAATAACTTTCACAGTCAGGGTGCAATTTTAAACAAAATAATAAGTGTTTATTTAAAAACTTCAACAACTTAAGATAATGGTTACAACCCTGCCTACGCTCACCACTATACCTCACCACCAACCCTCACAATCAACCACCACCCACCAACCAACTCCCTCGATCAACAGCTCTTCATCAACTACCTTAACTCTCCGCTCTCTAACTCTAACTGACTCCTTCAGCTGCCCCTAGCTCCTCCCCCCTCTGTTTATTGGACAGCCTAGGGTCAGCCACTTAACCCCTTTTCCACTCCTGCTCTTATATGTATTCCCTAGAAAGGCAAACGCCACATACCTCCCCCCTTAAATAAGTTTGATTCAGGAGGGATAACTGGACAGAGTTATACTCCTGATCAAACTGCGTGACACCTTAATTCAAACAAACATTTTTCTAAGTTTACTAACCTTAACTCCTCCTCTTATGCTGGCTGAATAATTGTTTTTTCCCACATTATATACAATAGATCATGCAATATTAAACCTTTAGTTAACTTCAAGAAAATGTGTAACTGTCCATTTTAATCTTTGTCTTCGGGTCTTCGTGATAAGGCATCTGCAATGATGTCCAGGATCCTTTCACGCTCCTTATTGTCCTTAACCGCCACAAGAAGTGTCTTTCTCTGGGCACCAGTCTTTTCTCTGCCACACGTGATGGGATGCGAGTTGTCTTCCTTCTCCATACGACACAGTCCCACTTCGATCCCTGCAGTCGATGCGTCTGTAACGATTGTGGATTCCAATCTGTGTAGAGTCTTTGTTTCTCAGGGTCAAAAGCTCTCTTGGATCACCCTCTCTCTCCTTCAGGATCTCTGTTAAGTGTTGAAGCTCGATGCCTTGTGCAAACGTATCCAAGTCCTCAAAAACTGCATTAGAACTAGTTGTCTGGCTTTTTAATTCATTGGGAACTGCTTTCAGAAGTTTGTGGAAAGCTGCTTTTTTAGTCAGCTTGCTGAAGCTTTTTGGACACATGGGTTTACTTAATGAAAGTAGATTAAAAAGCTCTGATTGCCTATTGCTGTTAGCAATCTCCCTTGCTGTCAGTCCATCTTTGATCTGTATTGAATTATCAGTTCCCACTTCAAACAATTTGAAGACGACTTTTTTATGTCTTTGACGTGGTGGCCACGTTAATGCTGTGTAACCACGTTCATCTTGGGCATTTATTTGTATTGTATGAGCAGCAGGGTACCCAACTTCCCACCACACAATCTCTAGTGTAGGAAACACTTTCACTTTCATAGAAAGTTGATGGGACACCCTGGCAACTATAACTTTCAGTATGTTTTCCTTTCTATATTTCCAACTGATGAATGTCTTATCATAACTTTGAATAGCTGTTCTAACTGATCTCACAGATAGGTCACTTTTTAAAACAACTCTGACTCCTCTTGAAGGGACGTAACCCATAAGCTCTGGGTCATATTTTCCAAAAATCACCACTGTGGTAATATGTGACCAGTCATAAACTTTCCAGGCCTGCCCCCCAATGTCAAATATAAAGACCTTGCATTCTAAATATGGGGCTTTCTGTTCCTCATCCCACAGGATCCCGGAAATAAAACTGTTTACTAGATCAATGTTTACTTTATATGGGCGCTGACGTCCTGCCATGTCACTGCATGGAGCCCCTCGGAAAGGAACGTTTGCAATTGAACAAACATGGGCCTTAATTGAATCTAGACAGGTATAATCATAGCCATACCATGGAACACCCATCACAATCTTCTTTGGATTAATGCCCATGTGAATGTATTTTTCATATTCCATTATGATGTGGTTATATGGAGCATTGGCTCTGGCTTTGCATTGCGACCACATCTGACTCTGTTCATCATACGGCATAACAAATATGAAATCACAAGACTTTGCAATCCCGGTGTCAATGTGTTGGACTACCCCTTTTGCTAGTCTTGGAGTATTACTGAAAATCGTTTTAAATTTTTGTGGGATGTTTCTTATTTCCTCCTGCTGTGAATGGGTTAAGGTAGGGGCTAGCTTAACTTCTTGTATATTACATTCTTGCTCCCCTCTCCCCTCCCAGCATGGTATTTCTGCTTCTTCTGGGTCCTCTCGGATAGCACAGAGAGCCCAGCTTTCAGTTTTCTGGTAAGGCTTAATCATGTTTACGTGAACTACCTTGCGCCCCTCATCCCCCTGCTGGATAAGGTAGTTTGCATTATTTATTTTGGACACGATTTGGGATGGTTCCTCCCAGGCTAGTTGCATTTCATTCCCCTTTTTGGTCGCTCTAGGCAAGGGTCCTAACCTCTGGAATGGTGTGGAGATTACAGGTAAAGGACACAGTTTTGCCTTGGTTTTGTCCTGACCTGATCCCTGCCTTTGGCAAATCTCACAGGCTTGGCAATACATTCTAATTTGCTTCCCCATGCCTGGCCAATAGAAATTTTGTGCCACTCTTCGTTTGGTCCGAGTTATCCCCATATGTGCCCCAAAAATACTATTATGGGCTTGCTTCATGATAGTTTCTCGGTACATGTGAGGAACCACTAGTTGCCTGCAGTTTCCTCCTCCCCCTTTATAAGGTGTGCTAAGGGCTTCACGATATAACAGCCCCTCCTCTAGGCAGAACCTCTCTGGGCAATCAGGGGTTAATGGAACAGTAGATTTTGCTGCCTCAAAACAGCTGTTTAGTCCTATGTCATTCTTTTGTTCCTGAGAGAAATTAGTCTTTTGAGTAGTTTTAAAAGGTATTAGGAAGCCTGGCTCACTCAAAGTTTCAACTTGAGGACTCTGAGTCCTGCCCTCATTGGCAACTGTTTCGCTTCCCTCAGTATCAGTTGACAGTTGGCCCCCCTTGGAGCGGGTAATAACAAACGCACTCTGTACATGCTCCAGGAGATCCCAACCGATAAGCACCGCAGTGGGGATTTCCTCTGAAATGGCCACTTGCCACTTTCCACTCCAGTCATGTAACTTAATGTTTACCTCAGCCATTTGGAGTCTAACTGGCTCTTTGGCGATTCCTTTTATTTCTATAGTTTTTCCTGGAATTACTTTATCGGGACTGATTACCTCAGGATGAACAATCGTGATTTGGGATCCGGTATCTTTTAACCCTAGATATTGTTTCTTTTCAATCCAAATATTTTCTCCAGAATTTCTCAAGAGCAAATCATTCTGTTTAATCAAGTAACAGTGTATTACTGAGGCCTCAGGAATCTCCTCTGTCTCAGGCCTAGCTAGAGCTTCGGTTTCCGTGGCAACCTGCTTAGCCTCACCCTGCCCTACTGAGTGGATACAATAAGAGTGTTTTTGAGTGTTTGTGCTCCCAGATTTAACTTGTTCACCAGTCTTACATTCAAAGCTTCTGTGGCCCAGTTTGTTGCACGACCAGCACCTCATATCTCTTCCCCCAGTATAATTAGATTTATTTTCTTTTACCTCAGAGGTATGGGTGTTAGTTTGGCCCACGTCACTTGGGCTTTTTGACTGTGGTATGTTTCCCTTTTTCATTGCCGGAGAAGAGCTTCCTTTAGCATATTGAAATTGGTTTCTGGGGTTCCCCCACAATTTCCCGCCAAATTTTGGACTATCAAATCCATGGTCCCTAATTTCATTAATTTGGTCAGCTATGGTTGCTGCCTCCTGAATGGTTTTAGGACTTCTTTCCTTTACAAGATATTTCAGCTCCCCAGTTATGGTGGCATAAAATTGCTCCAACGCAATAACCTCTCTGATTTTTTGAATTGAATCCGCACCCTCCTGCTCTAACCATTTTTTGAGGTAATTTGTAATTTTTGCCCCCAACTGAGCATACGTTTCTTCTCTCAACTTTGTCACACTCCTGAATTTTTTTCTTAGTTGTTCTGAGGTAATTCCAAACCTCGTATAAATTAATTGTTTAAACATCTCAAAATCTGTTGACTGTTCTTCTGTCATTTGGGCGTATATTTCTGCCAGTACCCCACTAATTCTAGCCCTTAAGATCACCATTTTCTCCTCATCCTTCACTTGGAAATCTTTACAGGCTCTCTCAAATGATATCAGAAAAGCCTCTGGGCTATCTTTCTCCTTGAACTCAGGGAATCGCTTTAAATCTACCTTCCCTGTTGTTTGACTACTGGCGTTATTACTATTGTTTTGGTTCTCCATTGCTGCTAATTCTAGTTTCTTCATTTCCAACTGAAATTGCATTCTTTCGCTCTCACTTTCCCTCTCAGCTCGAATTCTCTCTTTTTCTAATTCTTGTTCAGCCTTAACTTTTTCTAATTCAAATTTATATTGTTGTTCTAGTTTCCACTTTTCTAATTCTATAGAAACTTGTGGCTCTCTCGCCTCAGGTAAAATATTAGTGACATCTTCTAAGCTCTGCTCTTCCCTCAGAGGATTCCCATTTTCCTCCCCTTCAGAGCTATCTTGAGCTGGTTCCCTCACAGGGTTCTTTGTCTTTTTAGGTGGCATATTGTGTGATTGAGGATTGACAGTTAAATTAACAAAATAAGAGAAATCTCCTCTCAGCACTGTTCCCCCTGGCTAGGTTTCTCCAGACTCGGGTCTCAAAGTTCTGCTATGGGTCTTCTCTCTACCCGTTAAGCTTACTTCCTCAGACCCCAAGTCAAAACCCCCTGCCAGAACAGATTTGTGAGCTCTCTTTTCTCCTTTTGTTATCTTAGCCTTGCAGCGTCCTTGGGTAACCACAACTACACCCCCCGGGCTAGGTTATCACTTCACAGATTTACCCTTCCCCTTCCAGGTGTATTGTTTAACCCCAGCTGCTTCTGCCAATTTTGTGGTGAACAGGCACAACGATTTCAATATCCCTCCACGGGCTTATTGATGTCTCCTGCCGGCGTATTGATCTTATCCCGCCGCTGCCGCCAGTTTTGTGGCGATCACACAGGGTCCCCGGTCGTTTGACGGACTATTGATCCCTGTGCCACCACGCGCTTCGCTGCCACCAACCAGGATCCCCTCCCTGGTAATAACTTTCACAGTCAGGGTGCAATTTTAAACAAAATAATAAGTGTTTATTTAAAAACTTCAACAACTTAAGATAATGGTTACAACCCTGCCTACGCTCACCACTATACCTCACCACCAACCCTCACAATCAACCACCACCCACCAACCAACTCCCTCGATCAACAGCTCTTCATCAACTACCTTAACTCTCCGCTCTCTAACTCTAACTGACTCCTTCAGCTGCCCCTAGCTCCTCCCCCCTCTGTTTATTGGACAGCCTAGGGTCAGCCACTTAACCCCTTTTCCACTCCTGCTCTTATATGTATTCCCTAGAAAGGCAAACGCCTTTCTCATCTAGAGAGGGGGATCCTATGCCCCTCCAGAAGGTGATGGACTGCAAGTCCCATCAGTCCTTACCAGCATGGCAGATGGTGAGGGATGAGGGGAAATGCTGTAGCTCGACACTATATAGAGCACTAGTCACCAACATTTTTGGAACAGTGAGTGCATTTCAGATTTTGAGAGAGCTCTGTGGGGAGAGGATTTGCCATAATACAAAATGGCTGCCATGGGGAGCACAGCATAACACATTGTTGTTGTTATTTATTAATTAATACCCTGCCCTAGGGTTTCCCTAGCCACTCTGGGCGGCTTACAGCATATCTAAAAACATAATAAAAACATCAAGCCTTAAAAGCTTCCCCAAATAGGGCTGCCTTCAGATGTTCTCTAAAAGTCAGATAGTTGTTTATTTCCTTGACATCTGGTGGGAGGGCGTTGCACAGGGCGGGCATCACCACCGAGAAGGCCCTTTTCCTGGTTCCCTGTAACTTTGCTTCTCACAGGGAAGGAACCAGCAGAAGACCCTCAGAGGAGGACCTCAGTGTTAAAGATAAAGTCACCCCTAACAACCTTACACTTTCCATGGGAAGTCACCTATGTCCTGCTGGTCTTGATTGTGGAGTTCGCACAATATTGGTTTTACACACACACACACACACACACACAGAGAGAGAGAGAGAGAGAGAGAGAGAGAGAGAGAGAGATGCTGATGCTGTTTATGGAACAGGGAGCATTCCTCAGTACCAGGAAAAATATTGAAGGTAGCGACTCAACATTCATTCTTATTCGAATGAAATTTCTAAGAAGGTGCCTGCACATTTTGCCTCATAACTTTCTTCACGGGGGTGGGGGGTAGGACTAGAGACATTCTTCTTAAAAAAATGAAAGCTCAAGAGTCTGGGGCACCAGTGAAAGCCTTTTCAGGCACAAGTTGGCAACCCCTGGTATATAGGGTCATAGTTTACCAATCCCAGCTAGTTGTTTGTAATCACTAGTCTAAACCAAACATGTAAAATACAAAAGCATGGCAAGAAAGAAAGAAAGACCTGAAGATGTTTCATGGTGATGGAGCAAAGCAAAGGCCTCGTGTGTGTTTTCTGCAAGCAGACGGTATGAAAGACTGCTGATCTGGATACACCCACAGTGCATTGTAGCAGACAGTCAAATTTTGCCCAACCTCTCTTACAGAGTCAGGAGGGAGGTCTTTTCCATCTAACACCATGAAAGAAAGAAACTGGCACCTATTGAAGTAGGGTAGATCCGTCTCCCAGAAGCAGATCCCTCACCTCTAATCATTCTTCCACTCTTTCATTCTTTGCAGGGGAGACCCGTGGCTCGTCAAGCTGAACATAGCTGTCACGTGTGGATACTTGCTGTATGGTAAGTATCATGTCCCCCATTTCATTGGGCAGGCTAGAAAGGCCAAGGCTGGGAGGAGAAGTTTTATGGGGAAGCTTGCCATTCCCCTCACCACAGCCACAGTTTCCCTTTCTATTCCTTGGCCTGCTGCCATCAGATGCCACTGGGGATATCTCGCCCTGACCCAAGACCCATTAAAGTGAACAGGAAAGGTGCTTCTATACTGAGGCATTCCCAGTGGATTGCGCCCCAAAGAATCACCCTAAAACAAAACACAGGAGATTGTGCTTCCCCACTTCCCATCTCATAGTGAAAGGGAAGTTTGGACTGCCCAGAAAGAAGAAAAGCTTTGCAGCTGAGGCTGTGTAGGAAAAAAAAACACTGGTGTGTGTTATCTGCTGCCGTTTGCTTGTTTTATGTTTCTTATTTTGTTGTTGTACTGTTTATCTATTGTTTTTATTTATTGTGATTATCTGTAGCTTCACTGTAAGTGATTTTGAGCAGCTTTTAGGTGCAAAAGTGAAATAAAAAGTGTCTAAATAATTAAAAAAAAAGTACACAATCACTTGCGATGTACAGCAGAGCATTTTCTTTTTTGCTGCCGGTTGGTGAATTTCATCCAGCAATTTATTTCTGTGAGAAGTGAATTTGAAGCCCCACTTCTTCTGCCAGGGAGTCTCTTGCAGCCTCCATCAATTCACTCTCACTCTTCTCAGTTACCCATTGGTAAAGTTTTTATTTACCTACTTGCATCCATATCCTTCTTCCCAAGGTGGCAAACATGCAGTTCCCAAGTGATCTCTCATCCAGGAAGTGAATGATGGCCTCGTGTGCCTTCAGACAAAACTATGGAAATCACAAGTTATGTCAATCCAATAACACACAAAAATTATCATGTAGCGCAGAGTTCCTCTGAATTCCATTGCAGACCCAATCCACACTTCCCAGTCCAGATCAGAATGCAACAATCTTTCTGATTTTGCACTTCTCTGAGTTTTGCAATTCAGTCCTTACCTAGAAACATGCCACGGCATATTAAAAATGTGTCTTTTAGGATAACATCTATTTAGAAATGTGTATATTGAGATAAAGTATGTATTTAACCCAATGACATTTTAAAACATTTTAGCGGGAAGGTTTTTGACATTTTGAGGTTTCAATATGTTTTTATATTCTGCTAGAAGCTGTCCAGAGTGGCTGGGGAAACCCAGCCAGATGGGCGGGGTATAAATAATAAAATTATTTATAATTTTTATAAGTAACCAAAATTATCCACATTTGGTATAATAATAATAATAATAATAATAATAATAATAATAATAATAATAAGTGGATGCAGTGGGAAGGGGTTTGTTAGCCAATTAAAACAAAAACAAAAAACCAACCAATATGTTGTTTATGGCATTCTGAGAGGCTTAATTTGCAGAAATTCACATTCCGGTTTTTGTCAAGGTCATTAGAGAAAAGGCATAGCTGCTGGAAAACTGTGATCCAGGGTGAAGCAGGCCCCTAGGGCAGAGGAGCATATAGTGGGGACGATGCAAAGTTCTTGGAGTTATTCGGGATGAGGAAAGCTCATCCCAAATACTGGGATCCACGCTCAGTTCTGGAAGAAGGCTGAAACACCCTCTGTATTTCAAAGGATTATTATGATGTGATGGGGACTATATAAGGCAGGCACGTCCAACAGGTAGATCGTGATCTACCAGTAGATCACTGGACATCTGTGGTAGATCACTGGTAGATCACTGGCTCCCCCCAACAGGTCAAGATTTTCTTCCTCCTCCCCAAAAAAACAGGGCTTTCCTGCTTCCTAAAAAAGAGCTCAACAACTCTTTCACCTGAAACCTAAAAAACAGGGCTTTTGTTCCTAAAGAAAAGCTCAACAACTTTGACTGCCAGTTTTTAACTCTGTGAGTATCTCGCAGTCACTTGGGGGTTGGCCACCCCTGATATAAGGTTTCTAGATTTCGTCAGCGGTAGGAAATGTGTGAGGGGGGGAGGGGGGGAGGTAAATGTCTCAATGTAAAGATAGTGTAATGGTTTTTGTGTGTGCAATTTTTTTTAATGGTTGTATTGTTGAATGCTTCTGAGTAGTTGACATTGGGGCCCAGACTGCCAACACTCTCCTGTGCCACTGCTGGCAGATGGACATAAAGCTACTAGCCGGTGGGTTCGAATCCCCACGACGGGATGAGCTCCCGTTGCTCTGTCCCAGCTCCTGCCAACTTAGCAGTTCAAAAGCACGCCAGTGCAAGCAGATAAATAGGTACTGCTGCGGTGGGAAGCTCAATGGCGTTTCCGTGCGCTCTGGCTTCCGTCACGGTGTCCCGTTGCACCAGAAGCGGTTTAGTCATGCTGGCCACATGAACAACATAAAGTATCACTGTGGCGATAATATGACCATAAACAACAAACCACCACACAATGGCTGAAAATGTAGTGAAAGGTTTACTGGAACACTCTTCTAAAACGCCAATGTTCCTTCAACTAAGCCACATGATAAATGGAGCCATGTATAGAACATTTTACTGAATACATAATATAAGATAAAATGTTCACGCAACTGAACCATTCAGCAGTAGGTTGGGTATGGCAACAAAATCTTAATGCCACCAAAAAGTTCACAAATAGTTGATGGTGAAATGATGGTAGAATTCTTCAAAGATGTACATCTTTGAAGAATACCCAACCTACTGCTGAATGGTTCAGTTGCGTGAACATTTTATCTTATATTATGTATTCAGTAATATGTTCTATACATGGCTCCATTTATCATATGGCTTAGTTGAAGGAACATTGGCGTTTTAGAAGAGTGTTCCAGTAAATCTTTCACTACATTTTCAGCCATTGTATGCTGGGCACATGACCTGGAAAGCTGTCTGTGGACAAACACCGGCTCCTTCAGCCTGAAAGCGAGATGAGCGCCACAACCCCATAGTCACCTTTGACTGGACTTAACCGTCCAGGAGTCCTTGACCTTTTAAACCTTTTTTTCCTACCCCATTTAAATCTTCACCTTTTAAATCTCTGCCTGCAGGTTGGCTGTTAAAAGAAGAATCACGGGGTCAGGGGTGGAAACATGTCGGCCTTGCTCTGTTAACTAGCCATGCTTAAACCTTGTTTCCTGCCTGCTCATCTCCCAGTAAACCGTCCTTGTGCGTATGTTGTGTTGTGTTCTGAATTCTAGATCTGTTGCTGCTAGTGCGGTACTGGAGGACATTGGGAGATTCCCTTTTCGTTTGCCACCACTTGGCAGCGCTATACGCTTATGGATACGTGTTGGTTAGTTCCAGAGTCCTTTAGCTATTGGGGAGGAGGGAGGGGGAGAGGTTTCCTCTTATTCTTCATTCTTGTTTCTCTTTCAAAAAGAAGAAAAAAACCCCATTCTTCTTCAATCCCTTTGCTTCACTCTGCTCTTCTACAGCTTTCATTGCTGCCTCGCTTCATCCCAGTCCACAGAAACCGGCTGTCATCAGGGCAAAAAAGGACATGGTCTGAAATCTGGACCAGGGAAAATGAAGAGAATTAGCATAGCACAGACTGAAATTTTCCCCTCTCCGCTTCCAATGATCAGTTGGCTGAGAAATAGAACTTCCATATGTCTGAGAACTCCTGATTTACTTTTCATTCCCATGCTCCAGGAACTTTTAAAATGGTTTTTTTTTTTTTTAAGAGAGAGAGAGACAGAGAGCACATGCCATGGGGAACAACCATAAGCATGATTACTTAGAAATAAGTCCCGTTAAGTTAAATGGGATTGACCTGCTAATTTGTGTGTTCAGGATTGCAGCCTAAAAAGGTGTTGTATGGAAATGAAGACAGTCCCTGCCTGTGGGTTCACAGTCTAGAACAGGAATGGCGAACCTGTGGCCCTCCAGGCATGGTTGAACTACAACTCCCATAATTCCTGACCTTCAGTCAAGCTGGGTGGGACTAAGGACAACCGGAGTCCATCAACATCTGGAGGGCTACAAGTTATTCATCCTTGGTTGAGAGAACAAGATGTGCTAGGAAGGGAGAGGGACAGACATTTTGGAAGCATAATGAGAAGTAGCATTGGTATGTCACATTAAAGAGGAGAGGGGAATGTAAAAGGTTTTTTTTTTTTTTAATCTGGGTTTAACTTTTTATTCCATCACTGAGCTCTTTGTGAAATGGTGGAATTATTTTCCCCTCGCCAGAAATAACCGCCATCACCACAGTTAATTTATTAATCAGCTTCCTAACCACAGTCTTAAGGCGATTTACACATGAGATAATGAAAAACTCAAAAACAACAAGCACATTTAAAACAAGACTAAAAGCCTTAACACTCGTGGGGAAGACCCATTAATTCAGCTGATAAAACCAGAAGAGAAATATCGCCAACTGTTTCCGGAAAGTGTAGACACTGGTCGCCTATCATATCTCGAATGAGGAGGTGAAGGAATCCATTTGTGCTTCTAAGTTGTGCTTGTCCTGCTCAGCCATTGATTAATTTAGCAACCTTGGAGGAAGTAGTGTTTCCTCACGACTCCTTACCTCATCTGCAAAATGGCCATTATAACATAGGCTGCCTTCTAGATTTATTTACATGCTGCTTATATGCCAAAATGGCTTCTGAGCACTTTGCAACTATAAAATCAGTCCATTATTAAAATGCACAATAATGTTGAATCATGCTTGCTTAAAATATGCAGTAGAACAAACAATTATAAAGCATAAAATTAAAACTGTTAAAACACAACAATCGCATGTTGGATTCAAAATGATAAGAAAACGTTGACATCACATTGAGCCTTGAGGTTAACGTAACAGCAATCCTTTGCACACTTACATGGAAGCAACTCCTGTGAATTCAGTGGGAAGAAGAGCCCACCATCTCTCATGGATGAGGCTATGCTGCAATCTTCTCATACTTGGAAGCTAGTCCTGGTAAATGAAATGGAGGTTTTTTCACAATCAGTAGCAGAGTTTGTGTTACTAGTAAATGGGTTTAGAGGGTGGTCAGGCCCCAACGCCATTTACCCCAGATTAATATAATTTCAGCCCACATCTGAGGTCTCCTGCCCCCACTGCTGGTTACCTTGCCCTTTCTGGCTCTTTCTCTTTCCTGAAAGCATTAACTCTTGAATTCCCTGTGGTCATTCTCCTGTGCACAGCCCAGCCTGCTCCTTCATAGCAAATGGAGTCAGCTAGAGCAATAATCCTCCTGAAACAGACGTCCCTGAAATTCTCAATTCGTTTCAAGGGGGATTGAGCAGGAAAAGGACCCATGAGATTGTGCCTGTCTTCTGACATGCAATTAGGCATTTGTAAGGGACCTGCTTGGATGGATTTGCAACCCAGCCCAGTAAAGTTGCTCACGTATTGCATGCTAGTCGTGTTGCTGAACTGCTACAGTTCACGTATTTGGAACACAAAACAAAGGAGCAGGTATTGCAGACCAGCTTCTATTGCACAGGTTTGGCAGGGTCCTGTTGGATGGATGGATGGATGGACGGACATTGAAATTGTTTTGCATCATTCAGGATGGAAAAGCCCAGCGACCAAGGCGTGGCTGGCACCAAGGAGTCTGGCTGTACTGGTATTCTACTCTGCTGCTCTCTAACACTTTCTCTGCTTGGCTTCCTTGCTGTTGAGAGAAAGGGAGGTTGGGCTCTCTGCTTGGTACCTGAGAGCTGCCTGAATCTTTTGGCACTGGAAAAAGCGAGGCCTTTGGCACTGTCTTGGGGAACAGTGAGGCCAGCATCTCAGGGTTTCTCTTTCTGTCCCCATAGAGCCGTGGGGTGCTGCCCTACTTTGCCAATTTCCGTCTCCTCTCGGAACTCTCCACGCCCTTCGTGAACCTGCGGTGAGTTTTCTGGTGGTGTAAGTCAGGGGTTTTTATGGTTTCAGGGGCTCCTTCACAAACCTGTGACATCCATTCGATAATGTGGGTCTGCATATCCTTTCATAGCAAAAGGAACAGGCTTGTGGAAAGCAGCTGTTCTCCAGGCTCCTCACAAAGAGACACAGTAAAGCCCCTCACTTCCTAAACGGCCTCGGCCCAGCATACCTGAAGGAGCGTATCCACCCCCATCGTTCAGCCCGGACACTGAGGTCCAGCTCCGAGGGACTTCTGGCGGTTCCCTCCCTGCGAGAAATGAGGTTACAGGGAACCAGGCAGAGGGCCTTCTCGGTACAGTGGTGCCCCGCTAGATGAAAATAATTCGTTCTATGAGTGTCTTCGTAGAGCGAATTTTTCGTCTAGCGAAGCAACAATGCAGCGCGGAGGTTTTCGCGCCGAAATTTTTTTTTTTCCGTCTTGCGAGGCAGCCCCATTGACTTTTTCGTCCTGAGGGGCAGCCTTCCGCTAGCGAATGCCGTTCGTCTAGCGAGTTTTTCGTCTAGCGAGGCACCACTGTAGTGGCACCCTCCCTGTGGAACGCCTTCCCATCAGATGTCAAGGAAATAAACAACTACCTGACTTTTAGAAGACATCTGAAGGCAACCCTGTTCAGGGAAGTTTTTAATGCTTGAAGTTTTATTGTGGTTTTAATATTCTGTTGGGAGCTGCCCAGCGGCCGGGGAATAAATTATTATTATTATTATTATTATTATTATTATTATTATTATTATTATTATTCCAGTCAACATCTTAAGTCCTTTGCATGGCCACCACTAAGGAAGCTCAGCTCACCCCGATCCCTTAATCCTAGAGGAATTACCATGGGTGGCCCTGTGTTCCACCAACCAGTGAAGCTTAACAAGGGATGCAGAGGGCAACCCCTTGAATTCATAGCACTGACCCCATTCAAAGCTCACTTCTCAAGAAACTGCTACATCGTTCTATCTGGGAGAACCATGGCTGATTTAATGCTGCTGAATGCTTGGTTCCCCATACCTCACTAGAGGTCGGTGGTTTTGCTTTATTCTAAGAGGTGGAAGGAAGGGGTGGCATCTTCCAGGGCAGCCCCCCCCCCCGGGTGTTATACACACACACACACACACACACACACACACACACACACACTTGACACAATACTTTTGCTTTACCTCAGGTGGTTCCTGGATGCAGTTGGCTGGCCACGCTCTTCCTGGGTCGTCTTGGCCAACGGCCTGGCCATGATGGTGGTCTTCTTTGTGGTGCGGATTGCCGTCATCCCCAGCTATTACATGCAAGTCTACTCCTGGTATGGGACTCCTGAGTATGAGCGCCTGGGCCTGGGTGTACAGCTGGCCTGGATCGGGCCCAGCCTAGCCTTGGAAGTACTCAATATGGTCTGGATGTATCGCATCACCCGGGGCTTCTACCGAGCCGTCTGCCGGTCCATGTCTCGCAAGGCAACATGAGGATGTTGAGAACGGGGCAGTACTTGGTCAGGAACACAGAGACTCTTAAGTACTTCTGGACCACGCTGGATACTCCCCTTTCTAATACTCTTAGAAGCCAGTAGCCATAGGAACTGCTTCTGACCATCCCCTTGGCCCAGGCAGACAACCCTGGATCCACACATCTGGAGCATTTGTTTGTTTTTTCTTCCGTCATCTTGGCCACCCTGAACAGAATGAGCAACTGGAGAACAACATCCATCTCAGATTTGGGGATGGACTCTCTGGGCATCTAACATGTTTTTAAATGTATAGTTTAAACTCTCTCTCTGTGTGTGTGTGAAGCCCAGGAATATCCTTTGGCTCACATGGGTGGGTGTGGAGAGATATAGCTGGACCAGCAGTTGCCTGGTTTTTGTGGCTTCGGGCTTAGACTGTGACAGTGCGTCTAAACAGCTCATTGCCCTGTTTCAGCTATATGTCAAGGAAAAATATGCACCATTGCCTCCAGGGTAGAGGGGCCTGGTTCTGTTGGAGGGATACTTTGGAGGAAGAGAGAAGGGATGAATGGAAACCGTTCTGCCACTTTGCCCAATGGCTCCTGGTTCTTTTATAGAAGTATGTTGGGAGAATGAAATAGGCTGAATGCATAGAGGAGGAAACTGTCAAGCGAGGCACTGAAAATGGAGGATTTTCAGTGCTTGGATGGCAGCAGTAAATACTGGAAGACAGTGTTTGGAAAAAGGTGTTTCCACTGTACCAGGTTTGGGTGGAACTTGACATTCCTTCATACCAGGCTCCTCAGAACGCTGTCCTCAGCAAAACAAGGCTTCATAACTCTTCACTTGGGCATAACCATGACACTCTTGGCTGTGCTCGCTTTTGTTCTGAGAGCTCGAAAGCAAAGAGGTTGACACAAAAAGGCCTGAGCAGAACTAGATCAAAGCAAACTGTGAGCTTGTTGGGGGCAGGCGGGGCGGACCCAGTTACCTTCCACAAGAACTACCCCGACAGGTGTTGGCTTCCGTTCTGAACCCAGGCATCTCTCCTTGAGGCAGCATCCCTCTTAAGGGGAAAATTGCATCAATTCCAGCACAATACTGCAATATTCTGTTGCACGTCAGTCGTAATATTGAGTGCAGCAGTTTGGATTATGGCTTCCTAAAAGTCATGAGCACTCACTGGTAATGTCATGTGTCACATGTGAACATAAGAAGAGCTTGCTGGATCAGGCTCATGACCCCCCTCCCCCCCCCCCCAAAAAACCCCCGCATTGTGTGCATGGCAAACTGTGACAGCAAGGCCCCAGCTGTGGAGATCTTGTGTTGTGAGCGTCACATTGCTGCTGAACATGGGAAATAGATGTGTCCCATTCCTCTGTGGTCACTCATAGTGAAATTAAGATGTAACGGTGAGAATGGCCCAGGTGGGTTTCCGTGTGGCTTGTATCTTTGAATCACCTTAAGGACCAACAGCAGAAGTACAGTTGCTTCTCTCCTGCCCCCCTGCACACACATTCTGATGATACAGTGCTTACAACAAGTTGTCAAGGGTTTAGCATTCTGTTTGCAAGGTTCTCTGCACTGATGCTATTACTTCCTTACTTGTGCTCTGGTGCTGAATCTTCCCCTGCCCCTGCCCCAACACACACACACAAACACACACCACTAGCCAGAACAGTTATTCCATCTCTAAGGGGGGGGGGCAGGAAGTTTACCTGTGCTAAACCAGCTGAAATGGAGCCCCCATTAATTTATGTGGGTTTGCACAGGAGACTTTCCTTGGGGACTGTGCCTCTAAGGTTGTGCTGGACCAAATATACCAACACCAGGTGCTTAACGTCTTGGGGTAGACTTCAATAAGAATTTATATGCTCTGGGTCAACTTCTACCATTCCTCT
Source organism: Lacerta agilis (assembly GCF_009819535.1). Taxonomy (NCBI): domain Eukaryota; kingdom Metazoa; phylum Chordata; class Lepidosauria; order Squamata; family Lacertidae; genus Lacerta; species Lacerta agilis. Next base: position 31,475,632 of record NC_046327.1, read on the forward strand.
ACCTGGCTGCTAGGAGAGCAAGCGAATTTTTAAGAAGCTTGTTAAAGCATTGTTCCCAAATCTGTGCCTTAAAATGCTTCGCCGAGCACTCGGCATCACCCTGGAAAAGTACCCTCCAGTTTGTGGTAAGGGTACAGCTGCCGGCATACATCATTTCACTGTGAACAAATTTATGCCACAAATACAAGCAGTGGAAATTCTGTTGTTGATTTTCTCTGCTGTTCAGATGGTTTAATCCTCAACTATGCAGCATTTTTTAATTTTCTAACCTCCATTTATTAACTGGAATCAGTGAGCATTAAGATAATAAATAAGATTAATTTATTAAATTTTTGTTTCCTCTACTAATTCTTGTCTCTGTGTGTATGCGTGTTTGTGTGTTGCATTTGGTGGATGTTAGGGCTGCAATACATCTGAAATTTCCTGGACATAGCCAGGATTTGGCTATTGGAAACAGTGCCTGGGTGGAAAACACTTTAATGTCTGGGCAAATCTGGATGTATGGCACCCCCAAGCTCAAGAAGAAGAAGAAGAGTCTGGATTTGATATCCCGCTTTTCACTACCCGAAGGAGTCTCAAAGCGGCTAACATTCTCCTTTCCCTTCCTCCCCCACAACAAACACTCTGTGAGGTGAGTGGGGCTGAGAGACTTCAGAGAAGTGTGACTAGCCCAAGGTCACCCAGCAGCTGCATGTGGAGGAGTGGAGACGCGAACCCGGTTCCCCAGATTACGAGTCTACCGCTCTTAACCACTACACCACGCTGGCTCTCAAACAAAACTTTGGACAAAACTTTTTAAAAAGCTCAACAACTTTTGTGTCTGGATTTTCACTTTTTTAAATACGGCAACCTTAGTTTAGGCATGTTATTGGCAGAGACGTCTGTACCGTATATGGATAGCTCGACCTTGAAGTCGTCTTCCCACTGTGCTTCCCCCTGTGTTTCTCAAGTAATACACCTGATGTAGTGAGCCATGGACATCGAAATAACTGGGAAGCTGAGATGACCTCAGATCAAATGTGTCCGGGACCCAAGAACAACAGGCCCAGCCTGGCCTCCTGCGCAGCTGGAAGACTGCACTTAAAAATGTATACAGCTGCTTCTATTGAGAGAGGTGTCTACAAATGGATTAGAAACTGGGTGGCGGAAGGGTATATGGTCAGAAGCAACTAGGAACAAAAGGAATAGCTCTTAAACCAGGGGTAGGCAACCTAAGGCCCAGGGGCTGGATCGGCCCAATCGCCTTCTCAATCTGTCCTGCAGACAGTCCGGGAATCAGCGTGTTTTTACATGAGTAGAATGTGTCCTTTTATTTAAAATGCATCTCTGGCTTATTTGTGGGGCCTGTCTGATGTTTTGACATGAGTAGAATGTGTGCTTTTATTTAAAATCCATCTCTGGGTTATTTGTGGGGCATAGGAGTTAGTTCATTTTTATTTTTCAAATTATTGTCCGGCCTACCACATGGTCTGAGGGACAGTGGACCGGCCCACGGCTGAAAAAGGTTGCTCACCCCTGTCTTAAAACAAAACAAACAGCTAGATGCAAAACAAAATAAAATAAAAAATTCCTTCCAGTAGCACCTTAGAGACCAACTAAGTTTGTTCTTGGTATGAGCTTTCGTGTGCATGCACACTTCTTCAGATACACTGAAACGGAAGTCACCAGACAGGAATTTTTTATTTTATTTTGCTATGACTATGGCAGACCAACACGGCTACCTACCTGTAGGTAGATGCAGTATCTGGCCAAGTTGATTCCTAGAGTGGATAATATACAAAGGAAGAAAAGGGATAGCTTTCGCTAACGACGCTTTATGTCTGAGTAGCTGGCAAAGCTTTTGAGCGATGGAGTCATTCAGCTAAAAGTTCTGCATAAGTAACAGCAGCAACTACATTTATATCAGAGGAGCCAACTCCTTGGGACTGAGTTCCCTTTGCCCCCCTCCCCATAAAATATTTGAGAGGACCGCCACCCCAAAGTTGATGGGCATTGCCATTCAGGTGGTGTATGTTTGCTGTGTCACATGATTGATCTTGCGGGGTGGGGTTTACATGTCCTCCCCCAATATTTTATTCAAATTGGCACCCCTGATTTATATGGTACTTGATTGTTCAGAGTGCTTCACACAATCTCATTGTCCTTCAGGAAATGCTGTCCTGGAACCAGTCAGAGACCTAACGTTTCTTACTGGTTTATGTCTGGTTGTAAAAATACAGTTACAGGTAGGTAGCCGTGTTGGTCTTCCATAGTAAAAATAAAAAAACTCCTTCCAGTAGCACCTTGGAGACCAACTAAGTTTGTTCTTGGTATGAGCTTTCGTGTGCATGCACACGAAAGCTCATACCAAGAACAAACTTAGTTGGTCTCTAAGGTGTTACTGGAAGGAATTTTTTATTTTTTATTTTGTTTTGTAAAAATACAGTTGACCCAGAAATTTTTAGTGCTGCCCAATCATGGATCTTCCCTTGGAAAGCAACATGGCAATGGACTTGCAAATTGATGTTTGCTCCAATTCAGCTTTAAAGAACAGGTTTCTGCAGGAAAAGCTTAATAATAATAATGATAATAATGCTTGGACACAGGGCGGTTGGTGTGTTTTGCATACCTTAACAATCCGGATAGCACATTTGGCACTTCTCAGCTACACCCCTGGATTACTCAGGTCAGCCTAGCCTACCTCATGCTGTCATAACCTTTTCATCATGCTCTGCTCTTGCACACAGGCCTGTCTGCTGCCACTCGCAGAAGTGCAAAGGAACAGAACAGTCTCCCAGGCTGAACCAGCTGGGACTTCTTGCTTCTAGGGCAGCCCTGTGGGTTCCCTTCCCTTTACATGGGAGATCTCTAAGCAATGATCTCACTCCTCATCCATCTCTACCCATGAGCCATGGATGCCACATCTTTTGGAGCACTAAACATCAGCCACAGCCCTGCCAAGTGGGATGCTGCAGTAGCAACCCAGTAGCAGTTCTGTTCTCTAGTCTACGAAGCAACACACACACACACACACACAAACACACACACACACACACACACACACACACACAGTGTTTACCAAGCCCATGGGGCGGTGACGTCAGCCCAGCCACTAGGGTTCTATAAATGGAAATGCTCATTCTTAGTTAAGATACAGCACTCGGCGGGGGGGGGGGGCAGGAGAGAGGAGGGAGCTCTGATTCAGCCTCCACGCATCCTAGCCTCACATCATCAGGAAAAATTAAACTCTCAGAGGCTCCCTCAGGAATTGGTGTGGCTGCATGTGCCAAGTGACACAATGAGCTTTGAAAGCTACTGGTGTTAACTATGTGGATGCCACATTGTGGAACAATGCAAACTTGCCTAGACATCAAGGACGGACCAATGGCACATTTACCACACTACAGTCTACTGACAGTGCCTTGCCAAAATCTCCGGCAAAGATTTTTGTTGTTGTTGTTAGCCTTTCTGGACCAGAGGTTGCCATAGATATAAAATATGTGCTGTGTTCCTGAGATATTGACACATTTTGAACTTTTCGTACCACATGTGAAACAAACCACATAGGCCACCTGAAATTAAGCTCACCAAAGGGCTCGTTTGAAAGATTGTTGGGCCCAGTCCGGCCACAGCTAAGTCGTAAGGGCATGTCTTGTACTTCATTAAGCTCTTGGTCTGATGGATTAATGCCTTCTTGGCTGGGTAGCAGTTCTTTTAGCTTGGCTACCTCAACTTCTTTAACTGGAGATGACTAGGACAGAATCTTGGGTCTTAAACAGGAAGCCATGTGCTCTTACCAATTTCATTGGGTGAGAGTTACACAATTGTCACCCTGCTGTGACTTTTTCTCCTCGGTTTTCACATGGTGAAGTGATCTTATGAACACCTCTCTATGGGGTGAGCTCCCACATCCTGAAAATTATTACCTTCTGGTGAATTTTCTTCCTTAAAAATGGCCATGTGACTTGGATCACGCCTTACTTCCCCCCAAAAACGTTGTTTAGGTTTACCTTGTTTGTTTGTTTTTAATTATATTTTATTTGGTTACTATAGTACAGAACAATATGAATATAGAATTTGAAAATGGAAGCAAACAAACCAACAAAATTACCCCGCCACCTTCTCTGAGAAAGTGTGCATCGGTTCAAGTTCACTTCACATATCCAGGTCCTAGAGGTCTGCAAAAGATAACATAAAAATAGTCAAACCAGCCAAAAATGTTTATATGAAGTCCTTTATAAACATTATTCACAGTTTATGTAATAAAACAGTACCACTCTATCATAAAGGAGCCCTTTCATTTTCTACCTTGTGCCATTCTAAGTTTATTAGTGAGTTTATCAACACATGTGAAGAGTTAGTATAGTAAAGGTTTACTTAGTACTTATCATTTTGTTTCATTTGCCCCCCTTTTTTACTGTAAGATCCCCAGAGAACCAGAAGCTGCCCTTAAATTCAGACACGTTGCACTTTTGTTTCTCCAACTTTTCACTATAGAATATATAGGCAAAGACTTTGAATTGCATAAATGAGGAGCAAATTGTCTGTGCATAGATTGCAATCCTTTGCAGAACACACTGTAACTTACTGTTGAATCAACATGTACTACACAGCATTACATGGCAAATGTAATAAAGGAGACCATTTGGCATGCAAGTGGAACACAAAATGTGTTCTCCAACAGGCATGCAAGTTTGTGGTTCACTAGCTCCATTCACTGGACATTGGGAGAAAGCTGTAGCCTTGCCCTGCAGATGACAGTGTGCAGTCAGATCTATACGTCATCTCTATCTTCGTTCTGTAAGGAGTGAACACACATAGATAGTGTACTTTAAGTTTATGTGCCTTTGATCACTTGCTACTTGGGTGCAACTCAAATAGCTTTGGCTAATTCTGAAGGTATTAACTTTGCACTGTTCTGGATATCGTTGCGTCCCATAGTAACCATTTACTCAATGCTGGTTGATCCTCACACTCTGGCCTTGAATATAATGTGTCCATTCGTTTTCATAGAGCGCATCCTTAAAAGAAGCTCAGCATGTGTAAGTGTCTAGGTAGAAAGTCATCTAAATGTGATGCAAGTGTGTGACACAGTTTCTGTAGCAACAATACCCATGGCACCTTTGTTACCAAGAACTTGTTCCATACCTGCTTAACCCAGCCACCTTAATTTTTAATAAGCATGCCTTTCATTGACTGCAACAAGAATCATAGAATCACAGAATAGGAAGGGACCCCAATTGTCATCTAGTCCAGCCCCCTGTAATGCAGGAATCTCAACTGAAACATCAATAACAGGTGGCCCTCCAACCTGTGCTTGTTGTTGTTCTTCAGTTGTTCAGTCGTGCCCGACTCTTCGTGACCCCATGGACCAGAGCACGCCAGGCACACCTATCTTTCACTGCCCCCGGCAGTTTGGCCAAACTCATGCTAGTCGCTTTGAGAACACTGTCCAGCCATCTCATCCTCTGTCGTCCCCTTCTCCTTGTGCCCTCCATCTTTCCCAACATCAGGTCTTTTCCAGGGAGTCTTCTCTTCTCATGAGGTGGCCAAAGTACTGGAGCCTCAACTTCAGGATCTGTCCTTCCAGTGAGCACTCAGGGCTGATTTCTTTGAGAATTGATAGGTTTGATCTTTTTGCAGTCCATGGGACTCTCAAGAGTCTCCTCCAGCACCATAATTCAAAAGCATCAATTCTTTGGCGATCAGTTTTCTTTATGGTCCAGCTCTCACTTCCATACATTACTACTGGGGAAACCATAGCTTTAACTATATGGACCTTTGTCGGCAAGGCGGTGTCTCTGCTTTTTAAGATGCTGTCTAGGTTTGTCATTGCTTTCCTCCCAAGAAGGAGGCGTCTTTTAATTTCATGACTGCTGTCACCATCTGCAGTGATCCTGTGCTTAAAAACCTCCAAGGAAGGAGAGTCCACCACCTTCCAAGGGAGTCCATTCCACTGTCAAACAGAAACTTTCTTACTTTCAGAAAGTTCATACTGATGTTTAGTCAGAATCTCCTTTCTTGTACCTTGAATCCATTGGTTCGGGTCCTTGATTGGTTGCCCTTCAGGTTTTCCCCACCCCCAGTTTCCAGCAAGAGAAAAGTGACCTTGCCAGACTGGGCCTTTTTACTTTGTTGAATTCTCAAAGCTGCCTGCTTTCTATGTTATACAGGCAACTCCCCATTTCTGCAGGGATTGCGTTCTGGGTCTTTGCATGTGTAAGCCTGTTCTGCCCCCCTTCCGGGGCCGGAAGTGGCATGCATGTCGGCGGCAGATTCCACAACCTCCTGAGGGAATCTGTTCCACGGTCAAACAGCTCTTACCGGAGGCCGAGGGTTAGGTGGTAGCAGCAGCTCACTTGAGGAGAGATGACAAGCAGTGTGCCCAAGGCTACCTAGTGGACCATTTTGGGGTTCAGAGGAGAGAGGGCTCTTTTCTCAACTCTCAGGAGGATTCTTTGAGGGCTAATTGCTAAAGATTGTAGAAAAGGTCACCTGTGCCTCAGCACAAATACCAACGAGCCTCTCATATCTCTAGTTCATGGTTAGGTAAACAGACAGCCTGAAAAATATGAGCAGGGGTGGCACTCAAAGTGTGTGTGTGTGTGTGTGTGTGTGTGTGTGTGTGTGTTTGTGTGTCCACTGCCACTCACAGCATCTGCCAACTCCTACCTGAGGAGGAATAGCAAAGGGGTGGGGCTTCAGATAGGATGCCCCGACCCTCCTTAGACTGGGAGCCCCACGGATCCTGAAAGGTCCCGTTTCTCTGCTCCTTTCCCATATAAAGTCTGAAAATGTTCACCGCTTGGCTTAAGGCAAACATGTTTATAAAAGCACTGTGGAACCTGGCACCCTCACAGCCTCTCGCACTCCCCTCTCCCTCATTCCGGCCTGCACTGCCTCACTGGCCCACTGCTGCTCGCTTCTGATTGTTACCAGATTTATGGACAGCCGAGGGAAAGGGGAGGGGGGGGGACAAAAAGCAAAGCAGGAGAGGAAGGAGGCTGGACTTATAAGGCAAGTAAAGAGCAGGAATCAATCCGCTACAGCCAGAAGTTTGGCTCATTAGTTATAGCAGCGCGGAGATAAATGAAAGCCGCCACCCTCCCTCTGCTGTGTGCCAGTAACTTTCAGACTTGCATAGTTTTTTTAAAAAAACCTTCAGTAGAACTGATAAGGGGTGTGGGAGCTAGCAGTTAGAGCAAGGGGCAGGGAGACAACGCTCTGTTTCATTGCCTGCTCTGGGAGTGGAGTTGCGGCAGGATTCCTGCATTCAGTTCTTTGCTCTATAATAAAAGTTGTGAGGGAGGGGACTTTGAACCAGAGGTCTTAGATTTTACTAGCCCAGCTTTGCTAGGGTAGCGGTGACGACTATCCACATGCAGGCACATGGGTAGGCAACGCAAGACCAGTGTCCTTGAGAAGCCTTTAAAGCAGGGGGGAAAACAGCTTGTGAGAAAAACCACCTCCATCCAATTTGCTCCAACATTGCAGCTTTCTGAAAGCTGTACAATCAGTGCCTGGCACGGTTGCACAAGCAACTCAAATGGTTCATTGGGGCAGGAATGTGTTTAGGGATGCTGAAGAAGAAGAAGAAGAAGAAGAAGAAGAAGAAGAAGAAGAAGAAGAAGAAGAAGAAGAAGAAGAAGAAGAAGAAGAAGGCAATCCAAGGGGTGCACCCCACAATGTCTTGCAATGGTGCTGGGGCTCAGTATCCATCGTCACGTTGCTCTGGGATGACCCAGCATCCTCTGCAACATTGACACACAGCTGGAAGCTGCAGGTGTTGTTTGAGCATCACCTCCCACCTGGCGCCCTTGTGGTTCTAGCATGCTGTTCCCATTTGGGGGGTGGCGGTGGCAGTAAACTCATGTGAAGCTGGAGATCCATTTTGATTACATCTAAACTACATGGAGAGATGAATGATAGCAAAAAGGGATTTGAAACCTAATCAAGAATAAAAATGTTTAATATTCACGGACTGCATATTGCTGAAAGAGAATTACATGAAAATGATGTGTGGATGGTATATTACACTGGCAAAAATGGCAAAAATGTACAGAACAGGGTCAAAAAGCTGCTGGAAATGTAAAGAAAAGGAAGGCACATTTTATCATATGTGGTGGGAATGCAAAATTGTTAAAAACTTTTGGGAAATGATATACAATGAACTGAAAAAAATGTTTAAAATGACAATAAAAAACAATCCAAAAGCTTTTTTGCTAGGCATTTCAGGCTAAGAATTGCCGAAAGAAAAATGGAAAATATTTATGTATGCTGCAACAGTGGCAAGAATCTACTAGCTCAAGTTGGTACCAACAAGAAGTACCAACGAAAGAACAATGGCAAGAAAAACTGATTAAGTGTGCAGAATTAGCAAAGTTAACAGATAAATTACATGAAAAGGACAGTAGATACTTTTTTAAAAAAAATGGGAACCTTTTACAACTTACAACCTTTTACAACTTTTACAACTTACCTACAGAAACAACAAAAAGAAATGGACTCATTGGCAGGTTTTGAATAAACATTCACAACTTTATTCAAGTAAAATATGAAGGAAGACAATGTAGTAACATTTAAAGTATATTAATATGCAGAAGACAACAATGTAACAAACCAGAAAGGGAAGATGAGGGAAGTCACGGGGGGGGGGGGGAATTGGAAAATGTAAAATTGGATAATCGTTATTTGCAATTTGTTATAATAAAAGAAAATTCATAATAAAAAAGAACAAAAATGTTTGATTTTGGGGTAGGGTGAATTCTTGTCCTGCAGTACATACCCCAAATCCCCAAATATGGCTGGTTATGGGCCAAAATCCATGATCGGTTCTCCCAATCCCCACCACTTTTAAATGTAAAAATGGCTGAGGACTTAGGGAGAGAGTTGGCGAGTTGTTCTGGTGTTCCTGTTCCACCTCTTGAGAGCTGCTATGGGAGGAAGGGAGCCTGCCAAGGCCAGAACCCTGGGAAATGGGGGTGGCCGACAGCTTCTGCTCCTTTAAAACTTTCAGCAAATAGGGAAAAGCCCCTACAAAATGCTCAATTCTGCGCAAAGGGAATCTTGGTCAATGTTGTCATTTTATTTAAGCGGCTGCTATGCTATGATTATGGGATGCGGGTGGCGCTGTGGTGTAAACCAATGAGCCTAGGGCTTGCTGATCAGAAGGGCGGCTGTTCGTATCCCTGTGACGGGGTGAGCTCCTGTTGCTCGGTCCCTGCTCCCGCCAACCTAGCAGTTTGAAAGCACGTCAAAGTGCAAGTAGATAAATAGGTACTGCTCCGGCAGTAAGGTAAACGGCATTTCCATGCGCTGCTCTGGTTCACCAGAAGCAGCTTAGTCATGCCGGCCACATGACCCGGAAGCTGTACGCCGGCTCCCTCGGCCAATAAAATGAGATGAGCACCACAACCCCAGCGTCGTCCACGACTGGACCTAACTGTCAGGAGTCCCTTTACCTTTATGCTATGATTATTTTGTTGTTGTTGTAAGTCACCCTATGCTTCGTGATATACTGTACTTTTCCATGTAAAAGACTAGGTTTTTTTACTCTAAAATAATGTTAGATGTGGGAATACGTTTTAGGGTTTTCCCGCACGATAGCCACTTTGCCAGATTTTGGGATCTGGTACTGTATATGTGTATATGGGGGAAGAATCACCCTCCTCCCCAATATTTTAGCCTTATTCAGACTTCAGAGCCAGCTGTCACTGTCTTTCATATTTCTGAATTTAGTTCATTCATATTTCTGAATTTAGTCCATTGGGAACCTCAGCTGTGAAAGCAGCAGCCAAGTGAACCAGACTTGAGCAAGAGCTGGATTTCAATGAGATCAAGAAATATTCCTGGTGGGTTGCGCCCTGCAACAGCACCCAAGGGACAGGTAACCATTAGGCACAGTTTTCTAAGGGGAAATTGAGAGTGAATGATATGTCCCCCCCCAAAAAAAAAAACATTTGCTGCATCCCTAGTTGGTACTAAAAGACAAATGAGTGAGTCTGCAGCTGCTGTGGAAAAGGCAAATTCCCTGCTGCGGATCACCAGGAAAGCTACTGAAAATAAAAACACCAATGTCACAATGCTATTATACAAATCTACTTTTGCAGCCCACCCATACTTGAAACACTGTGTACAGTCCTGGTCACACCTCAGAAAGGTGTGGTAGACCTGGAAAGGGGCAACCAAAACGGTTGGGTGTATCAACTTCCCTATGGGACTTTTTAGCGTAGAAAAGCGGTGAGTAATTGGGGACACAATACAGGTGAATAAAATTATATATGTCTTGAAGAAATTGGATCTCCCTTGTAAAACTAGGGGTTATCCAATAAAGCTGAATTGTGGAATAGCCAGGAAAGGTAAACACAAGCACTTCTCGGTAGTTGCACCTGCCCTGTGGAATGCCCTCCCATCAGATGTCAAGGTAATAAGGAACAATCTGGCTTTTAGAATACATCTGAAGGCAGCCCTGTATTTTTGTTGTTTAGTCGTTTAGTCATGTCTGACTCTTTGTGACCCCATGGACCAGAGCATGCCAGGCACTCCAGTCTTCCGCTGCCTCCCGCAGTTTGGCCAAACTCATGTAGGTAGCTTCGAGAACACTGTCCAACCATCTCGTCCTCTGTCATCCCCTTCTCCTTGTGCCCTCCATCTTTCCCAACATCAGGGTCTTTTCAGGGAATCTTCTCTTCACATGACGTGGCCAAAGTACTGGAGCCTCAGCTTCAGGATCTGTCCTTCCAGTGAGCACTCGGGGCTGATTTCCTTCAGAATGGATAGGTTTGATCTTCTTGCAGTCCATGGCACTCTCAGGAGTCTCCTCCAGCACCATAATTCAAAAGCATCAATTCTTCGGCGATCAGCCTTCTTTACGGTCCAGCTCTCACTTCCAAACATCACTACAGGGAATATAGGGAAGTTTTTTATAAAAAAAAAATATTTTTTTAAAATAATTTTAATTAAATTTTCAATTTTGCAATTCCAAATAAACAACATCTTGTGGGGGGCCATTTCCCCCCCTTCAGCCAAGGAAGATTTTTGTGTGTGTGGAAAGACTGATCCAGCGGTCCCGTTTTCTCTGAATGTGAAAGTGAAGAAATCACAGGGAGATGGCAAATGGGAGAAGGTAGCAGCAGGGCTGGCAGACACCCCTGTTTTCAAGGGATAGATTTGAACCCTCAGCATCACCTTTCCACAGAATATAAGCCTTTGCATAAAATATTCTCAGTTTTGGGAACTTGATGAAGGAACAAAGCTCCACAGTCCTTTGCTTTAGCCAACTAGCAAAATCCATAAATGAATAGTGTTATTGACAGAGCAAAGTGTGTCCCCTCAGACTTCCATCTTCAATTTGTCTTCATAAAAATATACAATGATAAAATGCAGTGTGACATCAGAATTAATTTTTAAGTCACTTTAAAGGAAGCAAGAAAAGGAAAATTACTTCAGTAGTAAGAAGCAACGGTGGATCCTGTCAGTCAGCGGTGACAATAGGCAGCGGGGGATATTTGCCTGGCAGCTGCTGTTCAAGGTGACTTTGTCTGCTGACAAAGCCCTGTGAGATAAAAGGCCAAATGTCTACGCTGTGTGTCACAAGTCTGCAAAGCATTGGGAAACACTGAATAAGTAGTTTTTTTTTCAAATCTCTGATTCAGTATCGTCCGCATCAGCAGGTGGAAAGGGGGATCTCTGAGTCAAGGCAGAGAACTACAGCTAAATTTAACATGCATTTGAGGTGTGATTTATTTTTGTTGTTAAAGAAAAGTTGGACCTAGCATGGTTCTCCAGATCTACTGTGTCGTCCACGCTTACTGCCTTTCTGTTGCAGCTCTGTGGTTGGTTTAATGTGATTTCCTAATTCTCTCACCACGCTGCTGAACTAGAAGAGGAGACTTTTAAGCACACAGGAATGTAGTAAGAGCTCTGTTGGGTCAGACCGACCCAATCCAGCATTCTGTTTCCAAGAGCAGGGCACCCAGAGATTCCCCAGAGGTCCGCAAGCAGCACGAGAAAGCAATATACTCTCCATGTTGCATACCCTCCAACATGGGGTGCGGGTGGTGCTGTGGTCTAAACCACTGAGCCTCTTGGGCTTGCCGATCGGAAGGTCGGCAGTTCAAATCCCCACGATGGAGCGTGAGCTCCCATTGCTCTGTCCCAGCTCCTGCCAACTTAGCAGTTCGAAAGCACACCAGTGCAAGCAGATAAATAGGTACCTTTGAGGCGGGAAAGTAAATGGTGTTTCCACACGCTCTGGTATCTGTCCCAGTGTTCCGTTGCACCAGAAGCAGTTTAGTCATGCTGCTCACATGACTCGGAAATCTGTCTGTGGACAAATGCCAGCTCCCTCAACCTGAAAGCGAAATGAGCACCACAACCCCATAGTCGCCTTTGACGGGATTTAACCATCCAGGGGTCCTTTACGTTTACCTTTAACTTTTTACCCTCCAACATTCTTCAGATGAAAATAGGAACATTTCTCACTGCCCCTCCAACTGTCCCTCCTCAACCCCCCACATTTTTGTCCCCCACCCACAGACCATTTCCTATAAGAAGAAGGGTGAGTGCCACCACCGCACAACAATAGGACACAGCACACACACCCTCCACTGTCCTGATAAAACCCCTTAATCCAGTTTTATTTTATGCTATTCTTTGATAGATTTAGAGAAATAAAAATACACACAAATAAATTATAGAAAGTGGCAAGATTAGACATGGACGGACAAGACATTTTTTTTGTTAAAAAAACACAACAAAACCCCTTGTGCTCCACTCTTCTCCCCCTTTCTACCCATCCAGGGCAGCCCTGCCCTCTGCCTGCCCCTCAGAGCTGGGGTGTCAGGGCTGGGCTTTGATAGCCGCAGCCTCTCCTCCTCCTCCTTGCCTCCTTTCCAGCGGCTGCTATGAGCTGCCCAAGGGAAGAGGCCAGCTGCAGTGGCCATGGAGAGACCATGGAGAGGCAACAGGATTCTCCCTCGCAACCGCCACTGCTGCCGCCACCACACAGGAGAAGTGCTGGCTCACCCTCCTCACTGAATTCGGTAGTTGTGGCGCTGGCAGCGGAAATAGGGACAGTCCGGGACCAAATCAGAAGCCGGAATGGCTTTCATAATTCCGGAAAATCAGGACACTTGGAGGGTATGATGCTGTTTGGCACTGCAGCCGCCATTTTGATATCATGCCACAGGTGATAGATCCATCTTCTGTGACTTCGTTTAATCTTTTTTTAAAGCCACTGGTTGCCACATCTTGTGACACTGAATTACATGCATCGTGTAAAGAACTTTCTTTTGACGGTCCCAAATCTGCTGCTACAACATTTCATTAAAAAAGGTAAAGGACCCCTGACAGTTAAGTCCAGTTGCGAACAACTCTGGGGTTGCGGCGCTCATCTTGCTTGACTGGCCGAGGGAGCCGACGTTTGTCCGCAGACAGTTTTTCCGGGTCATGTGGCCAGCATGACTAAGCTGCTTCTGGCGAAACCAGAGCAGGGCATGGAAACGCCGTTTACCTTCCCACCACAACTGTACCTATTTATCTACTTGCACTTTGAAGCGCTTTCGAACTGCTAGGTTGGCAGGAGCTGGGACCGAACAACGGGAGCTCACCCCATTGCAGGGATTCGAACTGCTGACCTTCCGATCAGCAAGCCCTAGGCTCAGTGGTTTACACCACAGCGCCACCCGCGTCCACAACATTTCATTAGGTGACTGCAACTTCTAGCGTTGTAAAAGAGAACTTTCACTCTCCATCTTCTCCAAACCATGCATCGCTTAATAAATCTCCATAATGTCACCTCTTTGATTCATTTTTCTAAACTAAAAAAGCTCCCATTCCTTTTGTTGAAACCTGCAAAGCAGGAAAACTTTCCATAAGGCAGGTGTTGGGCCTCTTGTGCTTGTGAGTATGAAAGTCAGTTCACAAACAGATGGAAAATAAAGCACTGAGTGACTTGGGGGGAATATTTGCATGTTATAGTGTGGGGCCTAACACCCTATAGTTTTGAAACCACAGAGAAACTCAGAACCAATGTGGCATGGGGACGAATCATAGAATTGCTGAGTTGGAGGGTCACCTAGTCCAACCCCCTACAATGTAAGAATCTCAGCACTACTGGACTTCAATCTCATTTCAGATTATATGATTTTTATGCATGCCCTCAGTGAATGCCTTAGGTCTCAGTTCCTCTGTCTGTAAAATTGAAATTACTATGACTCAGTTTGAGAAGAACAAATAAAACAGCACTTTATGATGCTCCATAAAGCATGTTTCAAGGGGAGGGTGCTAAGTTTTTACAAGTGAGAGATTGAGATTGGGTATTGGTTAAAATGGGGGTGGGGGTGGTGGTGGCAAGAGATTGGCTACCAAGTTCTCCTTTACAAGTGTGGCAAACTAAGTATTTTGCCTGCTAAAAATGCTTTATAAATTAATAGGCAACAGTAAATCATTCTGGGTGTTTCTGATCCCAGAAACTTTCACAGCAGTTGGAAGAGGAGGGATGATGGAATCTGGCAGATGCAAAGAAGGCTATTGAGTTTGTAAAAGGAAATCCCAGAAACTCGTGGAGTTTAAATGTAAGCCCAGCAGTAAGCACTGCAATATTTTAACAAGACTATATTTCATTGTTTATTAATTCTTGTATCAATTACTGTGAGAGTTTATCCTACGGTAACATTACAAGGACTGAAAAGTCAGAAGTTTGCAAAAGAATTCCAGGCTGGTTATTTGTTTGCCGAGGGGTTTCTTCTTTCTCTTCCCTTTAGCAAGTGCTCAATCAACGACAGTGGTGTATCATGGGTTGCCAGTGATCGGGGCAAAGAAGGTGACGTACAACTCCCAATGCCCCCAAACCACCACCAACCTAGCCCTGGGACCAGCAGCCAGGGGTGGGGGAGCACAGACAGACATATGCATGTCACCCACCTGGCAGAAGCAACACTGCTCCGCAGAGCCCGGCAGTGAAGCTTGTGCAGCCCAGGAGGAGTGGCACGAGAACTAGCACAGGGTGCAGAGGCCACTGTGGTCTCCCTACCTCCTTTCCTGTCCCCCTAAAGGAAGCAGAGTCATGCCCGCCCCATCTGGAAATGGTTCCTATCAGGGCTGGGCAGCGCTGGCAGCAATGTTGGTGGGGAAGGGTCTTCTCAGCAGGGAGAGAGAAACTGATGCGCTTCCCCCCCCCCAAAAAAAAATATGTGCCCGGGGCAATTGCCCCTCTCACCCACACACACTACGCCACTGATCAATGATCCCCTGAAACACAAAAAGTCCCTTCTGCTAGAGAGCAATACTAGTGGCCTCAGACAACATTTTGCCCAGCAATCACACCCCTCTAGCATCGCTTCCTGCAGGAATGGTCCCTCTCCCTTTCATGGTCCACACTGGAACGGGTTGCCTTCTACCCACAGATTGGTCTCTGGCCCAACTACGGAGACAGCATGGGTCATGTATTCTTCAGAACCAGGTTCATGATGATTTCAGTTCACAAAGAAGGAAGAGGAGAATTATGAGATCATTGAAAGCTGCTGCGGCTGCAGCTGGGCAGCTTTATTTGCACTTGTTTGGCAAAGGACCTCAACTCTCTTGCAACCGTGTCAAAGTTTGAGGTCACTCCAGAAGCACAAGCTGGGAATCGGGAACTTCAAAGGAAGTGAGGGACGGGACAAAAAGCTCTAGGGCTCTTTAACAAGATTTGCTAACAGGTAGACAAAGCTTTAGGAGTAGTGTGAAGGTTAGAAGTCATCAAGGCAGATTCCCAGCCAGCAAGAGCTTGGGAAACCATGATTGTCCAGACACAACCCAGTCTGCTGTGGCAGATGGTTATCCTTGAATCCAAAGTTGCCTCTGTGGATGCCTGTGGCATGGGGAGGCCCCAACAAGATTTCTCCCAACTCCCACCAGTGAGTTTTAAAAGGCAAAGCACAGCTGGAAACAGCTGCCCCACCTGATGTTTATGCCAAATCTGACAACCTTGAGGCCCAACTGAACTGCTTAGGCCGAAACTGTCCTGAACTGCTCTGTTAGCCTTTTCACATCCGTGTCAAGAGACTGGGAACTGGTAGGAAGATGTGACTGAGACACAGTATTCTGGGGGGGGGGGAATATGTTCTTTCTTTAATATAGTTTAATGAAGAAGGGTTTATTAAACTTGGGGACAGTCCTTCTCCCCTGCTGCACACTGCTAAATATTCTTTCTGGTCTCTGGATAACATCTCAAAATCTGCTCATCCTTGAAATGCAGCAGGCTAGCTGCCACCATTGTCTGTACAGGTTTGGTGGCTTCAGCAAATCATGGTAAGTTGTACAGTCTAATGTTCCCTTCCCATGCCTGATTTCTGAACAGTAGTTTCATTCTGCAAAGCTTTCTTGTCTATTTAGATTCCTCGAGTTTATTGAGACAGGTCTGTTTAGCAGCCGCTGCTGCTTCTGGGGGGAAAAAAAAGTACAGAGCTAAACTTTTCTCGTTTCGTGCCGACAGTTTGCAAAAGCTCTTTGCGAAAAGGAAAAGGAGCAACGCCAGCTACCAGAGCAACACGAGGTGGGACTCAAAAGCCAAAGAAGATGACAAAGCAAAGGGAGCTGGGGCAGAAAGGGTCAGGGAGGCCTGGCCAAGCAGCGAAGTGCTGCTGCCCTCTGGATGACTGGGCTGTTTTTCTAGCTTGTTCTTTCTGGGTTTTGATGCATGAAAAGGAAAAGTGAGTGGCGCAGAGGCTTTCCTTGGGGAAGATGCTGGAAGGGAGGGAGTGGAAGAGTGAGGCAAAGGAGAAAGAGCCACACAGAAGCGCCAGGTTGAAAAAGGGGACAGAACTAATGAGTAAAAGAGGCAGGAGGTTGTACTACCACCGGGGAGGGAGAGCTGTGGGCAGGGGGATGCTCTGCCAGCCCGATCCTTCCCCTCTTTTCACATGCTCAGAAGTGACAAGGGCTTCTGTAAATATTTAAAGCATCCATCAGGGAATTGAGTCAGCAGAAGAACTGGATGCCCCCCAAGCCCCCCAAGGTGGAAAAAATGACACCATCATTTCTTAATACCAACAGGCTGACATCAGCATCCCTGGCAGGTGGCGATTGGCCATGCTGTCTGGCCAATGGAAGGACTCCCCCTTGGGCAGGAGGAGGGGGAGAGCCAGAGAGCCAAGAGTTTTTAAAAGTTGCAGGGAAAGCAGCGCAGAGGCAGACACGCCGTGCACCAAGAAGGCACCAAACCACACGCAGAGAGAGCAAGCCGCACAGAGGACAGCACGTGTGCAACATGTCCGCGACACACTTCATCAGGGGCCCAGCCTATGGCATGTCAGCTGAAGTCAAGAATAAGGTAAGGACATCTACAATGCCTGGTTTGGAGGGGGGGGTGTCCTAGCACTGATAGTTGTAAGGTTCTTCTTAATCTAATGGAGTGGGACTGCTGCCTGTTGTATTACAAATCTAATAACATCAGCACTGCACAGGGCAGCAGGGCATTTTGTTTCAGGGCACCTACTCACTCGGAGAAGGGAATAGGGCGGATGTGACGACATGTCCAGGTAGGAAGGCAGAGGCAAAGATTAAAACCACGCAAGGCTTCAGGAAAAAGGCCGTGGGAAGTTTTGGAACGGACTAGCAGAAACGGACACCTAAACCGCTTTTAAGATGGCAACTCTGTTTTGTTTCTGTTCTCGGGATTTTTATTTGATGTGGTCTGTTCCTTTTCTTTAATCCCCCCCCCCCAAATGGACATGGGTGGGGGGAAACAAACGCTCTGAAACAATGGCAATAAGTAATTAATTGCAGGCTCTAAGCAAACTCAAATGATGACCTCTGGGGCAATCCTGTTACCTGCAGAGGGTGGGATAAGTACCACAGATGATGGGCAATGGAGATCCATCAATTCAGGCATCGAAGAGCCTCACTTTCGTATAGCACATTTCAAACATCCCAAGTCCTTCACCCTCCCTCGGACTCTGCAGTCCTTGCAACAGCCCTGCTTACTAGGGCAGTACTATATTCCCCACACTGAAGATGGAGGTGTTGAGGCAGGGAGAATGGCTGTTTGCCTATGGCTGCCTACTGTGTTTGTGACCGAAGTGAGATTTGAACCAGCCACAGCCCTGCTCGCGTTCTTAGCTGCTCCATTGCCTTTTTGAAGAACAGATGGACTAACCAGCTGTGGGGAAACCTTTGGTCTGCCAGATGTTGCTGAACTCCAGCTCCTATCATCCCTGGCCTTTGGGCATGCTTGTTGGGGCTGATGGAATTTGTGGTTCAGCAAACATCTAGAGGGCCAAAGGTTTCACACACCTGAACCAGGCAAAAGAAAGAGACTAGGACAGGTTAGGTCAGCATAATTAACAACCTTAGATCATGGTTGTTTTTTTCCTTATGAAGAAGATAACTGTTCTACCCATTTTACAGATAAGAAAGTGTTGGTAAGATAAAGGCATTCACAGTCAAATGGGAAGTCTCTCTCATGCCTGGTTGTTGTTCACACAGAAGAGAAGCATCTGTAACCTGAGTTTTTGCAGTCCTATTAGCAGCACTCCCTTCTACATGTCTGGAAACAAGTTCCGTTGAATTAAATGAGGTCTGTTTCCAGGTAAATGGGCATAGGATTGTAGTCTACGTTTCACATCTGAAAATGCCCACTCCAATCCCCTGGTCTGGCACCACCTAAACCACTCATGACAAAAGACTATCACAGCAGCCGTGATGGGAAGAACTTACAGGAACACCTTCTCCAGAGGTCCCTCTTTACCAATGACAGTTTCTAGATTTTGGAGTCTACCTTCGGCAAAAGACCTTTTCCATTTTCTCTCCTTGCAGGGTAGGTGAGAGCAAAACATAGTGGGACTTAATCCAAAATAAGTACAATTTGAGACTGCAACCCTGATTACTTATCCTACTTACTTACCGGTATTTCATTATTATTATTTTTACACCACTTGACTGTAAAAAAGCGGTTTACAAAAATATAAAGAAACAAATTTGTGAAAAATTCACAACCATATTTTAAAACACACTGAAGTTAAAATACTGAAGCAGATTAAAATTACCTCAGCTTTCTAAGCACCAGGGGAGGCCTGTCTAAACAAGAGTGTTTTTAGCAGGTGCTGAAAACTGTACAGTGAAGATCCCTGCTTGATCTCAATAGGCAGGGAGTTCCAAACTGACACACTAAATGCCTGTGGAAAATGGGTATTATGTGGCACCTTCAGCAGTGACAATTCATATGATGAAAGAGAGGTTTTTACGGCTGGTTTACTTTGGGCTTGTGATGCCTGCTGCTCCTCACCCTTAATGTATCTTTAAGGCCCCTTCCCCACAAATATTCTGTCTGAGGGCCAGGATCAGACCAGTTAATGCTTGGGGAGAGGATTCTCTTCCAACAATGGCACCTTGCGTGTTTTAAGACTGTCAGAGGCCAGGAGGTTCAGCCTGAGATAAGCGGTTCTGCCATAATATGAGCTGACCAGCAGGTGGTCACAGAACTTCTATTATTATTATTATTATTATTATTATTATTATTATTATTATTAGCCAACCATCTGACGGGGTTTCCCCAGCCACTCTGGGCGGCTTCCAGCAAAATATTAAAAACATAACAAAACATCTATCCTGAGAAACTTCCCTATACAGAGCTGTCATTAGATGTCTTCCAAAAGTTGTGCATTTATTCATTTCCTTGACATCTGATGGGAGGGCATTCCACAGGGAGGGTGCCACTACCGAAAAGGCCCTCTGCCTGGTTCCCTGTAACCTCGCTTCTCGCAGTGAGGGAACTGCCAGAAGGCCCTCGGAGCTGGACTCAGTGTCCGGGCTGAACGATGGGAGCGGAGACGCTCCTCAGGGTATACACTTGAGGTGTGTCAGCAGTCGGGAAAGACGACTCTTCTCCAGAGGCACAAAGAGGCAGCAGTTTTGGGTGACAGGCCTGGGGTACCACTAAGGGGGACAGAATGGGGAACAGGCCATGTTGGGCCACTGCTTTCGTTGGGTGCTTTAACTGTGGTTTTTAAAGAAAGCCATGGGGGCATGTTTGATTAAAAGAGGGGAACTGGGAATGGGGCTTGTGGGTTTTGTGAGGGACCCCACCTGTTCTCCCTAATTCTGCATGAGGCAAATTCCAGCAGGAGCTTCTCCTGTGCAAGGTTAGCAAAACTGAACGCACACAGCGTCTGTTCATTTTAAGAAGGCTTATGCAGAAGCACTTACCACTGGATTGTGCCCCTGCCCCCATGTTAATCAGTGGGGAGGGGGGGTGCCATTCAGATTTTACATCTCGGTCATCAAAATGGCATGAGTTAGAAAGTATGGACGCTGGCACTCTGAAGATTAACTCATGGCATCCTTTTCATACACATGCAATGGACAGTCATTCACAATGGCACTCGCACCTGACACTTTGGAACAACGTTTTCCCATAAGGAACCTGTGTTTGGAGGGTTGTTTGGGTGGGAAGGGAGTAGGGTTGGATGTGGTGGTTGTTATTCCATGTTATTTTAAAAATATCAATAAAATACATTTAAGAACAGAATGCCAAGGGCATCTCCGTCCCTAGCAGTGGCCGCTGTGTCATGGCTTGGCAAGGATTGTACTACCTGCTAATCTGTGAAGTGGATTGGCTCTCTGCTCGCCACGGGCCTTTCAATATCCTACAGCTTTAGGGGCAGTGCTTTATGTATAGAATCTTCCTTTTGCTCCCATAAACTTAGCTAGTTTCTTGTTCATGGCCGTGTTAAAGACCGTTAGTCTTAGGGCCGGGCCAGATTTACAACAGGGAGCTTTTTAGGGGCACCCGTCCGTGAGATACAAATGGTGCTTTTGCAAGTTTGAGGCGCTGTTTTGTGGCTCAAGAATGCCTCCTTAGCACCCTCAGTTTGCGTGCAAAGGATTCCAGGTTCAGACCCTGGCATCTCCAGGTGGGGCTGTGAAAGTCTCCTGTCTGAAACTGCGGGATCGCTGCCGGTGCCGAGCTAGATGGACCGATGGGTTTAAGGGAGCTTCGTATCTTCCTGAAATGTCTGGGGCTGCCCCCGATTATACAGACCTTCCTACCCGTTCGCCACATGGCCTGGCTTTCTCTGCTTGCACCCTCCATCCTCCAGGGCTCACCAGAGCACTGGCTCCAGCAAAAGGCCGGTCTCTTCCCCCTCCTCCTCCTTCCACAGCTAAATTCTTCAGCTACCGACTTGGACTGCACTTCGCACTCTGCTGCGGGAGTCTGGGCAGCAACAGACTCACCATATATGGTCAGTTTTGGGGTTTCTTCATAGGCTGGTTCTATATAAGGCATAGTTTGGCAGGGTGTGCATCTGGCAAGCGGCAGGATGCCTGCCCCGAGACCTCAGGTGAGGGAGACCACCACCACTGCCATAAACACGCACCCCAACAAACACATTCCTCAGGCCGAGGGACCTCCTCCACAGCCATCAAAATCGAAAGTTCTTTTGGAACAGTGAGGATTGCGATACAAGAACAAACTTTCCTGCAGGATGGGAGTTACCTGTTAAGGAGAAGCTGGGAGACAGGATTTGGCAGGCAAGCTCCTGCAAACCATCAATGGTTTCCTACAAAAGACAGAGTTACAGTTCCTCTGTCCTAGCAGAGGGACAACAGAGAGAGCCACAGTTCTTCAAATATTAGGGAGGGGACTCAGTTACCATTTGCTGGAAAGCCATGGATGAGAAAACAAAGCGTTTTCAGCACAGTGCCTCCCTCTAGTGAGACAATTGGCATCCTAAGCACGCGCTGTGCATCTTCCAGCTGATATGGGGAGTCTGCGAACAAAAGTTTGAGTTGCACAGAGCTCTTCCAGCAGAATGAAGAGGTGACCATTGGTGAGATGCAGAGAGCAAACTTGGTTACAAAAGCAAATATTTTTAGCTTTCCTCCAACTTAAATAGAAACACTTGCAGTATGGGTGGGAACTAGATGTGGGGAGAGTGAATCTAGTTTTGTAAACGAAATTGGGTGGGGGGACACCTGACTTGCCACCAGTACAAGTGAAAAGGATCTAGGGGTCTGGGGTCTTGGTAGACGACAAAGCTTAGTGTGATGAGTCAACAGTGTGATGCAGCAGCACAAAAAGCTACCGGCACTTCTATTTTAGGCTGCATCAACAGACGTATAGCGTCCAGAGCGAGGGATATAATAGTACCTCTCTATTCTGCCTTTGTCAGACCACATCTGGAGTACTGAGTCCAGTTCTGGGCGCCACAGTTTAAGAAGGATATTGACAATCTGGAATGTGTGCAGAGGAGGTTGACCAAGATGATTGAGGGTCTGGAAGCCAAGCCTTATGAGGAATGGTTGAGGGAGTTGGGTATGTTTAGCCTGGAAAAGAAGAGACTGAGAGGAGAGGCTAGGACCTGAACAAAGTGAGTAGCCTTCCCAGTAGGATATCAGACAGGGGATCCACGTGGTTCTTATTTTGGGGGTCCAATTGGTGATTGTAGTGCACAGAGAGCACCTGTGTTGGAATGTGGGCA
Source organism: Lacerta agilis (assembly GCF_009819535.1). Classification (NCBI taxonomy): domain Eukaryota; kingdom Metazoa; phylum Chordata; class Lepidosauria; order Squamata; family Lacertidae; genus Lacerta; species Lacerta agilis. The sequence goes on from NC_046327.1 coordinate 31,498,074, forward strand.
TAGGATTGCTGGGGGGGGGGCGTACAGAGCAGTTCTGGTTCTCAGGTGAAAGCAAGAGACCTCTATCTGCCAGGGAGGTAAGAGTTGTACCCACATTCCTCCCTTAAGGAGATTGGGAAGAATGTTAATTTTTGCATAGAGAGACGTCATAGGAAGCTGCTCTGCAAACCAGAGGGCCAGAACGAAGAACCCAGTATTATTGGAATAAACATTAGAAAGTTAGAATAGGGGTTCTACCTTTGCCAAACTGGCAACCTAAAATCAGCCACATTTACTGAGGAACTTCCAGTTCCTGAAAGAAGCCCTAAACATAGCCTGGAATTTGTTTGGGGGCAGGGAGCTACTGGCACAAACTGCATGGAGTGGCATTAATTCAGAATACAACCGCAGATTGGAATCCCTTTCTTCTGTCCCGCCAGACCCAATTCATAGAAGCACAAGGCTTGAGAGCTACCATGGCATTCTGTCTGGGAAGCTGGAGAAACATTTTCCAAGGCAAAATTTGCATTGCTCTGGGCATGACAGACTACAGCTATTTGCTTGTTTCTGCGAAGCTGTACACAGAGATTGTCCCATCCTGCTTCGCCTTCTTGTGTTGGAAGCAGAGATTAACACACAGAGTAATCCATGACAATGGATTCCTGTAAAGACAATGTCCCATGAACATCCTATGATAGCTTCAGATTATTAAGCACAAAAGGAAAGAGCCAGAAAGCTGCACAAGGTTTTGTCTTCACTTCTTCAAATGCAGCTCCACAAGCAGGCTACAGCCTAGTCCAGGGGTCAGAAACCTTTTTCAGCCGTGGGCCAGTCCACCGTCCCTCAAACCATGTGGTGGGCCAGACTATATTTTGAAAGGGGGGGGGGAAATGAACAAATTCCTATGCCCCACAAATAACCCAGAGATTCATTTTAAATAAAAGGACACATTCTACTCATGTAAAAACACGCTGATTCCCAGACCATCCGTGGGCCGGATTTAAAAGGCAATTGGGCCGCATCTGGCCCCCGGGCCTTAGGTTGCCTACCCCTGGTCTAGTCCGTTACTTTTCATATCCTTTTAAATGTGTGTGTTTGACAGAAAGCAAATGTGGTTTTCGTGGGGAGGGTACTGGATTCGACCCAGAGTGCCTCAGGACCCAATCCTTGCTCAGCTATGAAGTGACCTTGAACCAGTCAGTCAGTTTCTCTCAGCCTAGCCCGCCTCACAGGGTTGTTGTAAAGATCAAACAGGGATAAAATAGGGAAACTGTTACGTTGTGGGTGGACACAGCAGACAACACAGTGATTTCCAAGCAGCTCTTGTTTATTCTCAGGCTGGAACAGAAGTGAGCTGAAGGCCTCAGCAGCCTGCTTATATAGAACTCAGCTACAAAGCAACAGTAACAACTTTCTGTAGTTACCCAATCCCTGAACGTCACTTTTCAATTCCTCATTTGCATAAGCGGACCTGAGTGAAAACTGCAGCAGAATGAAACTATATACACACACCCCTAGTGGCCTAGGGTGAGAACTTCAATACATAACAGAAACCATGTGCAGTAATTTCCTCCCAGGAAAGAATAAGATACAGATACGACAAATGTCTTCAAATGCAACTTTTTAAAAAGAGCATTTTTTTGCTAAAGTTTTAGTCATAAGAAAACGGGAAACTAGAATAGCATGCATGCATCTTTGTGAAGAGATTTTTTAACTGCCATATAGAATTCAACATGCAAATTACTGTTCTGTGTTATGCTATATATACGGTACTGTTCTGGGTGATATGTGCTGTGGATATGTCAGCTCATATTTAGGCAGCCTTTCCGGTAAGCTTTCTGTGGTCCCAAATAAAAAAAATTCTCATTGTTCCCTCTGAAATCCATAACAGTGGATAATAAGCAACAACACATCCATGAGAGAATGTGGGGGGAAAGGGATGGAAAGACAAGCGGGGGAAAAGGACAAATTAGGAGACGACACAAAAGGCCCTGTACTCATGCATCTTATGCTTAGCTCTCACTGAAGTGGTAAAAATCCAGCAACTGCTATAGGCTGGTCAAGGCGAATTCTGATGGAATTAATGCAAGCACTTCCCTTCATTCGTGTGCATTCCTGCTTCTGCTGTGTTGTCAGTACCAGGCCTGATGGTTGCATCCAAGTTACGTAGTCCAAGCACTTGCTTCAAAGTTTCCTGGACAAAAGTGGGCCTGGATAGCGGATATAGCACAGAGCCTAGCAATCCAAATATTTCCAAAGAGTTCCTGTTACAATCCCAGCCCATTCTCATCAGAACCGATAAGCATTCTGCAAACCAGCGCAAATCATTCAGGCTGCAAAGAAGCAGAAACGGAGAAAAGAACCTTCTAAGCCAGGGGGTTAGCAAACCTTTTCAGCAGGGGGCCGGTCTACTGTCCCTCAGACCTTGTGCGGGGGCCAGACTATATTTTGGAGGGGGGCGGGAAATGAATGAATTCCTATGCCCCACAAATAACCCAGAGATGCATTTTAAATAAAAGCACACATTCTACTCATGTAAAAACACGCTGATACCCGGACCGTCCGCGGGCCAGATTTAGAAGGCGATTGGGCCGGCCCCGGACCCCGGGCCTTAGGTTGCCGACCCATGTTCTAAGCATCTATTACATGTGCAGCTCAAGTAAGTGACCCTAACCATACAAGACTGGGTGCTCACTGTAATTTTTCCTCTTAGCTCTGGGATGTAGGCTGGGCGTAGCCAGGAATTTTTTTGGGGGGGGCGCAGGCCTTTTTTGGTGGTGGGGGCAGAATCTCAGTTAGCTATGTTTTTTATTGCTGGGGGGGGCAGCTGCCCCTCCCAGGCCAACCTTGGCTATGCCTATGGGTATGGGGTGAAACTAGGCTTCATTTCAGCTTGCACTGAAATAAAGACCCATTTTGCCTCTTTGCATGCGCATTGAGAGCGAGTGTGGTGCAGTGGTTAAGAGTGGTAGACTCGTAATCTGGTGAACCGGGTTCGCATCCCCGCTCCTCCACATGCAGCTGCTGGGTGACCTTGGGCTAGTCACACTTCTTTGAAGTCTCTCAGCCCCACTCACCTCACAGAGTGTTTGTTGTGGGGGAGGAAGGGAAAGGAGAATGTTAGCCACTTTGAGACTCCTTCGGGTAGTGAAAAGCGGGATATCAAATCCAAACTCTTCATTTGCGTACACACACAGGCTGTGAGCCTCAATGATGCCCCTCTGGAGGCTTCACCCAGGGCAAAAACCTCAGCTTCCCCCTCCTGTAGCGATGGCGCTGCTGTGATGCTCCTAAGTGCAGCGAATTATTGGTGTTTTGATTGTCTGAGCCAACCATTGTGCATCAGTCCAAAGCTCCTATGACAGAAAAATCAGGTCACCTCTCCAAACAAAGGACGTAATGTGCTTTGTCCCGTTAGCTTTCAGTTGGTGCCCAAACTGATTGGCAGCAGTTCCAGACTATTATAATTTTCAGTATTTTGGGGTGGGATTCAATCACCTACTGGCGCTTTTACCCAACAAATGTCCTTCTCTAAAAGATTGGACTGTTTGCAATAAGGAAAGTGACAGGAAAGTGTGGGTAACACTTGCTTTGATGCAACACGGTCTAGCCTCTTTGCTAACATGTCAACCTGAACGCTCACTAAATGGCCCCAACATTGCCTAACCTCCCTGCAAACATGTCTGAGTGAATGCTCAGTAAACAGGTCACGAGAAAGCACCCTCAGCCTCTTGAAGGTTGCTAGTACCTTCAAGGACATGGGTGGCACTGTGGTCTAAACCACTGAGCCTCTTGGGCTTGCCGATCGGAAGGTTGGCAGTTTGAATCCCTATGACGGGGTGAGCTCCTGTTGCTCTGTCCCAGCTCCTGCCAACCTATTAGTTCAAAAGCATGCCAATGCAAGTAGATAAATAGATACCACTGTGGCGGGAAGGTAAACAGCATTTCCGTGCGCTCTGGCACTTGTCACGGTCCTCTGTGCACCAGAAGCGGTTTAGTCATGCTGGTCACATGACCCGGAAAGCTGTCCGTGGACAAACAGCGGCTCCCTTGGCCTGAAAGCGAGATGAGCGCCACAACCCCATAGTCACCTTTGACTGGACTTAACCATCCAAGGGTCCTTTACCTTTTACCTTCAAATACTAGAAGAGATTTTTGGTTCATTAATAATATGTCATTCTCCTTCACCTCTGACCTCTTGCAACTGCAGCACATCATAAAACCATAGATTTCAAGGGACTAAAGAGGCCAGATAATGTAGAGGGAGAACTGGGATGAAGTACACTAACACACACCACTGATCAATCTATGCACAGGGATAGACCAAACAGTCTCTGGCGTAGAAAGTTTTCGACACCCCTGGGATTTGTTCAGCTTTGGAACAAGTTAACCTTGTTCACACGTAATGCTGGCCATAAACTATGGTCAGAGAAATTAGCTGTCATGGAGTGGCTGGATGCAGAGGAGCGATGGGAGAAACCAGCTAGGGTATCCTCAGGGGAGCCCCCAATGGTAGAAGGCTCAGTTCCAGGGGAGTAATGGTGGGACGACAATGAGTGGTCAGAGGGAGAAGAGGGAGCAGACTGGGAGGAAGAGGTGTCGGAAGCTGAAGAAATAACAGGGTATGGTGAGCAGGAAGAGTCTGTGGCAGAGAGCAGTCCAGAATCAGAGGCAGATGCAGAGGCTGGAGAGGGCAAGGGTCAAGAGGCAGAGATGAGGCAAGTAGCTGAAGAATCCAGGAAGTCTCCCTGCTCCCCCCCCCACTGCAATAAGCTCACCTCCCCGCTGGTCTCCCAGAGGTCCTTCCCCAAGACAGACAATGTGGATAAATCTCAGGTTGCTTGGGAAGGTCCCGTGAAAGGACGAGACTTAGGGAGTGTGCTGGTCCCGAGGGTTACCCAAGTGGCGAAGTCCTAGTCCGGTCCGTGGTTCATAGGTTCAGGGTAGATACAGTCCAAAGTAGCTGAAGCTGGGAGCAGGGCAGGGCGTCAGGTGAGGTCAGGAGCAGGTACATAGGTCAGGAACTGAGGCAGGTCAGGAGTGCAGGCAGGGAAGACAAGGCAGGTCGAAGGCAGGAACACTGGCAGGATCTAGCAACCAACAATGTTGCTTCCACAACCCGGGGCGGGGTCTGGCTTCTTTTTATATAGAACGGGGTAACGGACGGCCCTGATCCCCTGGCGACTCATTCCCTCGCCTCGCCTGGAGACGAGCACTCCTCCTACGAGTACTCAGGTCTTTCCTTCTATCAGCCCTGAGTCTCTGCAGCTCAGGAGACGCCGGTGGGTTACAGGATCCAGGAGCCGCCTTAGCCCCAGCCGGCAGTGGGCCAGCTGCTGGTGACGACCCCGGCTGATGGCAACAAGGTATCCCCTGCACTTGGAACCAAGGCAGACTCAGGCCCCAGACTCGGCTCAGCTGAGTTGTTGCAGGGGAGGCTGTGCAGACTGAGGCTCCTCAGAATCAGGCCCCAGACTTGGTTCAGCCGATGTCCCAGGCGGAGGGTCCAGTGCAGGCTGCGACTCTTCCGGCTCCGAGTCCGAGCCCGGGTTCCAGGCCATCACCAGTGCTGTCAAGTATCCCGTTTTCCCCGGGAATCTCCCTTATTTCAAGCAGTTTCCCACTGCTATCCCTTATTTTTTTATATCCCTTTAATTTCCGTTTTTTCCATGGAAGCAGCTCCTCTCCCTCCCCCTGCTGGCCAGGGACTGGGAAGACCTCACCTCCTTGCAGCCTCAAAGCAAGCGGGAGCCATTTCCCGCGCTTACAGACGCCGTAGCCCACGGGCAGCGTTTCCAAAATACAGTAAGCCTACTGCACACGTTCACACCAGTGCCGCCCACTTTTGCTTCTGGCTGCGCCCACCACTGCCATGTGACTGTCCCCGGGATAGGTGAGGCTGCTGATCCCTTATTTTCAAATCCGAAACTTGACAGCTATGGCCATCACAGGGAGCAGTGGAAAGACGGGGATCTTTGGTCCTTGCAACTGCTTCGTTGGGGCAAGACCTACTAGGAAGGGGTGTTTCTTTGAATAAAGGGTTAACCTCAATATCTGTATGTTTTATGATGGGCACTGCCCCACCAACTTCAGCCTGCTCTCTGCCGGCTCCCACCTGCCTCCTTTCTCACTTGGAACTGGTCCAAGGGATGACAACTACCTGTCGGCTTCTCCTCCTTAGTCTCAAGTGTTTTTCCGGGTATCAAGAGAGGACAATGGGGGCAAGACTAGAATTTGTTGCCTCTGCCTACTATTGGGCACCAGGCCCAATGGAGCTCCAGCCACCACTAGCAGTTCTAATATGGGCTGTGCATAGGATAGGGTTGACATATTTCAAAATGTGAAAAGTTGTTGAGCAAAATTTGGCCAAAATGACACTGCCGACATGGGTTGCCATATGTCCGGATTCCCCCCGGACATTTTTCTGATTTCCGCCCAGACGCTGCTTTCGACTGCAGTATTCCAGGCATGTCCAGGAAATTCTGGACATATGGCAACCCTATGGTAGGAGCCAACTCCTAGGTGGATGGGCATTGCTACCTGGCTCCCCCAATATTTTATTCAAGTTGGCACCCCTGCTTATAGTGTTCACTTATTTTTATGGTATTGATGTCACAATTACTTGTGCACACGTCAGTCTGTTGAATGGACATGCAAGCTCTAAGTTTCCCACAAACTCAATGTCCACATAATGCCGGTTATGCAGTTCAATACGGAAAACATTACAAATGACAATACTGTACATTGTTGGTACTCCTTGTTCCAGCTATTAAGTAGCTAGTTGAGTGCACCCCGGCAGCCACCTGGGTTACCTGCCATTACATCAAAACGCTACCTATGTGATATATCCTGAAGAACTCTTACAGTCTCAGCTGCGCCTGCGGAACAAAGAACTCCTGCTGACTCACACACTTGAGTCAGTTAAGCCACTTCTCACGGTGCAAAAATCAGAATGCTTGGCAATGCTTTTTAACCTTTTTTCTTATTTGTTTTGCGAACAGCTAGCTGTAGGGTTTTAAGCAGCGTACAGTGGGGGGGGGGAGCATTAACAAAATGGTCAGGCATGATGCTTTAGAGTTCCAAACCAAATATTAAAACAGTGAAGATGCTTATCAGTATTGGGAAAGGTCCCCCCCCCCAAAAAAAAACCATACACACCTCACTTGCATTATTTTAGGCCCTGGTTGCAAATGTAACAATCAGCTCACGGCTTTTGAGTTACGTTTTGGTAAGGCTTAGCCTCCAAGAAGATAAAACAAATAAATAGGGAATCTTAACATCACTTCTAACACTTAGTGTTTAGCCAAATGTCCACACAAAAGCCCTGCTTAGCCCACTATGTCTTTGAAACATCCCAGCAGAGGGATAAATCCTTGCGGATCTGGGACGGACACATCCCCCATTTTTCTCCCAAGTTTGGTGAATTCCTCCTAGAGGGGACACAGCCTGTTTGGGTTGGCAGAGCTCCCTGGCACTAGCTGAAGGTATGAAGCTGCCTCACGTCCAGAGAGAGGGCCCAAAGAATGCTCTCTCTCTCTTTCTCTCTCTCTCTCTCTCTCTCTCTCCCTCTCTCTCACAGCTGCAGCCTGGACTGCCAAGTACCAAGAATGGAGAGGAGCAATGCTATCAGAGCACCTCAGAGATCCAACGCAGGCAGTCCGTTTACAAAACTGAGCAGCCTGCTTGCCATGAATGCAAAAGCTGCTCCTACGTCACTACTGAACTGCAGCTCCCATAATCCCTGGCCATTGGCCATGCTGTCTGGGGCTGATGGGAGTTGGAAACATCTGAAGGTCCACTTTCGTTTGTCACCCCTGGTCTAGGTGCTCAGGCTCCTAATGGCAAAGGCATGGTTCTGGGACCAAGGATGAGGGCCTGGAATCAGTAGTACCTCTGGTTTATAAATTCCTTTTCTGGATACAGTGCCAGGAGATTAGGCTGACATTCCAGCCCTGATCTCTCTGTTAAATTCTTCCTCTGACTCACTGCATGTCCTCAAAAGTCTTTCTCTTCTCTCTCTCAGAGCACATTCCTGTTCACCTTTTAAAAATGAATGTTCATAACCAATGCTATCTTTCTAGAAAAAGAGGTGCTGGAACTCACCATGGTGGAATCTACACACATATTAAAAAAATTCTGTGAAAGTACTTTAAAAAAAAAACATTTTGAAAAATGCATTGAATTTGTCATAGCTCACAGTTGCCATCTAGTGTCACATTTGTATATTGCACTTTACAACACATTTAAAACATTTATTTGCAGCTGTGGTCTAAACCACTGAGCCTTGGGCTCGCTGATCAGAAAGGTCAGCGGCTCGAATCCCTGCGATGGGGTGAGCTCCCGTTACTCGGTCCCAGCTCCTGCCAACCTAGCAGTCTGAAAGCACCCCAAAAGTGTAAGTAGATAAATAGGTACTGCTCTGGCAGGAAGGTAAACGGCGTTTCTGTGCTCTGCTCTGGTGTCAGTGTTCCTAATGAAATGTTGTGGATGCGGGTGGCACTGTGGTGTAAACCACTGAGCCTAGGGCTTGCTGATTGGAAGGTTGGCAGTTGGAATCCCCGCGACGGGGTGAGCTCCCGTTGTTCGGTCCCAGCTCCTGCCAACCTAGCAGTTCGAAAGCATGTCAAAGTGCAAGTAGATAAATAGGTAAAGTTGTGGTGGGAAGGTAAACGGCGTTTCCGTGCACTGGTCTGGTTTTGCCAGAGGCAGCTTAGTCATGCTAGCCACATGACCCGGAAAAACTGTCTGCAGAGCAGACAAACGCCGGCTCCCTCGGCCTGTAAAGCGAGATGAGCGCCACAACCCCAGAGTCATTCATGACTGGACTTAACTGTCAGGGGTCCCTTTTCCTTTACCTAGCTGTGTCCTTAGAATGCCTCCCTCATTCTCTTAGAATTGCAATGGCGCCCACCTGAGAGGTGCCGGAAATGAGTTCCGGCTGAAAAAAAGCCCTGTTCATAAGTGCACAAGGTAAACACACATATGGTAAAGGTAAAGGGACCCCTGACCATTAGGTCCAGTCGTTTCCGACTCTGGGGTTGCAGCGCTCATCTCATTTTACTGGACGAGGGAGCCGGCGTACAGCTTCCGGGCCATGTGGCCAGTATGACTAAGCCGCTTCTGGTGAACCAGAGCAGCGCACAGAAACGGCGTTTAACTTCCTGCCAGAGCGGTACCTATTTATCTACTTGCACTTTGACGTGCTTTTGAACTGCTAGGTGGGCAGGAGCAGGGACCGAGCAACGGGAGCTCCCCCCGTCGCGGGGATTCGAACCGACGACCTTCTGATCGGCAAGCTCTAGGCTCAGTGGTTTAACCCACAGCGCCACATACATACTTAAGTACATAAACAACATGTTTGAAACAGTACAAGAGAGCAATCCCGAAACCACTCTCTTAAATGATCCCAAATATTGTCTCTGCAGTTGAAGGACACATCTTGGGAAACCCCTTCCCAATAGTTCTTTTCAATTACGAGTCCTTCAAATCCAGTCAAAAGAGCATATTTTGTGTATGAATAGGGGAGGTCTGGGACAATGGTTCCAGGAATTCGGTTATTTGCCATTTCAAAAGAACGGCCCAGAACAAGGCAATCAGCACACATTATCAGCCACACTCTCAAATTTCTGTTCTAGACAATCTCTTTCTGTGATGCTTTTGGGTGGCCTTTGGGCTTTGGCTAAGGCAGGGGTCAGCAACCTTTTCCAGCTGTGGGCCGGTCCACCATCTCTCAGGCCATGTGGTGGGCCAGGCTATATATTTTTTTGGCGGGGTGTGGGTGTGTGTATGAACGAATTCCTATGCCCCACAAATAACCCAGAGATGCATTTTAAATAAAAGGACACATTCTGCTCACGTTAAAACACGGTGATTCCCGGACTGTCCATGGGCCAGATTGAGAAGGCAATTGGGCTGCACCCAGCCCGCGGGCCTTAGGTTGCCTACCCCTGGGCTAAGGGGTCAGGCAATTTCTAAAGTCTTTAAAAAACTGCTACACACTTTTGTTGTGGGTCCTCCTCACCTCCTTGCAAGTGATTGAAACAGGAAAAGGAAGATCAGCCTTGCTTTGACTGGTTCCTTCCTCCAGCCACTCTTCTCTTTTTTAAAATATAATTTTATTTATCATTTTCCATTTTACAACAAAACATATAAATTAACAAAACCCGAGGAAGAACACGTGGGGGGGGGGAGTCAATCAGTGACAGGCAGTTGAGGCTGCTAACGGTGCAGGAGGTCTATGTTTTCCATCAGTATCTCTACAACAACGGAAGTCAGATATGAGGACTGGATGTTTTAAATTGGATGTGCAAATTTAGATTTGTGATTCAACTGTAAAATGCGAAATTGTTTTTTTTTTTTTTAAAGCGTTAGATATAAGATTCTCAGGCTGCATTTGCACATATCTTTTAACATATATATTAGATATTTAATGGTTGGATGGCCATCTGCCATGGATGCTGTCGTTGAGATTCCTGCATTGCCACAGGATTCTTACACAAAATCCCACACAACCCTTGTTCCTGTTTCTGTCAAGCACTGGATCCTGCGCTCAACCAATACAGCTAGCTTATGAGGGAAAATCTAGAGGCAGTGAAACAGCAGCAGGTTGGGAGAGTCCTATAGCCTGCAGAAATCCCCACAAAATTCAATGCAAATCTCTCCAGCCTTTGCAACAACTGGCCAGGAGCAAGGGATGAGAGCCATCAGAACAGAATGTTGTCAGATGCTCAGAGTCCTGCCATCTCTAGAAGGGCTTAGGAAATACTGTATTAGATTTTCCTCACTGGATTGCTGTATTAGAATGAGCTGTTCCCCAAATCAAAATCGTTGTGGATGGCCGCTGCATTGGCTGGCTTCGATCAGATTACGTCATAGGAATGCTTGCCCTGAAGTCACTGTGGGTTTTGTTGTTGTTTTAAAGTAACCTACAGCAGCTGCAGGAAGCTGCAATCTGGATCAAAAATTCACAGAGGGAACGAGAAGACTTTTCTAATACAAATCCTGGCCCCCCTTTCTTCCCACTGAATTAAACCTAGTGAGAAGGAAAATACGGTGAAAGTAGGATGTAAGAAGTTAGAATGGTGTTATGTTTAATTTGTTAGGAATAAGTTTATGGATATATGATGATAGATAAGGATTAAGAATATTGGAGGAAGAGGAAATTAAATAAGTTATAAAGTTACTACAGTATATCTGAAATGAACGCAGAAGAGAGGACGTGAGGAAGTCCCAAAATAAGATTATAAACTAGATAAGTATAGTTGAATAAATGTTTTTTTCTGTTTTTGCTAGGTTTTGTTTTTGTATTTTAGTTTTGTAGTGTTTTGTATTTTGTAAGCTTATTTTTTCTTGTATTTTTTCAAAAATTAATAAATTCCTATTAAAAAAAGAGAAGGAAAATACAGGCATTTGAAACTTCGCCCCACTATGTGCCAAAAAGAAGCTCAGAGAAGATTTTGAGCAGTGGGAAAGTCTGGCGTGAAAGAGAGAAGCACTCACTTGTTACATCTGGATATATAACCCAGGTTGCTCTTCCTCAGTTTCTTGGGGTTTAAGATGGACCAAACCAAACCAATACAATCTATATTGTGACAGGTGAAGCCTCTGCCACTGTTTGGACAAGTTTGGGCTTATCCCAACTTACCTCATCTCCTTTGATTACAATACAGCCAAAAATATAGTCAAACAGAGGATAATTGACACCGAGAGACAAAATGATCTACAGTAAATAAAGTTCCATCTTTTCCAATACCGGAAGAACGAAGATATTTGGCACTTCCAGCTGATTACCTAACCCATCTAGAGATACCATCTCACAGAAGGGCATTCACTCTGGCCAGATTCCACATTCTGCCGTCAGCAGTTTTATATGGGAAGTATAGACAAATCCCCCTAGAAGACAGACTCTGCCCGTGTAATTCTGGAGAAATAGAGACCATCGTCCATGTATTTTGTTGTTGTTGTTGCTCCCTTTATAGAGACCTCCGAAATGAATCTACCCTAAAGATATTTGACGAGTTACCTGGACGATCTGAAGAACTGCAAATAAAATGGCTCCTCTCAGGCTCTAACCCAAAGGTCACCACAATGGTGGCAAGATTCTGCACCAATGCTATCAGAATTCGGTGCGCCTATACAGGAGGCATTCAAATCAGCTCCTGATCAGAGCCAGACAGGCTTCGTTTTAATTTATAGCGTATAGTAAATAATTAATATATAAAATAAGGAGCAAAGGATGACTGATCCCTTTCAGACAAGTTATTTTAGTTTATTTCAAAAAAATTAAATATTGATGATGTAATTTATTGTGCTGGTCGGTGACCATAATAAAGAATTGATTGATTGATTGATTGATTGATTTGGGCTTATCCACACTTAGCTCACAGCTTTCTCTCTCCATCTCCCTCTCCCTCTCACCCACCCCAGGAGAAAATCACTCTTTATCACTCAATCGGAACAAATGGCAATTTGGTTCCCCCCAGGCTGTCTGTGCTGAGAAAGCTTGGGACAAGCGCAAAACTGCTCAGAACCATGTTCTCTAGGCACAGCACAAGTGATGAGCCCTTGCTGTGATGATTGAAAGATGATTTCATGATAACCATGAAATAGGGTTCATATTCTAAGGGGAAGGAATGTAAAGCTCACCCAGGCACCAAAGAAGGAACTGTGTGGGTTTGGTGGAGGACTCGAAAACTGTGTGGGAAGAGACCCCAAAAGACAAGAGGAGCTGACGGCCAGAAGCACCATATCTAGCCTAACTATAAGAAGGATGCAGAGTCAGCACAATAGATTGAGGGGGGTTCCTAATGGGGGGCCTTATATTACAAATAGGTCACGAAGACCTTATTTTTCTGCGTGCACATTTGGTACATTAGCTTCCACAAATTCCTGGTTTTGTTTTTTTGTTTTTTAGCAGAGGGAGGATTCCCTTCCCTTGGACCATCCTTTGGAATCCCTTTTGGGACCAGGTAGAGAAACCGCATGAGATTTCTCCATGTGCTGGTTGCCAGGATGAAGCAGGGATGAAACCTGTGGTCCTGCCTGTTTTTTAAAAAAATAAAAATCCTACAAGGGCAGCACAGATGACTGTCACTGCAGCGTTTTTGGTTTTAATGGCTTAATCATCTGGCCTCTTGGGCTGGCAGAGAGCGGCTGAAATATCGTCATGGATTTTTTCACAAACCAGCAGATCATAAACTCCTGGAAGCTTTCTCCTGTCACTCAGGCAGCACACTCCCATGGGGCCAGTAGAATCCAAGACCCCAGTTGCTTTGGGGGCTGAAAAAGCCCTTAGAAGGAATGCCAGGACCTGGTTTGCAAGCACATTTCCAAATAAAGAGGCAAGCTGGCGCCAAGGTTGCTTTTCCCAGAGGTACATAAAAACCCAAACACTGGTGACTCGTTGCTTTCTATGGTCGGTATAAGTTTCCATGGCATTAACATACAGTCCAACACATTTGAAAATAGAGGCATTCAGGTCAGGTAATATCCGCTATCAATGATCACTCTCAGAGCATCCCCCTGTCGGACACCACTACACATTCCTGCAAGCTCTGCTCGGCTCGCTGAACACTATATTCATTAGGTCTGCAACAGTTTGTTCTGTGTTGTCTTCAGAAACAGAATGTGTTGTTGGCAAACTTACCATTAACTTTTTTAAAAAAAAGTTTGGTGGAATTTGCAGCCTTATCTGTACATGCTTGCACAGTGCCAAAGCCTTTGGTGGAATAGGCATTGTCATCCTCCTCACATCCCATGATAAGATAACCATGGTTGCAATCTTACGCATACATCGTTGGGACAATACTTTACCAGGGGTGGGTAGCAGAAAATAAGGATATTGGCCAGGTTTGTACATCACAAGAAGTGAGGTTTGTCTTAAAATGTGGTTTGCTCATGAACATGCTCCCAGTCTCCCATCCTGGCACATCTCAAAAAGCTATATTATGCCTTGCCTTGTTTCAACCCACTATGATCAGCAAGCCAGAAATAAACCTTGGTTTTCTTTTAAACAAAGACTCTGACTAGAGAGAGGGTATAGAAAAGAGAGAACAAACACACAAGGAGCAGAATAAGAGACCTATGTGGTATGAGGGCAGCAGAGAGAGGCAAATCCATTCCTATCAAACCATGGTTGAAGACAAATTCTGACTTGTTATGTCCAAATCTGGTCTTTGACAGCTTGCATTCAAAACTAATAAGAAAACAAGAAGAGCCCTTTCTTAATTCCAGCTCTACAACTTGGTCTGGGGGTGGGGTGCCCTATTTCACCACCTGCAGTGAAATTAAAAGGTGCTGCTGTGCTACCCCCACTGAAGCCTTCCTTACCTGAGTTACATGCTGGCACCCATGAAGCAGCGGTGGCAGGTTCCAGTGAGAACTTGTGGAGCTCTCTCCAGATATCACGAGATTTGGGTAAGATCTTGTGACATCTTGCTGGTGCCACTTCTCTGTTGGTGGGGTGGGCCTGTAATGGCACCACATTTTTGGACTTCCATCATTGGCCTTGTCCTGGTTCCACATATTTGTTTAGTCATTTAGTCGTGTCCGACTCTTCGTGACCCCAAGGACCAGAGCACGCCTGGCACTCCTGTCTTCCACTGCCTCCAGCAGTTTGGTCAGACTCATGTTGGTAGCTTCAAGAACACTGTCCAACCATTTCATCCTCTGTCGTCCCCTTCTCCTTGTGCCCTCCATCTTTCCTAACATCAGGGTCTTTTCTAGGGAGTCTTCTCTTCTCATGAGGTGGCCAAAGTATTGGAGCCTCAGGGGCTGATTTCTTTAAGAATGGATAGGTTTGATCTTCTTGCAGTCCATGGGACTCTCAAGAGTCTCCTCCAGCACCTTAATTCAAAAGCATCAATTCTTCGGCGATCAGCCTTCTTGATGGTCCAGCTCTCACTTCCGTACATCACTACTGGGAAAACCATAGCTTTAACTATACGGACCTTTGTTGGCAAGGTGATGTCTCTGCTTTTTAAGATGCTGTCTAGGTTTGTCATTGCTTTTCTCCCAAGAAGCAGGCGTCTTCTAATTTCGTGACTGCTGTCACCATCTGCAGTGATCATGGAGCCCAAGAAAGTAAAATCTGTCACTGCCTTCATGTCTTCCCCTTCTATTTGCCAGGAGGTGATGGGACCAGTGGCCATGATCTTAGTTTTTTTGATGTTGAGCTTCAGACCATATTTTGCGCTCTACTGTTTCACCATCATTAAAAGGTTCTTTAATTCCTCCTCACTTTCTGCCATCAGGGTTGTGTCATCAGCATATCTGAGGTTGTTGATATTTCTTCTGGCAATCTTAATTCCGGCTTGGGATTCATCCAGTCCTGCCTTTTGCATGATGAATTCTGCATATATGTTAAATAAGCAGGGAGACAATATACAGCCTTGTCGTACTCCTTTCCCAATTTTGAACCAATCAGTTGTTCCCTATCCAGTTCTAACTGTAGCTTCTTGACCCACATAGAGATTTCTCAGGAGACAAATGAGGTTAAACACCCCTGAAAATTCCACGCATTCCAAAGAAGAGAAGTGCAACCAACATACCAAACAATTTGCACCCCATTGTTGAAAGATGTGTGTGTGCGCGCACGCACGCGCGCCTACAGGCACCTTCCCACTTGTGCCTGACCAGCAAGCACATGACCGCTGATGTGCACACTGTTTTCGCACTGAAAGAGAGGTGGAACAGGGGCAGAATGGGGTGAACTGGGATGAAATGGACCGACTCACACGGTGGTCATGAATGGAACCCCCATGTTAGCAGGAAATCCCTGTATATAAAAAATTAACAAAGAAATGAAAGGCAGCTTCAGTTTCACAATTCTTTGTTGCCACATGGAAACTAGCTTGAACATACTTAAGAAGTTCAGAATTAAAGAGTGCAGATAGCACAATTTAAGGCAGAAATTGGTGCATTTGGATGTAATATTGCATGCAATATTGATTTGTTAATGTTGTGCAAATATTTTGCCTTTCCTTGGTGATGAAAATGAGCAGATCTAGACCATAATGCTTCATTGTGATCCAAATTGCTTTACTCCTTAGCTGTACATGAACCTTAATTCTCAGAGTAAACAATGAGGCCACCTCTGGCCAATTAAGAACATTAAAGGCCCTGCTGGATTAGACCAAAGGGGGCAAATCTAGTCCAGCATTCTGTTTCCAGAGGTCGATTTAGGGCAGTGCACAGGTTGCCGAGCCAAGAAGGCACCTTCCCACTTCCCTCCCAAAGCCTAGTTAGCTCTTGTCCAGCTTTGAGAAGGAGCTGAGAGGGCTCTAGGACCCTGCCAGAGTCTTGCACCTCGTTCCCAAGGCCAAGCACCTCGCTTAGCCAGCTTTGGGAACGCAGCTTAAGGGTTGGCTGTTGGTGTGTCAAATTTAGGCCTCACGCCGGGTGCCATATTACCAAGGTCCTCCCTTGCTCCTTCCCACAGTGATCACCTGTGAGATTGGCTGTGAGAAGCCCCCAAGAAGGAATCGTGAGGGTGATAGTCTTCTCTTGCTGCTGTTTACTCCCTATTGCATTCAGCGCTACCGGTATGCTGCTTTTGATACTGAACATAATATGTAGCTATCATCACTAGTAGCCATCGACGGCCTTATCCTCAATTAATTCTCCTAATCTCTTGCGGGCCTTAACAGGCCCTTCTCTGAAATGGAGATTGCAGCCTTCTGCTAAAAAAGGCTTTCCAGGTCTGCTGTCATCTGCAGATTCAAACATGATCGAAAGGTTGGACATTAGCATCACTTTAGCGACTGGAGCTTCACCAGATATTGGACCTAATTCCAAAATACTCTGTTCTTCTACAGCTAGCGCAAAAATACGATCCCCAGAAGGAGCACGAACTGCGGCAATGGATTGAGGAGCTGACCGGGAAGCGCATCGGGGACAACTTTATGGAAAGTCTGAAAGATGGAGTCATCCTTTGCGAGTAAGGAGCTAGGGGTGGGGGGCATGTTTGGTAACCTCCAAGAGTCTCGGGTGCTTTTTTGAAGGGTGGACACCAAAGAATATCACCACCCACACTCTGGCACCCAGAACCCACAGCTGTTGTTATGATAAGACAAGATGTATGACAGGACCAAGCAGTATGTAACCTACAGGAAAAAGGTGCCCAACGCTGGCAAGAGACAACAGTTTAAGAGAGTTCATAGTGGGTTTGAGTAATGCACACCCATGAGGCAAGGTGGGGCAGTTGCCTCAGGCCATCACGCTTAAGGTAACTGGGATCTGCTGCCCCTGTGGAGCACACCCTATAATCTTGGGACGCGGGTGGCGCTGTGGTCTAAACCACTGAGCCTCTTGGGCTTGCCGATTGGAAGGTCGGTGGTTCGAATCCCCGCAATGGAGTGAGCTCCCGTTGTTTTGTCCCAGCTCCTGCCAACATGGCAGTTTGAAAGCACGCCCATGCAAGTAGATAAATAGGTACTGCTGCGGCGGGAAGGTAAATGGCGTTTCCGTGCGCTTTGGCTTCCGTATAGCTGATTCCCTAGTTCCACTAGTGCCTGTGCAAAGGCACAAGGACTTCCACTAGTGCATTGGGGCTCCCCATCCCTGTGTGCCCCAGTACCCTCCCAATTGGCTCAGGGGGCTCGAGAGCACCCACACAGCAGCACATGGAAAGAGGAGAGGGAGGCTGTTCTGTCGGGCACGCAGAAGTGCTTCCACTGATGGGCCATTTGTTTTAATGTAGCGTTGACTTCCTCTGTAAGCGGCAAAAAGTGTGCAAATAGCAGAAGCAGCAGAGTTGTGCCAATTGCCCAGTTGCTCCCCTTTTTTAACCCTTCTGTTTACCTGTGATATCCTGGCCTCTGCAAAACACATTTGAGCCTCCTCTTAATACTTCCAGTGTGGTGTAGTGGTTAAGAGCAGTAGACTCGTAATATGGGGAACCGGGTTCGTGTCTCCACTCCTCCACATGCAGCTGCTGGGTGACCTTGGGCTAGTCACGCTTCTCTGAAGTCTCTCAGCCCCACTCACCTCACAGAGTGTTTGTTGTGGGAGAGGGAAGGTAAAGGAGAATGTAAGCCGCTTTGAGACTCCTTCAGGTAGTGAAAAGCGGGATATCAAATTTCACTATTGGAATCTTGGGGGAAATTGGATGTATGGCAACCCTAACTAACAGAAATTATGTTGATGGATTTTACAGAAAAAGTGCAGCTGTCATAAAAACTTTCAGGGCAGGTTTTACATAAAATGTTCTGGCAACCAGCCCAGAGGTCAAACAACCTAGCTGATGGTTGGTGTTTTCCCCTGGCCGTTTGGCAATCCTACTCACCACCCCAGCCAAGCCAATTGGCAGAGAGGTGGACTCATTCCTGCCTTCCTTCCTTGAGACTGCTTTACCTATTTATCATTTTGAATATTAAAAAAAATTAAAAACCCCTCTAACAAATGAGCTCAACACCACTCAAACTTAGAAGGCTAAAGCAACACCTGCCATGCTCTTATTTCCCCCTAGCATCATTTTAAAAACTTGTCTTGCTCCTAAAGATAGTTTGATAGTTGGAAAGAAAAAACAACAACTTAAAAATGGGGAAATTCAGCAATAATCATCAACTGGTTTTTGTTGTGAGTAGTAAGAGATTTTAATTGCCTTGTTTTAAATAAGAACATATCAGAAGATAATACAGCAATTGAATAGGATTGCTGTGCATCTTATTATTATTATTATTATTATTATTATTATTATTATAGTGTGTGTGTGTGTGTGTGTGTGTGTGTGTGTGTGTGTGTATAGTATATATATATATGTTTGTAACCATCACCTTGCAGCTTGAGCAATGGATCATGCAAACCTTTATCTGATCCAGAGGATCTAGTTGTAAACTGAAAAGCATCCGTATTCATTACCCAATTCTACCATAAGGAATCACCCCAGTGTTTCTATATAACCAGGAGCATTCTTTCCGCTGGTTGTCATGTAAATACATTTTAGGGCTGCTGCATATACAAGCTGTTTTCTATACAGTGGTACCTCTAGTTGCAGACTTAATCCGTTTCGGGGTGCCGTTCTCACCCCGAAAAGTCAAGAACTGGAGCGCCTCTTCTGCACATGTGTGCAGTGTGATCGAGCACGTCTGCGCATGCACGAAGCACGCAGATCACTTCTGCGCATGCGCGGGCGGCGAGCCCGGAAGTAAACACTTCCGGGTTTGCCGCGTTCGTAAGCTGAAAGTCCGTAACCAGAGCGGAACGCCACACAAGGTATGACTGTACAGAGGTTCCCTGTATATAGAAACGGTGCACTCCATCACTTAACAAAACACAGGGTGTTCTTGCATCAAAAGACTTGCAGACTGGGAAGTCTTGAAGGAGAAACACACGGCACATTCAGTAATCCTTACACTGAGCAGCACACACAACACTTAAGAAATAAACTTCTGTGTCCCATTTCTGTCTTTCAGCCTTATTAACAAACTCCAACCTGGATCTGTGAGGAAGGTGAACGAGTCCACACAGAACTGGCACCAGGTAAACATTCCCTCTAATTCATTGCTAATCCATGTATCCCTCATTACGTTTGCCTCTCCAAATCCTGCTTTGGAAAGTGGAGTGGAAAAGGATGAACTGATTAAAAAACTTAGTCTCAACTTTAATGATGGACCGGGCAGCAAATTCTGCATTAAGAGTTCCTTGGCCAAGCTTTTTCTGTAGGGTCATCAGCTTTATCTCCCACAAAAGGCTTCTGCACGATCACACAAAATAACGTGCCCCAGTCGCATTTTGCTCTTTGACTTTTGTCCATTGATTTAGCCTTGATTTAGCAGCGTATGTGCATGTGTGGGGGAAAGAGAGGGCTTGAGCTAAAAAGAGGGTGCTCTCTCCAGACAAGGGGAATATGTGACCCTGAATGATGTGAGTTGGGACTCCAGCAACATCTGCATGGCCACAGATCTATCGGCTCCAATGCCACTGTCCATTGCCAATGGGGTATTTGTGGAAGGCAGTCATCTCCTGGAAAAAGCACGCTAGGGTAAGAAAAGACCCGGCGGATTATTCAATGGGCTCTCCTCTTTTGCAGCTGGAGAACATTGGCAACTTCATTAAGGCAATCACAAAATATGGAGTGAAGCCCCACGACAGCTTTGAAGCCAACGACCTTTTTGAGAACACAAACCACACCCAAGTCCAGTCTACTCTGATTGCTCTGGCTAGCATGGTAAGTGGCCTGGGACCCCAGCTGCCCACTTTTCCTAGTAAAAATGCAAGCAGCGGTGATGAAGCAGCAATTAATAAGAGTGATAAAAAGTGTTTCACAAAGATGTCCTCAGTAATTTTTTTCAGCCAACACCATCCCCATATTGCATATGGAGTCAAGAGAACAGTCGCTTGCCTGAGGCCACCTGGAGAGTTCATTAAGATAAGATTCAAATAGGAGACCCTTAGTTTGTGGCTCTCACTGCCACTGGCTCTGATTCAATATGGGATGGCAGTAGGGATGGGGGATATCTGGTTTTCAACATTGCAATATATCACAAGCTAAACATCACGATATACTGATATATCACAATGTCTGAAATAAGGATAGAGCTGGTTTTCAACTTCGCGATATATCACCAGCTAAACATTGCAATATAACAGTTGTAACTTGGAAGTCGAACGGAATCCGTTCTGGAAGTCCGTTCGACTTCCAAAACGTTTGGGAACCAAATTGCGGCCCCTACAACCAATCAGAAGCCGCGGAAGCCCCATTGGACATTCTGGTTCTAAAAGAACGTTTGCAAACCAGAACAATCATTTCCGGGTTTACAGCGTCCGGGAGCCAAAACGTCCGAGTTCCAGGGCATTCGGGATCCAAGGTATGGCTGTACTGATATATCACAATGTCTGAAATGAGGATGGAGCTATGTAGAGGCATTGGCTGGCTTCACGGTTTCCCCCACATTGTGATTTTTGCACACACCCACTCCCCAGGATTCGCAATACATTGCCACGTCAAAAACTATGAAATGGATATCACGATATGGACTTCAAACCGGTTTTGGAAAATATATTAATATATCTCCCAGCTCTAGATGGCAGCAGCATGAATTAGCAGCGCCACCTGTGTGCTGAGCACTAGCCCGCGCTTGTTAAGTTTGCTCAGCGTTTGACCCTTTCCCTTAAAGGGCAATGCTGACCGGTATTTTCCTCTCTCACAGCTGGTGGGCAATGGAAACTCTCATCTCAATATCTAGAGCTTACCGTACTTTTCCGTGTATAAGACGCCCCCATGTATAAGACACCCCCTATTTTGGGAGAGTAAATTTAAAGAAAGTGAGGGGAGATGGCCCAAAGTTGCCGAGCTTATTTAAGGGGGAATTGCACACATGCCATCACCCCAGGAGGGCCGTTGCTGGGTGTTGGCAAAGTGGGCAGTCGCTCCCCTGCAGGAAGCTCCCTAGAGCACAGGCAGCGAACTAGCTGGCTGGCAGTACACAGCTTCCCCTCCACAGCGCTGCAGGAAACGCTCCCTAGAGTGCACACCTCCCTCGGCGGCATGGGGGGGGCGTTGCGTGCCTGCAAACCAGCTGGCTGGCACATGCAGCTTCCCCTCCAAGCAGCTGCAGGAAACGCTCCCTAGAACGTGCGCCAACCAGCATGCAGCTTCCCCCCACGCCACTATCCGTGTATAGGACGACCCCAGTTTTTTTTTTGAGTCCAAAAACCTCGTCTAATACACGGGAAAATGTGGTGTGTTTTGTCAGCAAGGCTCAGCCACAGAATGTGTCTGCAATATAAGATCCTAAGTCCTGGGATATAAAGTGAGCTTTTCCTCCGCTGCACTGTAACTCACAGCCTATTCCCACCCTCTTAGAACTTAAGGCACAGAGATTCTAGGACAGGTGACCACCTCTCGTTTTAAGAAAAGCCTCTTCAAAATTAAGTGCTGAGGCTTGGCCGGTCTGATCCAAGCTACAATAAGCCCGGCATGTCTGAGCAAGGAAAGCCGCCTGCTGGTCTCAGCTAGAGTGCAAAGCAGAGCCCTCCTCACTCTTGGAAAAGCGGAAGCTTCTGCTATATACCTGAGAGCACAAAGTTGCATCTTAGCCTTTAGGCATTAGCACAGGGCAAGGGTGATCACCGAAAAATTGATGCTTTTGAATTATGGTGCTGGAGGAGACTCTTGAGAGTCCCATGGACTGCAAGAAGATCTAACATATCCATTCTTAAGAAATCAGCCCTGAGTGCTCATTGGAAGGGCAGATCCTGAAGTTGAGGCTCCAGTACTTTGGCCACCTCATGAGAAGAGAAGACTCCCTGGAAAAAACCCTGATGTTGGGAAAGATAGAGGGCACAAGGAGAAGGGGAGGACAGAGGATGAGGTGGTTGGACAGTGTTCTCGAAGCTACTAACATGAGTTTGGCCAAACTGTGGGAGGCAGTGGAGGATAGGGGTGCCTGGCGTGCTCTGGTCCATGGGGTCACGAGGAGTCAGACACGACTGAACAACAACAACAGGGCAAGGGCAAAACTTGAAGGGGCTTCTGCTTCTTGCTTTCCTACAGGCCAAGACGAAAGGCATCAAGGTGAACATGGGCGTGAAATACGCTGAGAAACAGCAGCGCAAATTCCTGCCTGAAAAGCTGAAGGAAGGACGGAACATCATCGGGCTGCAGGTATGTGACTCCAGAACTTCCTGCTTATTTAACCAGTAGGGGATTCTCCCCGACAGAAGATGAATGGACTGCAAGGGTGTCCCAAATGATCATTAGTGTAGTCGTGCCCAGGGCCGGATTTAGGTTTGATGAGGCCCTAAGCTACTGAAGGTAATGGGGCCCTTTATATGTCCAGCTGTCCTTTGTCAACAACAAATTGTTGCTGTTTCTTGTGTTGAATATATGCTATATGGTAATTTATGGACCTAATACAGTAGGTATCTAAAGCCATTTGCACATGTTGCCATGCAGAATGTAGGCACCCTATATATAGAAATGAGCAAACCGGTGATACTTTAGGGAGCAGGCTAGCAGGCCTGTACTTACCGGTACATCATAAGAGCCTACACAACACAAAACACTGTTGCTGTATGTAGGTTTTAATTTATTTGTTTTTTATCTTATATTTTGGAAATGTACATCCAGGTTTTTTTCCCCTTTAAACTTTTTTGGGGCCCCCAAAAGAGTGGGGCCCTAAGCTATAGCTTGTTTAGCTTATACGTAAATCCGGCACTGGTCATGCCAACCCTGGCTGAAAATCTGATGCAGCCACAAGTCACAGGAAGTAGCAGGAGTTTGGGGAGGTAGAGGCTCCCAGATTCAATGCATCCAACCAGGGATAGCCTGTCCCATTTCGCTACCTGAGGCGAAATGGAATGGTGCCGCTTCCTGCTGCAAATACCCCACCCCACCCTGGAACACCCCCCTCTCTCTGAAACTCGGACAGAGAGGGGTGTCCCAGCAGCAGCAGAAACAGTGACAGCAGGGTGTGTGGGGCAAGGTGCTGCCTCTTGCACTTCCGCCGCCTGAGGCAGCTGCTTAACCCTGCCTTATGGATGGGCCGGCTCTGCATCCAACTTGAGCATTTCCAAGACACAGATGATAGCACAAATGTACAGTACGGGAAGCTGACTTATGAGCACTGCATTGCCACCTAGAGGCAGAAGGTGATACTAAAGATGCTTTTTAATAGGGGTTTCGGTAGGGTTGCCATACGTCTGGATTTTCCAGGACGTAGCCGGCATTCAGCCATCGCAAACAGCGCCTGGGTGGAATCGCTTAAATGCCTGGAAGTGTATATATTGGTGGATTTCCTTAAAAATAGCTCAAAAACTTCATTAATTTCTGAGATTTTGAAAAAAGAAAAAGCTCAAAAACTTTGGGCAAAACTAAAAACAACATTTCCCCCCTACCCCCCGGACTTTCACTTTATGAAATATGGCACCCTTAGTTTAGGCATGTTAGAGAAAATG
Organism: Lacerta agilis; assembly: GCF_009819535.1. NCBI lineage: Eukaryota > Metazoa > Chordata > Lepidosauria > Squamata > Lacertidae > Lacerta > Lacerta agilis. The sequence continues at coordinate 31,521,951 of NC_046327.1, forward strand.
AAGCCCGACATTGAGGGGGCTCACCTTGACTTAGTTGCGAAACCACACGGAGACAAAAGATTTGAGGAGGTTCAAAAGCACTTTGGCTTCACATTATGTGTGAACATTGCCAATGTTTACTGGAGCAGAACTTAAAATGTAACTTCCGTAGCTCTTCTGGAGGTAATTTTCTGGAATTTCACATCAATAGATTTTCATCATTTTAACATGGTTGAGCAGCGTGTGTGGTTTTTCTTTTTTTAAAAACAACAACAACTATTTTTAAAAAAAGGCATAAATGGAAAGGGATTTCCCTCTTTTTCAAAATTGCTGTGAAGCGGCAGCTGCAACATGTTACTGATATTCTTAAATCTACTATTTCCGCTGGAATTCAAACAGGGTCAAATCCACAAAATAGCAGAACACGGGTACCAACAGGGGTTATAATAAGGGTTATTAGCCAAAATAGGAAAGAGAGCAGAAAACTAGGCTAAGAACCACAGAGGCCCAAGAAAAGAAGCCTTACTCTGTCAACTTTAGTTGCCAACAGAGCTGCCAACAGAATATGCGCAGCTTGCAGAATTAACATACAGAATAAGAGAACAAGAAGAACAAAACATTTATTGAATATATGGGAAATAATTGTGTACAGCTGGAAACGCTGGCAGCATTAAGACAAATGCAACAGTGTAAAAAGGTTTTGATGGATGTAATAGTAGAAATACAATTGGTATAGTTTTTGTAAAATATGCAGGGATATAAAATATGCAAAATGAACCATGGAAAGAGATGAAGGGAAGTCATTGATATCTTAAGTATGTAAAATGTTTTATCTGAAATTGTAAAACAGAAAATTTAATAAAAATCATATTATTATTATTATTATTATTATTATTATTTAAAAAATAAGCCTTACACTGCCTACAGATGCAATATGGCCAGGCTGTTCAAGACATAATCTACAGGAATGTGATGGGAACAGATTACAGGAACCCCCCCAGCTGTAAGATCTTCCTGAAATCTAGATGAAATCTGTGACAGAACCAGAAATAAATGGAATTCTACATTGTCTAAGTGGCAGGGTAGGGTTGGGGCTTTCCATCTGTGGGTAGTTGAATGGGGACCACTCTTCTAGGGAGACTTGGAGGAGACAGAACGACCAGTCGTAACTGTCAACACTGTTTTTGCTTCCCAGATGGGCACCAACAAGTTTGCCAGCCAGCAGGGCATGACAGCATATGGCACACGTCGGCACCTCTATGACCCCAAGTTGGGCACAGACCAACCTTTAGATCAAGCCACAATCAGTCTACAGATGGGAACCAACAAGGGGGCTAGCCAGGTAAGAAATGGAGGGGGGGACGACAAGAAAAAATATGTGTGTTGACTATTTAGTATTCCAGCTCCATGCAATGGTGTCTTGGACTTCTCCTGGTGCCAATGAAGTATCTGTGCAACATTCCTTGCCCCCTGCCCCCTTCATCATGAGGTGGCAAGGGGAGCTTAGTTTTTTCCTCCTTGAAAAGCTCATAGAGCCGAAGGACTCTCTGAAAGAGTGCCACTCTTTCCCATTCCCTCTTTTAGCTCTATGTGCTTCTCAAGGCTCAGAGGGCATCCGGGCAGTTGAACCCTAGGAATTGGAGCAACTAAGAGAAAGGTAGGGACGCGGGTGGCCCTGTGGTCTAAACCACTGAGCCTAGGGCTTGCCGATTGGAAGGTTGGCGGTTCAAATCCCCACGATGGGGTGAGCTCCCGTTGCTCAGTCCCAGCTTCTGCCAACCTAGCAGTTCGAAAGCACGTCAAAGTGCAAGTAGATAACTAGGTACCGCTCCGGCGGCAAGGTAAATGGCGTTTCCGTGCGCTGCTCTGGTTTTGCCAGAAGCGGCTTAGTCATGCTGACCACATGATCTGGAAAAACTGTCTGCAGACAAACGTCGATTCTCTTGGCAGTAAAGCGAGATGAGTGCCACAACCCCAGAGTCATTCGCAACTGGACTTAACTGTCAGTGGTCCCTTTACCTTTATCTTTTTAAGAGAAAAAGGGAACCACCGAGGGTGCAGTGGGTGAACTGGCCAGGGGACAAAAGAGTGTGTGCTGCAGGAATCAGGAGAATGTAGTGCCAGACAACCAGAAGGTGCACTCACAAAAGTTGGATCCAGTAAGATGTATTCTCTTGAAATGACATCTTTTCCCCAAGAGTTTACCCAGCCCACCCACCACCAAATCACAGATCACATCTGTCTCTATTGGCTGCACTGTAAAAATCACAGATCCAGTACCTCCCTGTGCTTCCATGGTTCACAAGGATACAAGGCACAAATCCTCATGGATCTGTAAGAGATTCTCAAAACCACCATCAAATCACAGGTCACCTCTGTACCAACTGATGTATTCTGCAATTTATTGGTGGCTTTGTTGTCCTTCTTTGGGAAAAAGAATCCATGAGGAGCCATGTTTTTGTGGTGCATATATACATATATAAACAGACACACACACACACACACACACACACACACACACACACACACTATGCAATCTTCCAGTGGAAGGTTTGTTTTGATTGTGGCTTTGGTAGGATCCAAATTTAAGAGTATGTTTTAACTCTGCTGGATCTAACTTCTACCCAGACCCCATGGAAAAATAAATTGTGGGTGTGGGTGTGATTTCTTTGTCAGGTGTAAGGGAAAGTGTCCTGAGGGAGCATGGGAAGAAGCAGAGAAGGTGATACCCAGAGCACTCTCTCAACATTCCAAATGTGGCCACAAGGCCTAAAGTTGATGGCACCTGAAAGAGATGATAAAATAGCCTCAGACACAGTAAAGGTAACGGTAAAGGGACCCCTGACCGTTAGGTTGCCGCTTACGACTCTGGGGTTGCTGTGCTCATCTCGCTTTACTGGTCGGGGGAGCCGGCGTACAGCTTCTGGGCCATGTGGCCAGCATGGCTAAGTCGCTTCTGGCGAACCAGAGCAGCGCACGGAAATGCCGTTTACCTTCCCACCGGAGTGGTACCTATTTATCTACTTGCACTTTGACGTGCTTTCGAACTGCTAGGTGGGCAGGAGCTGGGACCAAGCAATGGGAGCTCACCCCGTCGCGGGGATTCAAACCGCCGACCTTCTGATCGGCAAGCCCTAGGCTCTGTGGTTTAGACCACAGTGCCACCCGCGTCCCTATTTAGACACAGTAAGTAAATTCCTCAAGAGACAGGCCCAAGGTCCCAATTAGATATTTTGCATTGCTGGGTTACATTCTTCTCCTCCTCTGTAAAAACAAAACAAAAAACCCTCATGACTCTGGGAAAGGCAGCATCTTTTGCATGCTCAACCCACCAAGTGGAACACCACCAGATTATCCCCACTATGGCAGAAGTACAACAGGCACACTGCAGTTGTTCTTAGAAATGTCACAGATGTAATGAACTACAGCAGCGGTGTTAAGAAGAAGTCAGTTTCTGGGAACAGCTGGGAGCGTGTGGCTCTATTTATATATAACTGCCTGTCTACAAGAGCAAGGAGCATCCGTTGTGGGATCTAAGCAACACCCCCTTGTGGGCCATTCATAGATTACTGTGCATTAAGCACTTTTGTACAACTAGGTTTTTAGGCATAATGCAAAAATAAGGGTACTCTGCCAAGAAGAGACAATGCTGCTGCTGTTTTGGGTACTGGGTTATTTAACCCGGGATAAACCATTCCAAAAGAGTCCATGATTCTTTTTGAGCCAGTTGCCTTCCTTTGAAATGCTGTCTTACAGCAACCTCGGAAACATGTGAGCTGAAGTTGAAGAAACTTCAGGCCAGGCGGGGGCAGTTATCTCAAGAAGATACCATAGCCAGTAAACAAGTCCTAGCTTGTTCTTTCCTCATAAGTGTAGTCCAGAAAGCAGGTACTGCTAATCTCAAAAGTGTTCCATGAGTACTTTTAGGTTCCCTGGAAGATCAAGGTAAACTCAGAAGAGCTATATGAGGCATTTGTTGTCCTAGAAAGCAAATAAGCTCAGCCTTAATGCAAGGAGAGGAAGATGAGGGATGTTCAAACAGGAAAACCAAACTTTTGCTTGGCATCCCATTGGCACTAATAAAGTTGAACTAAGTACAGTGGTATCTTGGTTCTCGAAATTAATCCGTTCCAGAAGTCCGTTCCAAAACCAAAACATTCCAAAACCAAGGCGCGCTTTCCCATATAATGCAATGCAAAACGGATTAATACGTTCCAGGCTGTTGAAAAACTACCCCTAAAATGCTTCTCCCCACCGCCCCAATCAGAGCGATTTTTCCAGATCTCTCTCTCTCTCCCTCTCCCTCTCACGTCAAAGAAGCTGGGCTTCAGAGCATTGTCTGGACGCTTCTCCCCACCGCCCCAGTCAGAGCGATCTTTCGAGATCTCTCTCTCTTTCTTATCAAAGCAGCTGGGATGCTTCTCCCCACTGCTCCAATCAGCCTGATCTCTCTAAAAGCGGAAGTACAACACTAAAAACGGAAGCTCAGGACACGTTCAGCTTCCAAAAAAAATCCAAGAACCGGAATGCTCACTTCCGGGTTTGCGAAGTTCAGTTTCCAAGTTGTTAATGAACTAGGCTGTTCGAGAACCAAGGTACCACTGTGCCAGCAGAGAGGGTATGAAGGGGGCCTCATGCGAAGATAGCTCTGCTTTCCATTCTTCTCCTTAAGACGTTTTACACTCCCAAGTTCACCACTTCCTCTCTTCTCCTTCCTCCTCCACCCATATCCATCCCTAGGCGGGCATGACGGCTCCTGGAACCAAGCGGCAGATTTTTGAGCCCGCCCTGGGCATGGAGCACTGCGACACCCAGAACATCTCCCTGCAGATGGGCAGCAACAAAGGGGCATCGCAGCAGGGCATGACTGTGTATGGGCTGCCGCGGCAGGTCTACGACTCCAAGTACTGCCTCACACCCCACTATGCCATGATCGGAGAGGATGAGGACCAGTACAACCACAGCCATCATAACTTCTACAACTCAGAATAGCCAGCAGGAATCATGGGACGGACATAGAACAGAGACACCAGCACTTAAAAAAAGAAAAAGAAAAAAAAGGGGGGCACTTCCCAAACAGAAGATCCACCATCAGGTGGCTATTTTCACCTGGGAATATAAGAAGATCCAGACGGTTCCCCAAACTGCTAACCAGCTCACTAGAGACTCCTCAAACCATGCCAAATCCAAGTCTCCCCTCCAAGTCTCCACCACTGAGCCTTAAAAGCTTCACTTCGATCCCTTTCACGCTTTATTTAATGTATGACGTACTGCCACTACTTTTAAGCATGCACTGATGTGGCTCAAAGCCGCTAGGATGGAATGTTACAGTAAAAAAATAATAATAATCTAATGGGTTGGGAGAGGCAATGAGCACTCTTGATTTCTCCCTCTTTTCTCTTTCCTGAACAAGAGCCATCAGTCATCTCTTCCCTGTGGCTTGTGGCAGCTCCTGCTGCTGCTGTTTTGGGTCAAGGCAGAAGCAGGCAGTCAAAGGCACAGCTTCTGTTGGTGAACATATTGCCTACTGCACTCTTTTTTTGTACCATAACAGAAGCTGCTCTGGTACAAGCCCCATCATCTGCCTTGCTCTGTCTACAATCAGATTAGGGGGGCAAATTGGCAAGCTCCCCCCCCCCCCACCTTCCTACTTTGCAAGGGTTTTTTTGCTTCCTAAATACCAATAGTTTGTAGAAAAGCACCGGTGAACTGAATCAGCCATTGGCTTCCTGGAAACGGAACGTATTTAGGTAGAGTATGTGAACTGCGGAGGGAGACTGTAGGAGGAGGTTGGACGCATCTAACCGGTAAAGGGGTATGTTCACAGTGTCTGAAGTTATCCCAAGATTCATGTGAGAGGTCATTTGGTGAGAATTACACACAATTGTAAACCAAGGCCATTCATCTTCTACATCTTCAGGGAGAATCTGGAAAATAATTTAACAGGTTATCAGTAATCTAGTCTTCACTAAAAAAGAGAGACAGAAAGTTTCTATTCCTAATGGTCCTTGACTAAGCTCTACTATGCAGGCAACTTCTACAAAAACACTCTAGCGCTCAGAAATTGGAACTTCCCAGAAATGCTTGGCAACTTATCCATTCCTCCTCCTGAATGCCTCTTGTTTATCAGTGGTTCTCCTATCAAGTAAGCCACTTCCTTGCCATCAGTCTCATTTATCTCCTGCACACACACCCAATTTCATAGTAAATAACGGAAATCAAAGCAACTCCATGCACTGCAAGCGCATTTACACACTTTCTGGAGAATAAATTTAAAATTCCAGAGGTACAGAACATGAACAGCCTTCAGTAAGGCTGTCAGAAGTGCTGTGGGACTAATTCATGTTTGAAAATAAAATGCTTCTATTCAGTAACATTCACATGCTTCAAATGAAGACAAATGAATCACCTGCTATAAAGCCAAAACCAGTTTTGAGATAAGCCTAACCACACGTAGACCAAAATAAATCCCACTGAATTTACTTACACAAGTCAATTTGGCTTGTGATAGCACTGTCATCCAGTTCAATACTCTGTAATCGATTAACTGCATGGATTTTAAACTTGCATAAATTTGCATATATCACAGTAGCCCTGAAAGGGGTGGGGGGGGGAGTATTCACTGTTTGTAGTGACGCCTGCATGTGTCATAGCTGGAGCCATCTCAGAAGCACTACTTCCACCTGTTCCAGTTACAGGCGGGTAGCCGTGTTGGTCTGCCATAGTCGAAACAAAATAGAAAATTCTTTCCAGTAGCACCTTAGAGACCAACTGAGTTTGTTCTTGGTATGAGCTTTCGTGTGCATGCACACGAAAGCTCATACCAAGAACAAACTCAGTTGGTCTCTAAGGTGCTACTGGAAAGAATTTTCTATTTTACTTCCACCTGTGTGAGGACCAAGGAGGAATGCTCTTATAAGGAGCCCACTGCCACCACCTAGGGATTTATAATCACTTACATTTAAAAGCAATTTCCCAACAGATCTCCTCTGACCAAAGCATTTGATTAATCAATTAGATGAGTTGTCCAAACATAGCAGCAGTCTCACTTAAGGATTGGGGTGCTTATCTACCTGCGTGGCATCCAAGTTAAAACAGGAAAAAGCTCTCTGGCTTCACTAACTGCGGTGGCAAATCTAGTGTTTAGCCGGGGGGCGTGGGACACTTGCTCACTGATTAGCACTGGAGTTAGTATGTGATACCAGATACTTGTTACAAACCAACATTTGGGGGAAATGCCAAAGTCTATATTGCCAATGAAAGCAGCTTCTGTCTTTAAATACTGCCCCTGCCCCTCGCTTCTCTCACTGGGGCCAGAGATACTCTAAATATTGAGCAGAAAACCCACTCTGAAACTTTTTTTTTGTTGTGTTCTGCTAATGACCACTTTTAAATTTCACTGCAGCACAATAAAAAGAAGGGAAAAAAACACTTCTTCTAATATGATCGAAGGTCTTCCTTATCCCTTGGTCAGAGATTTTCAACCTTTTTGAGTCCACAGCTCCCTTGACCAACTACTTATATACTTGAGTATAAGCCTAGTTTTTCAGCACATTTTTTTTGCGCTGAAAAAGCTGCCCTCGGCTTATACTCGAGTGAAGTGGCTGGTGGGGGGCGGGGAGAAAGAAGCCCTTTCTCTCCGCTCATGCCACCGCCGCCCGCTCACCCCAGTCAACTATTCCTTAAGAAGCGTACAAGAACGGCGGTTCTTTACTCTCCCCAGGCAGCTTGTTCCATTACTGAACTGCTCACATAAATGCAAACTTTAGACCCCAGAAGACAGAAAGCCTATCAGTTAAGGAAGTATTAAAACCCCACAGGTGCTCACTTTCCCTGGCTCCTGCTTAAACAGGACAGGATCCCAGCCTTCTCTGTATAACACAAGGGAACATTGCGCTGTGGGTTAAACCACAGAGCCCTAGGGCTTGCCGATCAGAAGAATGGCGGTTCGAATCCCCGCGACGGGGTGAGCTCCACAGCGGCAAAGGAGGAAGAGGAAGGAGCAGCCCAAAGGGCTGCTTTCAGGCTGCTCGTTCCTCCTCCTCCTCCTCCACAGCGGCAAAGGTGAACCGGCTTATACTCGAGTCAATAAGCTTTCCCAGGTTTTTGTAGGAAAATTAGGTGCCTCGGCTTATATTCAGGTCGGCTTATACTCGAGTATATAGGTACATTCTTTCTGCGGCGCCCCTGTGGGGCTCAGGAGACCAGTTATGTCACCCCTTGCCTGCGGAGCTGGTAGCCTCTCATGCTTTTTCAAACACCCTTGTGGAGGGTTCCTTCAGCCTCCTCTCTTTTCCCTTCTCATTGGGGGTCCTCCGGGCAGCTGCCGCCCCTGGTCTCTGGGCTGTGCTCCCCTGCCCCAAAGAGAGGTGCCTTCTCACACTGCTCCACAGGGGCCTGGGAGGCACCCCCTGGGCAGCTTGTAGCCAGAGCTGCTGCAACAAACAGCCCCACAAGCCTATGGGAGGCAAAGATGCAAGAGTGCATCAGAGGAGGGAGGGAAGGAAAGAGGGACAGAGGCCAGTGTTGCCTATGGCACCCCCAACCATCATTCAAGGCACCCCAGGGTGCCATGGCACACTGGTTGAAAACCACTGCTCTTGGTCTAGCTAGTCCAGAATAACCTATTTTGGCTTACAGGGAATCTCTAAGACCTCCAGGCAGAAAGGACTTTGCAAACTCTGGTACCCAAGTATATGCAGAGTATTGAGCCTGGGGGACCTTCTACGAGCAAATTCATGTAAAAAAAAAGGCAATTTTTAAAGTGCTAAACTAGATTTGACTCTGCTCTCTTCCAACTCAGTTTAAAGCTTGTGTTTCTTTGCAAATGTCTACTGTCAAATGGAAAACAGTCAGCTGACGATGCAGAATGAGAGATAATAAGCCTGCATGGTTATGAATGTATTCAGTGATTTGTACCACATTCAATGGCATAAAAATCCATGTGGCAAATGGGCTGTCATTTTAAAATGTTTCTAGCCTTTGTAGTTAGAGAAAACCTGAAAATAATGGGCAGCCTCTGCTTTAAGTAGAAAATTCAAATTTCTACAAAAAAGGGGTTATTACTATGCTGCAAAAAAATAAAGCATGTAAGCTCAAGCTATACTTTGTGCAGATCTAGAGCAGTTTAGAATCTTCTTCTGGAAACAGACAAAATCAAAACAAGTATCAGAAAATAAGTACTATACAAAATAAGGGAAGTTATGTTTCATTTGCTGTCCATGGGTTGGTGTAAGATCATAAGTGCCTGCTGAATCAGGCCAATGGCCCACTTAGTGCAGTATCCTGTTTCCAGTGGTCAACCAGGTGCCTATGGGAAGCCTGCAAGCTGAACCTGAACACAAGAGCTCCTCCCACACCTGTGATTTCCAGCGACTGCCATTAAGAGTCACACTATCTCAGACAGTGGAGGCAGAGTGTAGCCATTGTGGCTAGTAGCCATTTGATAGCCTTTTCCTCCACAAATTGTTCTAATCCTCTTTTTAAAGCCATCCAAGTTGGTGGCCATCACTGCCTCCCAGTAGCAGTGAGTTCCATAGTTTAACTATGCATCAGTACTTTCCATGGCGTGTCCTGAACCTTCCATCCAATCTTCATTGGGTGGCTCCAAGTTCCGGTATTGCAGAAGGAGATAAAGTTCTACCCACTTTCTCCAAATTGTACACAACTTTTTACACCTCTTATTCAACTTTTGTCTAAACTGAAAAGCCCCAAATGTTGTAAGCCATCAACAGAGGAGTTGCTTTTCTTCCCTTGGCAATTTTGCTTCTTTGAAATCTTTTCCAGCTCTACAATATTATTTTTGAGGTGAGGATACCAAAACTGTACAGTATTCCAAGTGTGGTCACACCATAGATGTGTTTAATGGCATTATGTTATTTGCAGTGTTATTTTCAATCCCTTTCCTAATGGACCCCTAGCACGGAATTCAGCTTTTTCACACTGGATCAAAATCTTCATTGAGCTTTCCACTGCAACCCTACGCCTTCTTCCTGGTCAGTCACCATCAGTTTGTTTACATTGAATTGCATTTACCATTTTACTGCCCATTCACCCAGTTTGGAGAGATCCTTTTGGAGCTCTTCACAATCTTTTAGTTTTAAGCTCTTTTAGCAATTTGGTATCATCAGCAAATGTGGCCACCTCACTGCTCACTCTACACCATGTATTAACAAATTAAAAAGCACAGGTGCTAATAAGAACCCTTGGGGAACTCTACTTTCTGACTCCATCGGGAGAACTGTCCATTTATTTCTGCTCTGATTCCTATTTCTTAACCAGTTACTGATCTACAAGAGGACCTCTCTTATTCTATGTCTCCGAAGCTTATTCAGGATCCTTTGGTGACCATTAGACAACCATCTCCATTCCACTGGCTGCAAGTGACCAAACATGGCAACCCTTTAAAAGGATAAAAAGGTAATACAGTATACAGGCGACTCACAATTTACGAGATTACATTCTGAGGATAGTGTGTATAGTCAAAGCACATTGGGTTCAGTGATGGGTGGGATTGTCAAGGTCTTTTTTCCCTGGACACCTGCCCCCTTTTATTTTATTTTAAATTGCATGAAGCTGAATGTGCAAGTTGTGAGTTACCTGAACTTAGCAAGGAGCACATAAACACCTGTATTTGCATGAACAAATCCAAATACTTTTCTCCATGTCAAAGAAACCTACAGGGTACTTTGTTAATTTTACAGCAGTTTCTATTATATAGCCATTGGATCCAAAATGGATTGGATTCCCCAAGCAGACCTCCAAATAGGTGAATAGCCAATACATATTTGACACGTTTCTACCTCGCCTTTAAGACAAGACAGCTTCCAACAGAACAAGTCAAACACAAAAATTGACAAACATAAAATAAAAAGGTGGTTGAGACCTCTGGTCATACTGTTCCATGCCACATGTCCTACAACCTTTATTCAAAAAGCAAGGTGACCCTGTGAAAGTACAAAGGTTACAGAGAAAACAGGGTTAGTTGTCTGGGAGCCCTGATTACCCTAGAACACTGTGCAAAGTCCCAACAGGTTTTATTTACTCAGTCTAATCTCTCACAGCAAACAAGCCCAGTCAGCTGATTTGTCACAAACACTCCATTCTGGTACTCTGATGTTCTCGCCTTGGCCTGGAATGCAGCCATTTGCTCCGTTTTTGCCGAGGTCAATGGGGGGGGGGGGGAAGATAGCTTCAAGAAGTCATGCTACTTTACAAAGGACAGGATATAAGTAATAATTTCATAATAATCTTTACCAGACAAGTTAAGTGTGATGGCCAGCTTCGATAGATGAGTAGATGACTGGGTATTGCGCAGCAAAAAGACAGGATAGGATGTAGCAAGAATTGTGCTCTCCAAGTGATGCAGGGCTACAGAGAATAATGGGAAAAGGCTTTTCTTTCAGCTTGAGTCAGCTACTAAATGTGGTCTTTAGCCACTTGTCAAAATGTGGACAGAGCATCATTCCTTTCAAGGCCAGGTGGAAGGCCACGGTGCCACCTTAAAACTTGTTTCAGTGGCCCTTCAGTCGACTCTTCCTTTGGCTGAGAAGTAGGACCTGAGTAGTAGCTGGTCTCCCCAAGGCAAACAGGAGAGAACCCAATAATATATTTTTTAGGCTTCACCTTCCCTGCTTGTCTTTTCTTTCATCACTGCCTGTGGAGCTCTTAAGGAACTCCACCCCAAAAAAACTTGCCTCCCTGACCAAGACAGGTATATAAGAGTTCTGCATTAAAATAGACTTCTAGGAAGTTCAGTGTGAGCTTGCACCATTACTGTTAGTGGAATGACCACTCCAACAGAAAGCTCTGTTTCCTTAATGGTCGTTCAACCTTGTGGTTCTTTGATTTCTTTCTTCTACAGAGCTCAGAATGGTATTTTAGCCCCACAGCATCCATGTAAAATGGAGCTGGGCTGAGAGAGGGTAATTTACCCATGTAAGCTTCCAGGGAACTGAAGATGCAACAGCCAAGAGTATCCAAGCACACATCTTAAGGCACTCTTGTCTTCTTCAAAATGGGCAGCAATTACAAAACCGAAGACAAACACAACGTTGCTATCACAGAAGCAGCTAACACAAAAAGCTGCACTGACTTCATACAATCCAAAAAGATTAACGTGGGACCCAACACAACACCAGCAGTAACAGAAGACACTGAACAGATGCTTTTCCATTATGGACTTTATTTAAAGGGGATGATAATTACTCAGTTACTGGCAGAGGCTCCTCTAATACATTTAAAACAAGTGGGTTCCTGCTTTCTTGGACATTATTTACATACAAGGGCACAAGAATTTGCTGTCCAATAGACCGTGGAATTAATTCCTGCTTAGATCTAAAAAGACAAGGGACTTGATAGAGCGGCAGTGGTTGTTTGGGAATGTACAGCTGGAGGCTGCTTTTACCATCCAAGGCAGCTCAAAAAGGCCTCCTGATTCAAGGCCACATGACAGTGAGGAAGGCAAGGTGAGAAGGGGGCAAAATCCTCTGTCACTGACTGCCAAATTCAGAATTAAACCTCTGCCATATCGCCATTCACTCCAAAGTAAATCATATGTGGTGGCTGCTGTAACCACTATATTTTGTGAGCACTCTATTATTAGGAAGACTAATAAGAAAAGGGAAGCCAAACTGGCAATTAAATGATCCATTTCTGGAAAGCAGAGTTCATGCTCACCACAGTGAGAAGGATAAAAAGCAAAAAGCAAAACAAAAAAAACATACACACTGGAAGGATCTTTTACAATATACTGTTCAATTATCACCTATGTACATTGCACCAGTACCTATTAATCCGATGACGGCACAATCTCTGTGATGTAGGCAGAATTCTCCTCAGTAAAGTACAATTAAAATCCCACATCTAGTCCTATGGAGCATCCAGCGCAGTTAATATCACTGGCTACTAAATTGGCTTTTAAATAAGTCATTTAAAATAAAGCAACACTTCTTTCATGGGATAAAGAGTCCCCATTTAAAACAGTAGCATCAAGGAAGAGTTGTGATTTCCCCCCCCCCATCATGTTGATGGTCCCATAGTCTTAAGGTCAGAAGTAAGGTCAGATTCCTGCCTATTCAACTGCTGGGCAGGAGCTAAGCTTGCTTTGTTTCCTGTGAAAGGAAAGAAGAATCCTGTGCACAAAAACACCCAGAAAAAAAGAAGAAATGATGGTAGGGAAAGAATTCTAAGAAATTCTTCTGGCAGTTTCAGGAACCCAAAGATGACATACTGCCACCCCTACATAATTGGCACCAACCTACTGAAAGAAATGTTTCCTTAGTGACCAAGTCTACTACTCAGTGAGTCACTAAAGCAGAGGATGGGGGATTATTTCATGTTCTGCTCCTGTATACTCTTGTTTGCTCAGCATCGCTGTTCAACCATGGCAACAAGGTGTGCAATTTCCCAAGGACTACCTCTGAATATCCAGCGACAAAGGAGCTTGCATGGATGCTCCTTCCACACAAGCCCCACTGAAGTGAACAGAGATTGAATAGCGGCCCTTGGCAAGAATGCACCCAATGCATTGTTGTATAGCAAGATTCCCAATGCTCAGTATGTTTACAAAACCGCAGATCCTACTTATAGTTTTTAGTCCCTTAATTCCAGGGGTACAATCCCATAATATTCATATGTAGGACAGGATTACTGGATAGAAACAAACAGCACAAGAGTCACATTTCCCAGCCACTTGTTGGATCCTCCAATGCATTATGTAACAGGTAACTTCCACCCTCCCAAATTAAGAAGTATTGTTGAATTCCTGGCAAGTTCCTCTCCAGTTGCTATTGATTTGCTGCCTCACAAGCATCTATCCAGTCACTGTAAACATCCACTGGTTCTGAAAGATCTTTAGGATCAAATGTCAAGGAAGAATGTACCATGAGTGCCCCCCCCCATTAAAAATACTATTGGTTTTGGATGTGTTTATTTTTCAGAAACACTGCTAAATCTTGCAAGTGATTTCTTCTATGAACCACAGTTAAACTGGTACAAGAGTGGAACTTTAGCTGATTTCAAGTATCTGTGGTAGTGGGGTGTTTCAGCTGATTAACCACTCTGGCAAGGCTATGAGTATGTGAATAGCATGTCTGATCAATTTTGATGCTAACTCTCTATTTCCAGGTCTTTATGCAGGGTAAGATAAAACATGTAAAGGCCAAGGCCAAGCAGAAAGCATTACACCCTAGGTTACAAATTACTGGCATGAAAGCAGGAGCCAAGTCTACATGGGGGAAGAGAATAAAATATTATAAAACTGAATTGAAGTTCAAAGGATACATGTTATAGGAGTCTGAAATTCTTCCAGACACACGGTACAGGATATCACACCCGTATTTCGAGCCCTGTCCCTGAAACACAAAAAACATATTACAGCTGAAAAGTACCTGCATGTGAGAAAGTGAAAGCCAGAAAAGAGGAAAAAGATGGTCCATTCATATGACTTTGGGTATGGAATATTGTTTCACATGCAATGAGCGGTAGGCACAAACATTCCTACAGTCATCTCAGTTAGAGACATAGAAAAATAAGAAGTACCCTCCACAAATCTTTCCCTACAGGATGGATGGGGAAATCTCTGGCCCAAGTAGAGATGTAAAATTTCTGGAAATTTTGAAGCTTGGTTTTTTTCTGGTTTTTTTCGGGTGGGGGGATGGAAAATTTCAGAAAATTTGAAAAAAATGCTACATTAGCACTTCTTTTTTCTTTTCCAGATTGAAAGTCATTCTGTTACTTTAGAAACATAAAATATAACTATGGACAATTTCAATGGGCATAAAATTATCACAACTAGCATATTAAAAATATAGTGTATCCAAACAATTACCCGGTATTACAAACAGAATTTACTTTAAAAATAATATTTATTTGTATTTGTAACAAATGGAGCAACAATCTGCTGAGCTGTTTACTAGTTTATGTGGAACAAAAAAACCCTCCACAAAACAATTTTTTAAAAACCCCAAAAGTAACAATTATTCCTATTTCCTCTCCACATAAAAAGAACTGAAGAAGGAAGTGGAACTAAGTTTCAATGAATGGGCACGAAATTTAATCAGAATCATTTTCTGAGCTTTAATTAAGTATATACTTTCAGGCCCTTTTTGTTGCTCTATATTTTCTTCCAGTGCTTTGAGGCCTAGTGAAGAGGAACAGAACCAATGCATACCACACGCATGCAAAAACAAAACCGAAACCTTTTTCTTATCTGGTGACAACAGCACCTCCTAAAGCAGGCATGCCCAAACTTCACCCCTCCAGATGTTTTGGACTACAATTCCCATCATCCCTGACCACTGGTGCTGTTAGCTAGGGATCATGGGAGTTGTAGGCCAAAACATCTGGAGGGCCGCAGGTTGGGCATGCCTGTCCTAAAGGAAGAAATGTATCTTGTTCTTGCATTGGAGAGTTCAGTTTGTAACCTAGGACTTGCTTGTCCTCACAGAAATTAGAATAATCTGATATACCATACATATTTTTTAGAAATGATTTATAAAATATTTGAACCCCTTACCTTAAAATATTTTATTCATCATGTTAAAATAAAACATGCCATAATCTATTTTTTATTTTTTCAATTTTTCGGGGGGGGGGGGGAGGCTTCAGGGGAAAAAACACGGGGGGGAAACCCCCAAATTTTTCCGGTTTTTCCCATGCCTTCACATCTCTAGGCCCAAGAGCCAATCTTATGCCACACAGGGCTCCAATCTGGCTCACAAACCATGTTACCCAAACCATGCCTATTTGTGAATCATCCTGATGAAAATGGCTTTCCAATCCCGCTTTCCCTGGGAAAGTAGGAGAAACACCAATGCTTGCAGAAAGCAGGGGTGAGCTCCCTCTGCATCAGTGAACGTGTGCTTGGGGACTTGGGAAAACATAAGGCCAGATCAACAAGGCAGCACAAGAAGCATAAATATTCCATTTTCACCACCCTGCATTAGTACAAAAATAATTTCAATGCCAACAATGAAGGAAAGCAAGCAAGGACATATTTGGGAGCGGTACTTCGAAATGAAGAAACGTTGGCCTCTGCAATTAAAATATGATATGCTTAGTGGGGAATAAAATAATGTACTCTTCATACAATTCCCTTTTTATTTAATAATTCTTTTGCCCACAAACTTGAGAAAAGACTTTCTTGGTAGCTGCTCCCACAATTTTGAACTCCTTGCTAATAGGAGGCCCAGTTAGCCTCACCTCTGGGGGGTTTTTTTTGGCCTTTTTGTTTTTTCCTTTTCCTTTTTTATTGTATTTATTAGTTAGCTGCCTTGGTCACCTTTTCATGGAAATACAGGATACAGATACAACCAACGAATAATGGATATTTTTTATGTGCACTTGAGAATTCTCCAACTCCTTGAAATATACCATTTACTTGTTGCTCTGAATGCTTCAGTCTTGTTCCTGTTAGGTTTATTTTTTAAAATCCTCTAATTATTGTCACTCTCTCTTAAAACCTTCGAATTCCGCCACAAACACTTTCTTCATACGTCCTTGAATATAGGAGAGGGGGTGGCAAAGGAGCTTGAGTCTTCTCGTATTTTGGCTCTGGAGGCATTGTTTGTGGTACTGTGTTCAATGTAACACATGGAAGATGAGCAGATTGAACTACCAGCAAAGTGCTGGCCTACCAGCTATTTTTCCTTTCTTCCATTCCCAGTTCTAATAATGTCTCTGTTCCCAGCTAAAAAGAAATGTCTCCTGCATGTCTATTTTCTAAACCTTCCCTTGTGAGGGCCAGGATGTACGTCTGCACCCTATTAAGCTTCAGTTTGCTGCACAACATTAATCCACACTCTTCTTGTTTTTACACAACTTACATTTTAACATCACACGATTTCTCATGGTTACAGAAGGGGCAAGTAAATTGGGTCTCAAGTGTCCCAGTCATCTTCTTCTTGGGTGGAGGCTTCCGCTTTGACTTCCTACGGCCCATTTTTGCCTATAGCATGCAAAGCAAGGAGAAACAAATGTGAACGGGGGGCAGGAAAAGAAGCTTCAGCAAAAGCCCTTATCATGTCAAAGGGTTTTCCCCAACTTCATCCCTCCAGAATGCTTCAACGGCAACACACACAAACCCCAATCATCAGTCATTCTAGCAAGGATTGATGGGAGTTGCAGATTAACAACCTCTGGAGGGCAGCAGGTCTTAATCTCAAGGTCATGGGTTCAAGACCAACACTGGACAAAATATTCCTGCATTGTGAGGGGTTGGACTAGATGACCTTTGTGGGTCCTCCCAACTCTACAGTTCTATGAGATTTCACTCCTTTCTCCTGCCAACCATACTGGGTGACGCAGAAACATGACCACATGAGGGGCTTTCCTTAACTGCCCCCCCCCATTCACCTCACCCCATAATCAAGAGAAGGGAACAAAAACAGGACTGACTACAGAGTGGTGCCCAGCAATGAACTGCATGCGCGCACGCGCACACACACAGTATATATGCCTGCGTGTATATATAGTTTTAATTCTATTATTTTTTAATTGTTTCGTAATGATTGCTTTTTTCCTGTAAGCCCCCTTGAGTTCCTGGTTAGGGGGGAAAGGTGGGGTATAAATACATATAAAACTGGGGTATAAATAACTACAACTACTACTACAGCACTCTGAAAAGGCACCTGTAACCTTCTCCCCCCCCCTCCTTTGAACAGCCACCTTGGCCTGAAAAGGACAGTGAAGAGCTGTTATAAAGTGTGAAGGGCTGCGTACAGTGTTTGAAATCAGCCTGGCACCAGGCACATTTTGCACCTGGCTTTCGACCACTTGCAACAAGTGAAGATGGCGCCTGAACATCTCCACCACCGGGAGCTGCATGCTTGGGGATCCTTGGATCTAGACTGTTTTCACACACTAGTACCCTGTCCTGGGGAATGCATTGAGTTATATTTTATCTGCACAACAGGAATGAACTTCTGCAACTGAAACGCTTTTCTTTTTTCTGCGCAGCCTGAGAAGGGGCAGTCACCATTGCAAGGGGGGGGGAGGGGAGGTTGGTATAAGCCAATAAATATGTGGACTGTCCCTGCATCGAGCGGCTTTTCTTCTTTTAAGTTCCCAAAGCTCTCAATCTAGGTCAAGGTGGTCCTCTGAACTATCACATAAAATAAAGACTTCAGCCTTGTCCCCAAATGGCAACTAGACATTCCATTCTGGCGACTATAACCTTGGTTTAAGGCCGTGGTTCCCAATGTGATTTTTAAGGGGGGCAATTCGAGAATGTGCTAATAACAGTGAGTAGCCTTTTAGGCTCCTTCCACGTGAATTTGAGTTTACTTTCTGAAGAATAAAAAAATTATATGTCACAAGAGGGGGAGGCACCAGGATTTTAGAGATGCTTAGGTGAGGCAATGCCAAGGAAAGGTTGGGAACCACTGGTCTAAGGTGGTCTTTGGCGCCTAGTTTATACACCCAAGTTTCGAAAGCTGGTCTGCTTCCTGAGCATCTCGCAGAAGTGAGCCAGAGCAGGCCAAGGGCTGGGCTGGTTTTGCCCGCTTAGTGGGGCTGGAGACGCTCGTCATAGAGCTCCGCAGAGGAGTTCAAGGCGAGGGCCGAGATAAGCGGTGCCCACATGCCCAACCGGCCGCGCTTGGTGCGGCGGGCGACTCGGGACCGGGGTGCGGTGCGGTGCTGCTCTTCCCTCCCGCGCTCCCCTCGTGCCCTCGAGGGCCCAGAAGCAGCTCCCCTTCCGGAACTAACGCCGACTCGAAGCTCACTACGGGCGCCACACCGGAGGCCCGCCTGCAACCTTCCCTTTCCCCCTTACCTGGGGTCGGTTCAACTTCCACAAGGCCTCGTTTCTAACAGAGACCAGCACTTCCGGCGCGCCACCCGGAAGGGAAACGCGACGCTCCCCCCCCCCCGCTTCTCGGATTCAGGAAGGGCAGGTTGGGAAGGCGTAGAGATAGTGAAAAGGGTAGAGTCGCTCGACGTGGCTTAATGATTTGGAAGACAGGAGTTCGCGCCTTTCGGGAAAGCCTGCGTGGAAAAAGGAAAGGAGGAAGGAAGGAAGAATGGAAAGGAAGATTCAGTGATTTTGACTGAGGAGGCGAGTGGGGAAGAAAAAGGAAAGCAAAAACAGAAAACAGGCGCACTGTATATCTGGTTGCAGCAAAACATCATAGTGCACAACAGCAGAAAGTAGCCTTCTGTTGCAGGCAAGGCAGGTTGAGGTGTTTTGTTTTTTAAAAAAAGAATATAAACTGGAAAAAAGATCCCCAAAACACATCCCCCTCACAAAATAAGAGCAGAGTTAGAAAGCACAGGAACTCCTGCGTTAGCTGTTATTTTTGGGGGAACTGGTCTATGCTCCGCAGTCACATAGCTATGCTAAATCCCAAGATCCCCCCCTCTCCAGGTGATTTCTGTGGACAGCTCTACCGCCCTAGAGGAGGAGATTTTTAGTAATACAGAACAGAACCCGCTGTTTAGCCGCATTATCTGTCAGTCTGTAAACCCTTGTATATCTCTGTGTGTATTCCTAACCACCCATTCGCCAAGCCGACCGACAAAAGGACCCGGATGTGTTATGAATGAAACGTTAGAACTGCATCTGTTCATTCAAACCAACAAAGGTCCATCTCCACCGCCTCGTTCTATTGGCGACCAGCCGGATGCCTGAACAATCGCGCAGGCAGGCATGACACAGCAGCTCTTAAGCAGTTTGCAGTTCCACAAACATAGGTGTGCACTGCCTCGAAATAAAAAGAAGTGAACAAAAGAAGGCACATGTGCAAACCCACCCCACCCCCACCCATCAATATATCAGATCTGCATCAGAGGGAATGGCACATGCCTGTTTGTCAATTTGAGCATAGTTGCGCTCCGTGGGCGACAATGTACGGGAATAGAAAGAGCTGGGCAGGCCGGGTCGTCCTCTTATATACCTGCTGGGATTGACAAGTCATCTGACCCTCACCTGAATCTCATAGCTCTCCAGTAGCTGCCTCTGATCAGTTCTCATTTAACTCTTGGGGGAAATAATTAGCATCACACATCATGTGCCTGGAAGTTGCCAAACCAATTAACCAACCAGAAGGATTACTGTTAATAGCACCAGTTTTCCTATAACTTGATATTGCTGGATAGATTTGATCAACTGCAAAAGCATTTTTAGTTTGCTTTCTGTTGCCACAATGGAACGTTTCTTTATTAGTGCCACTTTGTTTTGTATGATTCCTTGCAAGTGAAGGAAAACAACTTTTCTGCTTGTATACGTTGATAATATATTTTGGTTACTGAGGACAAACAGGATTGTACAAAAACAACATTGGGTGCAGGCCATGCTGTAGTGTAGTGCTTATGCAACTGTGAATAAAAGGTGGCTGGGCTCATTGTCTCAGGGTTTTGGGGGAAGAGGTGACAAAACTGCTTTCCAATAAGTGCCCCCCTTTGTTTCCATTACAAGTCCTTGAGTCTGTACTCTGAATGGTGACATCAGGGACCTAGAAGGTGCAGGGCTTGTCAGTCCAACCCCTACACAGTCTCATCAGGGCTGACCTTAAGCCAATTGGGCCAACTTGGGCCCCACGGGCCGCTCCTAAGGGGGCCCCTGCACCAAGGCAATCTAGATGGATTTTATTTATATCGATAAGATTTTGCAGACTTTGGGTGTGAATTGGGGCCCTACAAAAAAAATCAAGTTGTGCCCCACTCCATCAAATTGGGCCCCACTGGATAGCCCTGAGTCTAATAGTTGCTGGGCCTGAGTTGCCCTGCCCTTGCATGAAGTCTTGGGTTTACAATTTTGTGAGAGGGGAGACTGCAGCTACCCATTGCAAAAATGAACTTTTACACTCAGCCATTGCCTCAAAATGACCCGCCTGCATTCTTCTGAAAACTTCCCCAAAGCACTCAAAAATTTACCATTCAAACTACCATTGTCCCCTGAGAAACCTTTTTCTAAGGCACAGGGCCATCTCGTCCATTGGGGCTGGTGGCGCACCGCGCCAGGGCGCAATGACCTGGAGGGCGCCTCCGCCCTCCAGCCCCACTGACAGCGCCCGCCAGCAGCGCCCTCCGAGCGGCCTGGCGGAGCAAGGGAGCACCCAAACCGGGCTGGGAAGCGGAAATCCCCAGAGGACGACAAACTCTCAGCTCCATAAAATTAGCAGGTCGTTAAGAAGAGGAGACTTCGGGCGCAGAGGACTCGGCGGACCTGGCGATTCTCCGCTTCCCGCTCTTGTGTGCGCGCCCGGGGCGCGGGCGGAGAGGGGAAGCGGGTCCTTCCTCGCCAGGGCAAGAGAGTCAGCTCCGCACTCACCGACCCTCCCGTCTCTCGATTCTGCGAAAGAAATGGAAGCCCTGGAAGGGCGCGCAGAGCCCCGCGCTGCTCCAGCGCCACGCCCCTCATCCCCCGCTCGCCCACCCCCCCCAGGGGCGGCAAGCGCGGGAGGGAGGCGGCGGAGAGGCGGCACGTGGGGGGCGCCGGAGGGATCGCCACGCCAGGGCGGCAGATCTCCTTAAGACGGCCCTGCTATGGCAAGTGGTTCTTGTTCCCCCTTCAGGTCAATCTAAACTCTTTTGAACTTAGTCTATTGTTAGTGTGCTGTTTACTGGTGGTGTTTTGCTGAATAAGCTAATTTCCTCTTTGGTACAGTAAGTTTTACTTTTGATTTCTCTGTTGTCCTTGTTAACCCTCGGGTGCCAGATTCTGGAGTGCCTTCAGGTCTCAAGCATGGAAAGATTTATTTTAAAGGGGTTGTTTCAGGGCTACACGTGAAAACTGAAGCTTTGCCTGCAAACTTCTTAACAATACTTTTACCTGTGCTTATGCTTGTAAATACGTTGTAAGTCCCTTAGAGACCATTTTTGTGTAAGAAGCAACTAGCAAGTCTTCTTCTTCATCATCATCTGAAGACCCTTCTCTGGGAGGCACTTCCAGGAGATGTTGGGAGGATGACGAGTGAACAAACCTCTTTAGCAGCAGCCTTCCCCCTGCTCCATCTGTGGAACACTCTCCCCATGGAGACTTGCCTGGTGGCAACATTTTCATCTTTTCAGCTCCAGGCAGAGACATTCTCATTCTCCCAGACATCCTGCATTGATACTGTCTTTTTCTGATAGTACTTGATGTTTACCCTGTTTCTGGGTGCAAAAGGCTTTTCCTATTTTGTGACTCAAGTCTGTGTTCGCATCACATTTACTTTGCTTACTCCACAATCCATAATTTATTTAGAAGCACGTTTAGCACATATGGCCAACCTAGTTGAATGGGATCCAGCAGGGCTCATCTTATATTCAGATATGAAGCCGGTTTGGGGGTTATTTGATGGTTGTTGTTGTTGTTTGCAGGTGGTGCTGAAGAAAGGGATTATTTTGCTCTACAATCCATAATTGTATAGATGCTATAGATGGCATTTCTAACCATTACATGATATGTAATAGGACAAATTTGAAAAATCTGCATCAGAGGTTATTGGGGGGGGGGGCACTTGGAAATGAGGTGTTCTATTCTGCATAGTTAGGGCTTATGGCCTCCTGGGAGGATTTTTCACTGTCACATCTTGCAGCCATTTTGGAAAGTGTCCCACATGCTCCATCTGGGTTCACATGCATATGGCACCCACTAGAAATTTATAGCTGATAACTTCAAATAAAATACTTGGGCCACATGGTGCTAATCTCCTGCATTAATGACTAAGATACAGAGTTTTCACCTGAGGAATTTCTGGTTTTTCTCTCACACACTTTGCCTCTGTGCCATACCAGCCACTCTCTCATTTGTTTCCAGTTCCCACTTACAAGCTTTTGAGGAAGGCTCCCAGCACTGCTGGCAAAACCAAAATGGGAACTGTAGGCTACTGGCCCCACACTTAAGCTTATGCCCTTATTGTGTCATCTTTCATATGCAACCTTAAAACAAATTTCCCAATGACACGGTAACTTGAGACGGGGAGTGAAGAACCTTGTGACTCAACGTTTGCACTTCTCTGGTGAAGAGAAGCCAGCTCCTGAGAGATAACATCTTACTTCTTCCTTTTTGGTATCTCTTGAGAGTAGCCAGAAACTGAAAAACAAGTTTACAAGTGCTGCAGAACTGAAGTCATAGAACCAATGTGGTTTAGTTAAGAGTATCAGATGAGGACTGGAGAGTCCCAGATTCAAATCCCCATGAAGCTGACTGGGTGACCCTTGGTCTCTCTGGGTCAATTCTGCAGAGTTGTTATGGGGAGAAAATGGGGAGAAGAGAAACTGAGCTCTTTGAACGAAGAGGCGGGGTAAAAATGCTGTAAATAAATATTAGATCAGGCAGAATATAAAGCCATGGTGTTATGTCCTTTCCTAAAAGCCAGCAGTTGTCACCCAACCTTTACAAAGGATTTTAAGACCTGGCGTTTCCAAGTACGGGTGGGAATGTCCCCCGTCTGATACCCTGGAGAGTCACTGTCAATTGGTGTAGACATGGAGCAATGGTGTGACTCAGTATAAAGCAGCTTTGTATGTTCCTGCACATCTTTAGCTATTCAGATTTAATGGTCAATAATTTGCAACTCTGAAGGGGAAACATTTATTGCCTCTTAGGACATGCTTGCTTCAGAAGAAACACAACCACCTTTCAGCGGATGAGTAGTTGTGTAACAGCCTTTGCAATGCAGATACGACGTTTGGGCCAGTGTGGCTGTGGGCAATCTTACCATTATCTTACAGAGGCACCAGGGCTAGCAGGATCTGCTTGGATTCTTTTAAGTCCCCCCCCCAAAAAAACCTATCTTTATAAACTGCAAAATTCTTCACTTCTTCTTCTGCCATGACAGCTATGTGCTTAATCTCTCCGGCTCTTTTTGAACCGGAAAAACAGCAGTCATGTGGCTCCTAAAGATTGACAGTTTTATTGTGTTTATGTCACACATACGTAATATTCATATGCTAAAGTGCCACAGAACTGGGGAGGGGGGTGTTGCTGTAGCAAAATAACGTATCTCCCCCTTTTGGAATTTGTTTATGTTAATTTGTGAATTAGGTCCTGTGTCTAACGAGCCTGGTTCTGTCTGGAATGTCTTGATAAATATGAAAGCTGAATGTTCACGACTGGAGAAAAAAATATATCCTGCTCATGAAGAATAAGAAATGAAGCTGTTAGCCTAGTGTGTGCCAGAAATGAAAACCTTCAGTTTTGTTAGTCTGTTTAAACTCAAAGATTTAAAAGGCCAAATTATGACCTGTTCGTTCCCCCACCTGCACTGCAGCCGTTGTCTCTTGGCACCAGTATTTGGCTGAAATGTAAAATAACAGTTTTCCCTTTGGTTTATGTCCTTGGAAACAGAAAGGGTAGACATGGTTTGTATAAAAGCAGAGATAAAGGAATGAGGGGGAAAGGCCTAACTCGCTGTTGTGGGGGAAAATGCTTGCCACTCATTGATGTTTCCCTGGTTATGTCTAGTAAAATAAATATGTTGATGTGGCACCACTTTTCTTTTATTATGTGTTAACAGTGAAATATTAGGTCATGGTACCTCAGCATGTTTTGTACTCCATTCACAGACTCCATTTATCTTGTATATACTGCCATATTTTAAAGCTGAAATAATATTCCCCTGCTACTGCTGCCCCCCAAAGCATCTGCTGCCCGAGGCAGTTGCCTCACTTTGCCTAACAGTAGGGCTGGCCCTGAGAGTCCTGGTTTCTCTGTGAAAGGATATTGGGGGGGGGGAGCATCTGTTTTCCAGTAGATCTGGAATTAACTACAGTACTCTGAGCTTTTTTTTAAAAAAAACAAACCAACAACTTAGGCACGCAAACTGTTCTTCACAAAGGCCCTACGGAAATTCAGTTTGGTGGGGGGAAAGCCAAAAGTATTAAAAGTAATTTATTGAAAAGCTAGTCAGAAGGAAACATTAGAAGATTCTATGTTTTCTTCAACCAAACCTAAGGAGCCCATATACAGAATAAAACTGGATCCTGGTTGCATAGAATCATTGATCTTGCAAATAAACATCTTGGCAAGTGAATGACTTTAAAATGCATAACAGCAACTAACGTTTGGAGCAGAATCAAATACAAAACAGAAGAGTCAGAAGAAAAATCCAGAAAAGAGACTTATCATCTGATAGTCAATCTGTTTCGAAGGCAGACAGAGCTCCTCTTCCTTTGACACACAGCAATACTGGCATTCTTCATTTGAAGAGTGTTGTTTCACCAGGATAGGATGAATGACTGAATCATTAAGTCCACTGTCTTGAAAGAACATGGGGCTGGGCAATAAAATTACTAAAGTGAGGAGCTTAAGTCTGGGTGTTCTGCATACCCACACTTTCCTAATCGCCACCATCTCCCGATCTACAGGAAATGTTTGTCTACAGGAGGAAACCTCAGCTGCAAAGCCTTACCTGTGTGGTACAGAATTTCTACATAAGAGGTGCATAGAGGAGAATCATGTACCTCAAAAGTTAAAAGGGGAAAGATCCAAATGTCATCTGCATCCAAACACTTCCCGGCTTCACCGTGTACTGCTCAGAGAGTTATTTTTCAGCCCCAACCCTAAACAGTTAGCTGAGTCCCACTGTTTACACCTGAAACAGATGAGCCAGCAGAGTTTCAGAACGATGACCTTAAGTAGTCAAAAGTTCATTCTTCCTTGAGATAATTCTGCAAGTTCATGGCAGCTACAGACACCATGCTGCAGGAACAGGCTATATCAGGCATAGGCAACCTTCGGTCCTCCAGATGATTTGGACTACAATTCCCATCATCCCTGACCACTGGTCCTGTTAGCTAGGGATCATGGGAGTTGTAGGCAAAAACATCTGGAGGGCCGAAGGTTGCCTATGCCTGGGCTATATAGTAAGTGAGGGAACAGTCCCTGCTTTTTCTTCTTTTTGTACTAGGAGAGGAACGAATTATGGCTGGCCTCTCGTGTTGTCTGGTTCTTCTACCTCTCATGTGTTTGTGCTTGTAAAGGCTCTGGGGGTGGGGTGGGTTAAGTGGCAATTCTAAATTCTTCCTTTCTCATTTTGCCCTCTGGGAGCTGCAATGGGCATAGCAAGACTGCATGGAGGCCTCATCCTATGGTTGGAACAAAGGCCAGGAGCAAGGGTATGGATTTCATTTAAGCTGAGCAGATCTCTGACCATTGCCCGCTATGGTTTGTTCCTCAATTCTTGAAAATTTTGAAATGCCGAAAAATTAACACCTATGACTTTTACTATTCAAAGGCTCGTAGTAGCCACCAGCCAGGTGGCGATTAAGTAGCCCTGTGATGACTCTGGATCTGGTATGTTATTAACATCTGGGCAGGAGCCACATACAAAGATTCAGAGGCAGCATTCAGAAAGGAATGCTTTGGATGCAGAAGAGATGAGGTTCTACTGGGAGGAAGACAGAACTACATACCCACGACCGGTTTCATACAGGTGGGTCTTTTGGGGTGTGCAGAAGAGTAGGAATGCCTCACAAACAGGAGATGTTAGAGCTCTCTCGATGGCTACACTCCCCACAAATGCCAGTTCTCAGCCCTAGGAGGAAGGAGTGCTCTGTTTGTGTGTGTCAGACAGGCCAACAGTGCCCCTACAAGCCAGGATATTTAATACAAGGCCAATGCTGACTGATGTCTCATCTTCAGAAACGTCTCCGCCTGGGCAGCAAGGTCTTGTAGAGAGACTTCCCTTTGGCCTCAATGTAGGTAATGCTCATCTCTTTGCCATTAATCTCAATGTAGGCAAAGCCCCCCTGAGAAGAGGCGTGGCCATAGAAGAAGCGCAGGTATCCAGCAGGGACCTCGTGAAGGTGTTGCTTGGAGTCATCCATGAAGTTCCCCGCTCCACTTAGCACGTAGCCCAAGCCAGTTTTGTCCTGCAGGTACTGTTGAAGAAAGAGGGAGGAACAGACTCAAACCAGTATCACCCACCGCATAACTTTTGGGTGTCTCAAGCCATCATGTTGTTGTCTAGCTATCCCCCCGCCCATGCATGTGGGGGAAAACATTGCAGTGGTACCTTGGTTCTTGAGCGATTTAGTTGTCGAACAAATCGGCTCCCGTTTGCGAACGTTTTTCAGAAGCCGAACGTCTGATCCGGCTTCCGCTTGTGTGCAGGAAGCTCCTGCAGCCAATCGGAAGCCGTGCCTTGGTTTTCGAACGGTTTTGGGAGTCCAACAGACTCCTGGAACAGATTAAGTTCGAGAACCAAGGTACCACTGTATATGTGAAAGACTTTTATTTAAGAGACAGGGGTACAACTTCCAGCCCATGGAACGATTGTGAGAAGCTCAGTATTGCTGAAGCTCCAAGAAGGAAAGGCAGTGGGGTGCAATAGTTGTAATGATCTTATATGATTTATGTTGTACTTGTGGTGTTCTATTATGCTCTATTTTGCTATTGTTATTTATTGTTTGTAAGCTGCTTTGGGATTCATTTGAATGAAAAGCGGCATAGGATTTCAATCAATCAATCAATTAAAGATAATGATTACAAAGTATGTTCAAGGTACGCTACCAGATGGGAAGAGACAGGGCTGTAGGGGCACATCTTTATTTTTAGTGCTCAGTTCTACACAGAACATCAAATGGCACAGTTCCTCTCCAGAGGGAATAGCTACCTGTGCCAGACATACCAAGTTGGGAGAAGGAAAGGAATGGAAAAGACGAGAAAGGTTGAGGAAAGGGTACATCAGGTGGCAGCAGGAGATGCACACATGGTGCAAGTGTCAGGGGTCAAAGGGAAGTGCTGGTGAAGAGAAGAAGAAGAAGAAGAAGAAGAAGAAGAAGAAGAAGAAGAAGAAGAAGAAGAAGAAGAAGAAGAGTTTGGATTTGATATCCCACTTTTCACTACCCGAAGGAGTCTCAAAGCGGCTAACATTCTCCTTTCCCTTCCTCCCCCACAACAAACACTCTGTGAGGTGAGTGGGGCTGAGAGACTTCAAAGAAGTGTGACTAGCTCAAGGTAACCCAGCAGCTGTATGTGGAGGAGTGGAGACGCGAACCCGGTTCCCCAGATAACGAGACTACCACTCTTAACCACTACACCACACTGGCTCTCAAGACACAAGACACGGGATGGGAAGTTAGTGAAGAGCCCACCTGCTTCCCCACTTCTACCAGCTCTCCCAGTGTGCAATGAAAAGCAAAAGGCAGGTGTTGGGATAGCATTATGAGGCAGAAACTGGAGGAAGGGGGAAAGGCCATAAATCAGGAGCAATACCCCAACAGTCGCAGTTCATGAAGTAAGAACTTCCTTCTCACTCTTTTCAATAGCACTTGTGGCTGTTTTAGCACGTATTTTCTCACTCAATTCCTGCAGCAAGCTCATTATTCTTTCCCATTTTACAGATGGGAAACAGAGGCTGGGAAACAGTCGCTTCCCAAGGAAGCCCAAGACCCAGGCCCAAATCTACCAAAAGGTGCATCGTCTTTACAGGAAGTGTGCAAGAGCAAAGTTCTAAGCAAGGATGATGGGGCTCTCTCTTCCTTGGCTCACCTGCAGGTTGTGATCATGGCCGCACAAGTAGGCTGTGGCCTTGTATTTCAGCAGCAGCGGCTGCAGTTGCTTCACCAAGCATGTGGTTGGGCCGTGCTTCCCCACCGACCACACTGGGTAGTGCCCAGCCACCAGCAAGTAGTCATCCTGAGAGTTGGCCAGCTGTTTGCGGAGCCAGGACATCTGGGAGCGGGCCGCGCCCAGTTCCTGTGGGTGCTGGGGCTGCTCATTTTGGAAGTCATCCGAATTGCCGCAGATGGTCACCGTGTCTATCATGACAATGGAAACGGTGGCGTTGGTGCCGGGCACTTTGAACCTCAGCCTGTAGTAGTTTTTGGGGAAATGCCTGGTAGCGAAAAGAGGAAGAGATATGTGGACCTAGGTATATTTTCCCCCCGTGGGTATGAAAGCAGCTGTCTGGTGTGTGGGTGTGAATTTTTTTTGGGGGGGGGAACCATCAGGAAACGTTTAAATACTTCCCTCTCTCTGCTCTTCTGTATATCACTGGAGAATAATCTACACATTCAATACCTCAGTTGCTCTGATGAGAACACAATATACAATTCAGCTAAGTTGTGTGACCTGCTTTTTAAAGTTACAGGTAGGTAGCCGTGTTGGTCTGCCATAGTCGAAACAAAATAAAAAAAATTCTTTCCAGTAGCACCTTAGAGACCAACTAAGTTGGTTATTGGTATGAGCTTTCGTGTGCTGAAGAAGTGTGCACGCACACAAAAGCTCATACCAATAACAAACTTAGTTGGTCTCTAAGGTGCTACTGGAAGGATTTTATTTATTTATTTTGCTTTTTAAAGGAATATGCATTCAACTAACAGAGCAATCCTACACTTGTCTACTCCAGAATAAGTCCAGTTCAGTACTGAGGCCCCAAAGGCCTGTGGCCAGCACCCTACCTTGCCCTTTGAATGCATTTTGTAGACACATTGGTTCTGAAATGATAGAATAATTAAATAAAGTAAGCAATATCACAGAATCCTCTGCAATGTCCAGGTGTTTGATGCAGAGAGAGATTTTTCCCCAAAGGAAGAGGTTTGATAGCCACTTACGTAAAGTTTTTTATTGCTTAATCTGTGGTGCAAATTTTAAATCAATGAAGCTGTGGTGTGAGGGCAGCGTTGCTTGGTTGTTTGTTTTGTTATTGTAACAGAGAATTAAAAACAAATATTAAAGATGCTTAATAAGAGCTGGTGTACCACAAAGTGTGGTATATTGCATTCAGGGAGAAAACTCCAAAACCAAGTGTTTTACATGGCACTTCAAAGATAGACAAAGTTACTTCAACTTGGAGCTCTCTTATTAATTATGTTAATAGGGTAGACAATACACAGCATCCTCCCTCATACTGTATACAAATTTGGAATGCTCAACATCTGTATTTATGTTTTGGTATGGTATTTCCATCATGTCCACCGCATTACTGGCGATGATCTTATCCTTTTATATCTTGTCATGCCCTGACCTTATTTATCTTCTTTGCCTTCCACTTATAGTAGAGTTTTGCTGAAGTGTCATTATGGAGGATGCACTGTGTATGGTCTGCTAACAAAAAAATAAATAAATATTTTTTTGGAGGGAGGGAAATAGTTATTTGTTCTATTGTTACTTGTTGTGTTGAATTCATCAACCTTTGCTGAAGGCATCTTCTATTATTCTCCACCTGGATATTAGTCTTGAAAATAAATAAGAATATACAGGTGAAACTCGAAAAATTAGAATATCGTGGAACTTAAAAGGTGAAACTAATATATGCGATAGACTCATGACATGCAAAGCGAGATATGTCAAGCCTTTATTTGTTATAATTGTGATGATTATGGCGTACAGCTGACGAGAACCCCAAATTAACAATTTCAACTTTGGGGTTTTCATCAGCTGCACACCATAATCGTCACAATTATAACAAGCAAAGGCTTGACATATCTCGCTTTGCATGTCACAAGTCTATCTCATATATTAAACTCCAGTAGCTAATGAAAACAATTGCTTACATAAATGGACTTTTCCACAATATTCTAATTTTTCGAGTTTCACCTGTACAAAAAAGAGAGCTGGTGTACTCTAGTGGCTAAGGGTGTCGGCTGCAAAGCCTACAGGTCAAATCCTACCTCTGCTGTGAACATACTAGGGGGCCCAAGACGCAAACAAGGACATTCCCCTCCTCCCTCAAAATCTGTCCCTTGGAACTTTTCGACACCTGGTAACTCTCTGCAGCTTAACTACCAACAAGACAAATCACAGGCCTTACAGCAGTGGAGTCTTACCAGCGTTTGGAGATTTTACTATAGGCAATCTGTGCAGTGACATTCCCTGAGTGGTCGTGGTTTCCAGCCAACACATACCAGGGCAAGTTGCGCAATGAGGGTGCCTGGAAAACTGACTCGAATGTCTCCTGCAATAGAAAAAGGAGAGCCTTTGTTTATGGATTCCTCCAGACAACCAGTTTATTGCGCATTCATCCGGATTTGCTTGCAGAGAGCTTACACTGAAGGTTAGACTATGCCTCTCTTCCTTCCTTTGCTTGTACAGAGGTTATGCACCTCTCCATTAATAATTTGCCCACCCCACACGGATTTGTTGCGTTAAGGCAACAGAAAGCTATAATCCACTCTTTGTACAAGCCTAAATTTACGGCACGCGCCGGAAAAACTGCACTAAAATACCGATATTTTGAATAGTGCCTAAATATGTGTGTGCATTCAAGAAAGAGAAGATTTATATGGCGTGGTTTTCAGTTGTGCCTTATCTAACATATCACAATTTCCACAGCAACATTTCATACTGACACTCTCTAAACGTTTTAATAAAAAGAAGTCAAAATTAAAATAAAAGTGTTGCCTGAAATTTGCTTTCCCCCCCCCTCCTTCCCCTTCCCCTTCCGTGCCTAAAGGCAGAAGCAGGGACTATATTGATCTTATCAGGCACTCCAGGAACCTGTGTGCCTGAAGGGCGGGTTCTAAATCATAGAATCGCAGAACTGTAGAATTGAAAGGGACCCTGGGGGGGTCATCTAGTCCAACCCCCTGCAATGCAAGAATCTCAGCTAAAGAATCCAAGACAGATGGCCATCCAACCTCCGCTTAAAAGTGAGGATTGCTAAGTGTGCTGGTGGTGCCTTGGGTACACTTTAAAATAAATTCACGCAGGTAATTCAGGATTTGTGGGGGGATTTTGGCACACAGCCCCAGGGCCCCCAACTTGAGACTGTGTAGGCTGTGTGCTGTGTCCAAGTTAACTCAGCAGCACTCTGAGCTTTATCTTATTCCAGGACTCCCTGGAGTCCTGATGGGGTCCCCAGTCTCTCCACACACACACCCCACCTCCTGACCTGAAAGCGCTTGTCATAGGCGTCTTGCACACCACTGTAGTAGAAGTTGTCTCCAAGGGACAAGATGAAGTCTGCTCCCAGCGAAGCTGCCGTACGCCCCATCTCATTGGCTACAGCTGCCTCACGGGCTGTGTAGAAAGGAGCGTTGGGCACCCCGCCCCAATCACCCACAGCGATGAAGCGCAAGGAAGAGCGTGCATGAACGCTTGGCGGGGCAGCCAGGAAGAGCCCCAAAAGGTAGAGGAAATTCATCATCTGAAAGCGAGGAAATGAGATGGCAACATGGGGATATATAGAGAGAACATTTACCTGCAAAAGGTCAACCACAGATCTGCTTGTGTTGCTAACTATCTTTTCCAGGAAGCCCCTTCCCCTCAACTCTGAGCATTGCTCTCCTTTCTGGTCTCACTACTAAAGAGTTTTATTCCACCTTTGTTCCAAGCACACATTCCTGAAAAATTGCAGTGCTTATTAAAAACAACCAGAGTCCAATAGGATGTAACACAGAGGTCCCCAAACTAAGGCCCAGGGGCCGGATGCGGTCCAATTGCCTTCTAAAAGAGGCCTGCAGACGGTCCAGGAATCAGTGTGTTTTTACATGAGTAGAATGTGTCCTTTTATTTAAAATGCATCTCTGGGTTGTTTGTGGGGCCTGCCTGGTGTTTTTACATGAGTAGAATGTGTCCTTTTATTTAAAATGCATCTCTGGGTTATTTGTGGGGCCTGCCTGGTGTTTTTACATGAGTAGAATGTGTCCTTTTATTTAAAATGCATCTCTGGGTTGTTTGTGGGGCCTGCCTGGTGTTTTTACATGAGTAGAATGTGTCCTTTTATTTAAAATGCATCTCTGGGTTATTTGTGGGGCATAGGAATTCGTTCATATTTTTTTCCCAAAATATAGTCCAGCCCCCCACAAGGTCTGGTGGACAGTGGACCGGCCCCCTGCTGAAAAAGTTTGCTGACCCCTGATGTAACATTTCGACTTCTTCTGTGCTTCTTTTTTGTGTTCTTTGAAATGATGCCAAGAACAGCATAGACCCCCAACAAATTATTTCTAGATATTGCTAATGAGGCATAGAATGCTTCCAGGTGTGGGTTTAATATTACAAATGGGTCACTTGGATATTGCTGATGGGACACTGGCAGCAGTCGCCTCCCCACCCCCCAACACTGGATTTTCCATGCATGGGGTAAATAATGATTTAATGTTGGGGGGCAAGATATAGCTGGCAATATAATGTGACAATATTGTGTGGATGCTGTGAAAAACTTGTATGTCTGAGGAACAATAAACAGCCACCTGGAAGCAGCCATAGAAAATGAAACTATTTCTCCACCAACCCAAGATTTTTGTCCTGCCAGCTAGCTAATATGCCTAACTAGTCAATTACCCAACAAAAAAATCAAATTGATACCTTTCCCAGTGTGTTGTTTTTCAATTGATACCACACTCAGTGTGTGTGTGTGTGTGTGTGTGTGTGTGTGTGTGTTTTCTCTTCATATTTACAAACACACATACAAAAATCCAGTGACCTTTTAAATGTCCCTTGTGAAAATGCCTTTCTATTGATACATAGGGCAGAATTCACTTAACAAACCTGTCAGTGGAAAGCCTGTACAAGGACTTCTGTTTGTGTAACAGGACTTTCCCTCAAAATTGTTTCTGAGGGGTGAATGGGAGGGGGAAGAGAGAGAGACATTCTGTCTGGCAGGTGGATGTGGTTGTGCAGATAGAACATTAATACAGTATAGCATGTTGAATTCCACACATATTTATCTAATCACACTTTGCCCTGAAAAAACAATCATTGCTCGCTCCAATATTACATCAGAAAGCTATTGTCATTCATAGTGCATTCCTGTGCATGTCTACTGAGAATTTGTGGACCTGCCTGAGGGGCATTCATCTCAATTCCTTTGTTTACAGATTAGACACCATTGGTCATTCATTCTGATTTGTTTGGGGAGACGCTAGAGGATATTGCATCAAATCAAGAGTTATCACGCTTTCCTTATCAGAAAAAGTTGATATTTAGGGGAAGCGGGTGTGATTCACAAGAGCTTCAAATCCGCTTTAACTGTACAGCCTAAATTGGTCGGGATGTGACTGAATAACAAAGAGCATGGAAGTCTGGCAGCACCCTTACTCTCAGCAACTGTGCGCATAAGATTGCAGCCTTAAAACATGGTAGCGCACAACCACGCTGTGGTATGGACAGATATACAAAACAGAAGAGGTTATATACCATTTGCTAATCTCCTAGATAATGGGATTTATTTTATTTTTTATTTTTTAAAGCCACTACCTTTCCTATTTTGCAGTATTATGTCACCATCAAACCCAGGTTTGGTGATTAAAGACAGTAAAAAAAGGCAGGCGTTTCTTTTTCACAGTGCAATTAACAATAGAACATAAGAATAACCCGCAGTGGCCCATCTGGTCCAGCATCCTGATCTCACAATCAGGTGAGGCAACCAGAACTGTACACAGTATTCCAAATGTGATCACACCATAGATTTGAATAATGGCATTATAATATTATTGACAGTTTTGTTTTCAATTCCTTTCCTAATGATCCCTAGCATGGAATTGGGTTTGTGTGTGTGTGTGTGTTTTTCTGCAGCTGCTGCACACTGGGTCAACATCTCCTGGATTAGGATTAGGGCTGTATCAATCCCAGTGCTGCTCTGGCTAATTTCCCTTCTGCTGAACTTTAAACATCCCTTCAGTTTCATAGCTTTAATTCTTTGTTCTTCAGAGACCTCCTCAGTCTAGGTTTTACACTTGGTTTGCCAGATCTTGTGCTCTCTTCCTCCTCATCACCCCAAACACTCACTTCTTAAAGAGAGCCTTGTTTTGCATTGTATAGCTTCCTTGACTCTTCGGTTTAACCACGCTGGCATCCCTTCCACTTGCTGTTGTTTGTGCCTTTCCTAATGGGTAGCCCGTGTTTTTAGGTTGTATTAACATGGGCATCCAAACGGTGACACAAAACGTTGAAATGGATCCATCGATTGCGCTCTTCTCCGGGAGGGGAGGGGGGAGGAAAAGAGAAGCAGTGGGGGGACCGGACGGGACAGATCAGGGGCGAGGTAGGAAAGCAAGCAGGAAAAAGCACCAGAAAGAGAAAGAGAAACTTACTTGTGTAACAAGAGGAACTTACTTGCTGTTTTTGTTAAGATCCGTCTTGTCAAAACTATGTGCTCGGATCCGATCGTCCTGGATGTTAACTGGGCACCTTTCTCTCCGGGGAGTCTCTGTCCTCTGAAAACAACTGAAGCACCTCCGCTGCAACGGGGAACATTTTATCAGTAACTGGAAACGGGAAATTGGGGCCGGGGGGGGGGGGTGAGAGTTCCCTCCAGCACCAGCCAGGGGAGTATATTGAAGCAGAAAAACTGAGTGAGATGGAGAAACAGATGCTGAAGTGATGACCCACACTAACTTCTCTCTCTCCCCCCCCCAAGCCATGTGACACTTCTTCCTCCTCCTAGCAGACGGAGGTTAAAGATTCTTTAACCTGCCTTCACAACAGAGCTGATAAGGAAACTGCAGCTCAGCCCCTTAACCCTTTCGCAGCTCCTCACGTTGGATGCCACAAAAGGCCTGCTTACTTTTTTTGAAGAAGGACTCGGGAAATGCACCGTTTGAACCAGACGGGCAGAGTGGTTTTTTTTTGGACCTTCTGATAAGATACGTAGGCAAAGCACAACGAAGTTGTGAGCCCAAAAGCCAGCGAGGCTAAGCCCGGGAGAAACGAAAAGCTGGCTTTTCCATATGAAAGGGAAGGCAAATGTAGAGGCCTATAACGGGGGTAGGCAACCTAAGGCCTGTGGGCCGGATGCTGCCCAATCGCCTTTTAAATCCAGCCCACGGACGGTCTGGGAATCAGCATGTTTTTACATGAGTAGAATGTGTGCTTTTATTTAAAATGCATCTCTGGGTTATTTGTGGGGCATAGGAATTGGTTCATCCCCCCCCCCCCACAAAAATATAGTCCGGCCCACTACATGGTCTGAGGGACGGTGGACCGGCCCACGGCTGAAAAAGGTTGCTAACCCCTGGCCTATAAGCTGTGATGGTTAAATGAACCTCAACTTCAGACGCAATGCACTTCTGATGACCAGGAGCTGGATGGACAACAGGGCATGGCTGTTGCTTTCAGGCCCTGGTTACAAGTTCGGATATGTGGCTGGCCGTTGTTGGAAATGCAGGAGGGTGAAGACTCTGCTGCCCCCAGCCTTCTAAATAAAAGGGGGAAATGGGAGAAGGGAGCTTCTTGAAATGTACCAACGATGGCACATAGGTTTCCATCAGAACATCCTTATCAAGTATGAGGGTAAAAATGCAGCACATATTAGAGAGGAGAGGAGAGCCCATGGGCATAGCTGGGGGGGGGGAAGGAGGGGCAGTTGCCCCCCAAAATCAATACAAATCCAAGGTTCTGCCCCCCCCCTCTTAACAAAAATCCTGCCTACGTCCATGGGAGAGCCTAATATCTCAAGCCCATAATGGCCTACCTAGAGATATTTAATCTACAAAGTGTGTTGGTCACTTTAAGACAGGTACAGTATGTCCAACGTCAGTTTCAGGGTTCTAATCCAGCCCTCTGGTCGATTTAATCTGGTCCCCGTGGCAGTATATGTCCTGGGGTAAAACCCTAAAAGAAAGCTCGACAACTTTGGTTGGCCCTCACGCATGTTCACTTCACCAAATCGGGCCCTCTTTGAAAATAGTTTGGGCACCCCTGCTTTAAGAGAAGGAAGCTCTCACCCTTTTCAGGAAGCAAGAACACAGAGAAAGGGAGATCAGAGACAGAGAGAGATAGTAGCATCTTAGAACCACCACAAGTAGTACTAAACATGCTTCCAGCCACCACCCAGGCTCCACCATAAGCCCCACTGTCTGCAGCCCAAACAACCATATTTGTTGCTTTATGATAACTACCCCAAAAAGTGAGGAGGCAGGTGGACAAGCCCAGATTGATAGCTGAAATTTCCAGGTCTTGAAAAGAAAGTGACAGAACACCATTTGTTGTCACCTAGGGAGGGTTTCCCAACTTGGGCCTCCAGCTGGTTTTTGTTTTGTTTTTTGGACTACAATTCCCATCATCCCCGAATGAAATTTCATGCCTGAGTATATAAGCACTCCGTGATCGTGAAACTCTTTCTTACATAACCACTGTTGGGAGCGGGGCCCAGTTTGCATGGCAAAATAAACTTCTGTCTGCTCCAAGCATCCTGTCTTTAAAAGAGAGTGGCCTTTGATAATATCCTAGTTAGGACCTGAGATTTCCTACCCCAGCATTAGTGCGTTCTCTGCAACCTCTCCAGCTAGGAGGTCTATTATATTGCCACGAGGGTGGTTAACTGTGCCCCATCCCATGTTGCTGGGTTCTGTTGTATTTGTCTGGAGAAACACCGAAAACTGCTTAAATAAAGACATGGCTATGTTTGGAAAGGCTGATATTCTGTGAGCTGGCCTAGTGGATAAAAATAATATAAAAGTGGGGCAGCCTTAGGAGGAAGCTAAATAACCTTATGGAGGGTGAATCACCCTGTCCTGATGGAATTAGCCAGAAGATGAATGTACTAGTAGGAAGGTGGCCAGTCTTGTTCTTCTTGCCATTATAGAGAGTCAATGACCGAACATAGCTCTCTGGCTGGCAACACCCATAATCCAGCCATAGATGTGTCTGCTGCTGCAGTCTGTGAATGTAGAGGCAATCCCATGCATGAAAGGATTCCCCAAATTCATAAGGTATAAGATTTTCAACCATAGCAACAGATTTTTTTAAAAAAAAAAAGTTGTTGGCTTCAGCCGTGTTCTGTATAACTTAAACTGAGAATACAGTGGTACCTCAGGTTACAAACGCTTCAGGTTACAGACGCTTCAGGTTACAGACTCTGCTAACCCGGAAGTAGTACCTCAGGTGAAGAATTTTACCTCAGGATGAGAACGGAAATAGCGCGGCAGCAGCAGGAGGCCCCATTAGCTAAAGTGGTAACTCAGGTTAAGAACGGTTTCAGGTTAAGAACAGACCTCCGGAACGAATTAATTTCTTAACCAGAGGTACCACTGTACAGGGGGAGGGAGGGAGAGAGAAAGCAGCTTGGTGGAGGGAATCTGATGAGTATTATGCTCTTTCAGCTCATGTCACATTATATATTTCTGCACATGCGCCAAGACATATTTCTATGCAGACCCCCGAGCCATCTGAAGGCAATCCTGTATAGGGAAGTGGGTTTAAAAAAAAAAAGTTTAACGTTTTTATATATGTTGAAAGCTGCCTGGAGTGGCTGGGGCAACCCGGTAAGATTTGTGGGGTATAAATAGTAAAACTATCATTATGGAATGGGACGTCCCTATTTTAATCCGAGAAATGTTGAAGGATATGTGCATGCAGACATGTGTAAAGGACAGTGTATACCAGCCTTTTCCAACCTGGTGCCCTCCAGATATTTTGGACTACAACTCCCATCAGCCCCAGCAAGCACAGCTGTCTAGAGGGCACCAGGTTGGTGAACGTTGGGTATATACTACATAGTTTGCCACTGATATTTCATTTCCGGTTTTTTCTTTTCTCTGTTTATTGCATTCAGTGCGCTTCCCCTTTTAAGGGCCCAATGCCCACCCCCACCCCCTGGCCACCTCATGAATTTCCATTCCTAACAGAATCTTGTGGAACTGACTCTGTGACTTGGAAGTACTGAATCATGGAGCAAGAACCTTTCCAGCGAAACTCGGCCTCCTGAAGACGTGGCATGCATCTGGTACAAGGTCACACTTGTATTCCTGACAAGTTAATCCAGAATAAATATGACTTTCTGCTGCCACATGCAGAATCTGTGACTTAGAGAAGAACTGCGACTCTACACTTAAAGCACACACACATGGCAGTGGTGAAATCATGCTCTCTGAATCCTTTGAAGCATGATAGGAGCAAGGAAGGGTGGCATGGAAGAAAAGCCAGCCTAGAAATGTGTTTTTATCAGGAGACTGATATGCAAGAACCATCAGGCCAATCTCTTCAAAGGTGTAATCACCTAAAAAATTCAGCTACTTTCATTTTGCCCTTAAAGGAACAGCAACAGCAACATAAGAATTCTGGTGGAAGAGTCTTCACATACGGTAATTTGCTACTTCTCAGATTGCCTTGGGCGTGCAGAAAGGAGGGATACAACCAGCATGAATGAACATACAGTGCCTCGAAACCAGCTGCACAAGTGTAAGATGGAGGATGCCTGGCTTGTAAACAGTACATGTGAAAAGGATCTGGGGGTCTTTGTTGTTGTTGTTCAGTCATTCAGTCGTGTCCGACTCTTCGTGACCCCATGGACCAGAGCACGCCAGGCATGCCTATCTTTCACTGCCTCCTGCAGTTTAGCCAAACTCATGCCAGTCGCTTCGAGAACACTGTCCAACCATCTCATCCTCTGTTGTCCCCTTCTCCTTGTGCCCTCCATCTTTCCCAACATCAAGGTCTTTTCTAAGGAGTCTTCTCTTCTCATGAGATGGCCAAAGTACTGGAGCCTCAACTTCAGGATCTGTCCTTCCAGTGAACACTCGGGGCTGATTTCTTTGAGAATGGATAGGTTTGATCTTCTTGCAGTCCATGGGACTCTCAAGAGTCTCCTCCAGCACCATAATTCAAAAGCATCAATTCTTCGGCGATCAGCCTTCTTTATGATCATTCTTCTTTATGGGGGTCTTAGTAGACCACAAACTTATGAGTCAATATAAGTTTATAAGGTAATATGAGTCAACAGTGTGACACAGAGGCAAAAAAAGCTAATGCTATTCTAGGCTGCATCAACAGATGTATTTTGTCCAGAGCGAGAGAAGCAATAGTGCCTCTATTCTGCCTTGGTCAGACCACACCTAGAATACTGTGTCCAGTTCTGGGCACCACAATTTAAGAAGGATATTGACAAGCTGGAATGTGTTCAGAGGAGTGCGATCAAGATGATCAAGGGTCTGGAAACCAAGCCTTGTGAGGAATGGTTGAGGGAGTTGGGTATGTTTAGCCTGGAAAAGAGGAGACAGAGAGGAGATAGCGATCTCCAAATATCTCGAAGGCTGTCACATGGAAGATGGAGCAAGCTTATTTCTTCTGCTCTGGAGGGTAGGACCCAAACCAATGGATTCAAGTTACAATAAACAAGATTCCGACTAAACATCAGGAATAACTTTATGATGGTAAGAGCTGTTTGACCGTGGGACAGATGGCCATCTGTCATGGATGCTTTAGTTGAGAGTCCTGCATCACAGGGGGTTGGACTAGATGACCCTTGGGGTCCCTTCCAACTCTAAAATTCTATAGATTCCATGAAAGCCTCCAGAGGTGCTAGTTTCTAGTAGGTTTGTCAGTGGCACTGGGGATCCTGGAATGCTTGGTGGGGTAGACAAGGTTAGTGGCGGAAAGTTTTGGACTGCAAATATGTCTTTTGAAGAATTACATGGCTCTGCCTGTCTCCAGTGGCCAGGTAAGGAATATCTGATTGGATTGGCATAATCTCATTATATCATGTCACAAGGCTGAGTTAAGGGTTGTGTACCAGCCAATGAGGGTGCAATGTGCTCAGATTTATTTTGCATCACTTTGATTTAATGTCTTTACCACATAACAGAGATTGTTTGGGATGTGGATGAGAGGGATATTGCGACTTCATTGTTTTCTGAATCAGCATGCAAACTCTGGTTGTATGCAGCCTGATCCAATAATGCAGTCCTAACCCCACCTACCTGGGAGTAAGTAAGTCCCACTGAATTCAACAGGACTTACTTCTGAGTGGACTTGGTTAGAGTTGTGTAGCAAATCCTATTGAAGTTCTATGAACAAGACTCAGAAGTAAGTTCTATTCACTTGGGACTAACTTCCAAGGAAGCATGACTAGGATTGAAGTCTTAAAACCAGTTAAGAAATACTAATTCTTCCTTCTATAAGAATTACTGTAAATAATTTTAAAAAAGACAGGTAGAAAATGTAACTGCTTTGGAGATGTCAGTCCATGTAGATTTTCCAGAAAAAGATAATAACTAAAACCAAGATCTTAATAAAATAATAACAAGGTGCCAGTGTTTCATAAATGTCTGGGATGAAGGTAAAAAGAAGTGTTGATTTGTTCTGCAGTTTAAAATCCCTGGACAGGCATCAAGCTCATTGAATGGCCTCGGGGCAAGTCATTGTGGTAAAATCATTATGCGCTTGTGCCTAATCTGTGTTATGTGGTTAGATCACTATCTGTCTCCCTTGCCTTTAGAGGCCAGAATCAGGAGAGGGAAAACTGCTTCTGTGCCACACTAAAACTTTACAAGGGGTCAGTCCTGTGCCATAGAAAGGCTGGTGAAAGGATGATATTGGCTGAAAATCTAATAAAAGGGATGTAAAGTACAGTATGTATGCAGTCATGAATGAAAGCAATATGTATCTTAGCCACATGACTTAGTGTTATATCCTATCCGTGTTTACTTGGGAGGAAATCCGGCTGTGTCTGTGCAACAGGGTTTACTTCCAGGTAAGTGTTGCATGGACTGCAAAAAGATCAAACTTATCCATCCTTAAAGAAATCAGCCCTGAGTGCTCACTGGAAGGACAGATCCTGAAGCTGAGGCTCCAGTACTTTGGCCACCTCATGAGAAGAGAAAACTCCCTGGAAAAGACCCTGATGTTGGGAAAGATGGAGGGCACAAGGAGAAGGGGACGACAGAGGACGGGATGGTTGGACAGTGTTCTCGAAGCAACTGGCATGAGTTTGGCCAAACTGCGGGAGGCAGTGGAGGATAGGGGTGCCTGGCGTGCTCTGGTCCATTGGGTCACGAAGAGTCGGACACGACTGAACGACTGAACAGCAACAGCAAGTGTTGCAGCATCTGAAAACCAAAACAGTAAATGTTGAGCTCATTGGTTGAAGCCTAGGATGCAGATCAAGGAAGCAATAACATGGCCCTCTTGTAGCTACTATGGGTACTGCAAAATTCAGCTGTCGTCGCACCAACACCTTCCATTGCTCTAAGGTGGCCAACTTCTTTTATTGGCCTCTGCTCCTATGCCTTTAACAGGAGTTAAAAAAGTGGTAGCGTTTATCTCCATATAGGGAACAGCATCTCCTTCTGATTTCTGTGAATTACTGCCAAAGGCACAAGAACAGGCCAAGCTGATGTGGTTTTTGCCTTGGTTGTTGAGAACCCTGCAGGGTATACCAGGTGTGAAGCACAGATGTACTCAGAAACCCCACTGTTTACGGCTCCTGTGCACTTAGCTGGAATAACTAGATACTATTCATGAATCCCCCCATGCTGATTACTAACAAGCCTCTTTAAATCCACAGGGCTGTCAAGGATTAGCTTGTATATGATCCTTCCCATTGCTCTGCTGCTGCTGCTGCTGCTTTTTAATTTTTTAATTTATACTTTTCAGGTTTATACACTTCACTAATCTTACAATCATTTTGACACTTCAAAACATGACTTCCTTCCCCCTCTTTCTGCGGTTCCTTAAATTTATTTTTACTATCTTCTGCATATCCAAATGAACTTAATTTGCTCATTTATTCATCTTCTTTAAATATACACTCTTATGAAACTGCAGGTTATTACGACAATCCTGACAGTGTTCTTATTTGTTTACAGTTTATCTGTCAATATTCAATAAACAATTTCCATTCTTTTATAAAAAAAAATGTTTGTTATCTTGATTTCTTATTCTTCCGGTAAGTTTCGCCATTTCTGCATATTCCGTAAGTTTTTGTATCCATTCTTCCTTTGCTGGGACTTCTGCTTCTTTCCAAAAAAAATGCCCTTCAGCTTCTTGGGATGATTCCCAGCACCCATCAGCCTTTTTCCTTGGAAAGCCGCACCTTTCGCAGGCAGACGCAGAATCTCACACACACCCATTGCTGGACAGCCTCTTAGCTGTCACTCATAGCCCTCTTGATCAGACACCATGAAAACACGGAATATGTTCCCTTCTGCTTCTTCCTGCCTTAAGAGGCTCCAAGGAATACTGGAGTGATCCCCTTCTCCTGGGAGTTTCTGTGTACTTCCCATGTTGTTGTTGTTCAGTCGTGTCCGACTCTTCGTGACCCCATGGACCAGAGCACGCCAGGCACCCCTATCCTCCACTGCCTCCCGCAGTTTGGCCAAACTCATGCCAGTCGCTTCGAGAACACTGTCCAACCATCTCATCCTCTGTCGTCCCCTTCTCCTTGTGCCCTCAATCTTCCCCAACATCAGGGTCTTTTCCAGGGAGTCTTCTCTTCTCATGAGGTGGCCAAAGTATTGGAGCCTCAACTTCAGGATCTGCCCTTCCAGTGAGCACTCAGGGCTGATTTCTTTAAGGATGGATATGTTTGATCTTTTTGCAGTCCGTGGGACTCTCAAGAGTCTCCTCCAGCACCATAATTCAAAAGCATCAATTCTTTGATGATCAGCCTTCTTTATGGTCCAGCTCTCACTTCCAACTTCCCATGTTAGGACTGATCAATATGGATTTAGGTATACCAGTAAACTGTTTTATTTTATTTTATTCACTGTTATTCACCTACGTATTCCCCCTCCTTATATTCTTTCTCAATAAAGCTTAATTAATTTGCCTCTCAGGTTGAGTGGATTCCTGTCAGGGCCATCTTACCCATAGGCGCTAGGGGTGCACGGCATCCTGGCTCTCAGGGGCACCAGGCCGAGAGTCCGGGGCCCAAGAGTTGAGTCCAGGGAAGAGCCCGCCTGTCGGTCGGAGCACCGTGCGGGCTCTTCTGCTGCGGGTGGTTCTGTGCTGTGAGTTTGGGGGCGACTGAGCCAGCGAGACGCTGAGGTGGCCGGCTGGCTCCACCCTCCTGCGCGCCTGGGACTGGGCAACCGGTGGGGACGACGACTGGGTGGATCTATGCACCCCGGCACTGCATATGCTTAAGACAGCCCTGATTCCTGTACTACTCAAAGGACAGAGTTTCTTCCATGCTGCCTGCGGCATCTGGGTTATAGAATCGTAGAATTGGACGGGACACCGAGAGTCATCTAGTCCAACCCCCTGCGATGCAGGAATCCATGA
The DNA here is from genome assembly GCF_009819535.1 of Lacerta agilis. NCBI lineage: Eukaryota > Metazoa > Chordata > Lepidosauria > Squamata > Lacertidae > Lacerta > Lacerta agilis. Next base: position 31,565,743 of record NC_046327.1, read on the forward strand.
CAGAAGGCCATCCAACCTCTGCTTTAAAAACTCTACCATCTTCCAAGGGAGTCCATTCCACAGCTCTTACTGTTTAGTTGGAATCTCCTTTCTGGTAACTTGAATCCATTGTTTTGGGTCCCACCCTCCGAAGCAGGAGAAAAGAAACTTGCTCCCTCTTGCATGTGACAGCCATTTAGATATTTGAAGATGGTTTAAAGTAAATGGGAGATAAGGAAGTGAAAATGGCCTGGTTGTTTGGATCACCAGTGACTGGAAGTTTAGCCGGCAGTTTCCCTATTTTGGTTAAATAAATAGCAAGTTTGCGGGGGGGGGGGGCTCATTTGCCCCAGCTTAGGCTGGCTGGAATGATCAGTGGCAACAGAAAGAAGATGGGGGAGTGGGTGGACCTTACATGCTCTGTCCTATGAGGATGGTGGGAGGGAAAGAATGGTCCCACTCCCACCCCCCAATCTTGACTAAAAGGTTTTCAGCACAAGCAATCAGTCCTCATGTGTTGTGCTGCTATAGCACAGACCTCTGTTGGTTTGCATCCTGATCGTTGTGCAAAGACCTCGGTGCAATTCAGCAACAGATGGACTTCCTTCCAAAACCCGTTTCTGCACTTGCTAGCGTATTGGAACACGTAGCGCGTTACTTCAAAACCATTTATTTATTGCAGCGGGAAAAGAGGTTTCAGATATGGCAGTGTTTTTCAACCTTTTTTGGGCAAAGGCACACTTGTTTCATGAAAAAAATCACGAGGCACACCACCATTAGAAAATGTTAAAAAAATTAACTCTGTGCCTATATTGACTATATATAAATTAATTTTTCCCATGGCACACCAGGCAACATCTCGCGGCACACTAGTGTGCCGCGGAACAGTGGTTGAAAAACACTGAGATATGGCACATGCATATTTCTTAGATGTTAGAAACACATGCAATCATTTTTGCTTGCTTTCCAAAATCAACAAACACACCACAAAGATGTAACCGGCTGTATCAAAATAATATTCATGCAATATATTTCTCTCTGTATCAAAAGTTCTTCACAGACATAGTCTACACGTAGAGATCAACAAAGTTCAGCAAAGTACCGTAATAGCAAAATGAAGAAAAGTCCCAATGAACGATATCGATCGCAAAGTCCCAGATATGAACTATCCACATATGTCTCTGTGTTTGTGTGGTCCAAACAAAAGCTTGCACAATTCACAAGAAGAGCTTGCACAGTTCACGGACAAGGTTTTCTGGAATAGTAATCCTGTTTCGCCCTCCTGGGCTTCATCAGAGGTGCATACTTCATATAAGGTTTATCAAAATATATACGACGCTCATGACATAGTGGTTTCTTGTGAATGCTTCCACGTAACCTAGGTTTAATGTTGTTTTGCGTTTTGTGCTTTCCAAAATCGGCAACAGTTTGCTGGCTATAAACTCAAGTCCTGCCACTGCAATATGTCTACAAACACAGGACTGCCAGCATCTGAAGTTGACCCAATGCTTAATTTGAGAGCACTCAGGACTCAAGTTGCAGCTTTGACCTGGAACACTAATCCTTGATAGGTATAGGTAGCCACTGATGAAAGCAACCTAATCTGCTACTTAGTCGGTCTCTCTTTATTATTGCTTCACATGTTCGAGCTTCCAGGGCTGATTCTAGTGCTGTGCAAACTAGGGGTTGGCTGCTCAGTTTCAAATAGTGGGTCAATCTTTAAATGTGTGGCATCTCTCTCGCTCATGTGCTGCCATCACAGCCTAGTGACCTGTCCCAGGAAAGGAGCAGGAGAAGGATTGTAACTGCAAGAATGGAAAGATAGCCACACATCAGATCAATACTTTCTATACTAAGAAATGCAAACTGACAATAAAAACATAATAAAACTATATAGGGCTTGCCTTCAGATGTCTTCTAAAGGTTGTATAGTTACTTATCTCTTTGGCTCTGGGGTCACATAACTCCATCCATACCCTCCAATATTTCTCTGAACAAAATAGGGACATCCTAAGGGAAAGCTGGACCTTCTGGGATCAAATAGAAAACTGGGATGGCTTCTGTAAATTCAGGATGTCCGTGGAAAATAGGGGCACTTGGAGGGTCTGCAGGTGTAGAAGAGGTGGGCGCAGCTTGGCCAAAATGGCCTTGCAGGCTAAATGGGGAAGACTGGCTTTAGTTATCTCACTGCTGCTCAATGCATCCTCCCCCCCCAAAAAAAAACTAGATATAAGACCAGTTGTTTGGGCAGGATAGATGCCATCCAGCTGCCCATTGTAAGTGGGAAACTTCTTCCCAGTGAGTACAAAGGAACTGGGACGTTTAAATATAGTTAATATGTTTAAGCATACCAGGCTACCTGTATTTAGATTCCACCTGTTTTGATTCACTCCTGCTGTGTCCCCTTCATTGGGTTTTGCCATCACAACATTTATGTCCCTGGGACTAAGCAGGAGGAAGGAAGTTGCATTGAGCAACTCAGCTGGACTCACTTGCTGAGTAAATGAGTTTAGAATTGCATGCTGGGGGTGTTTCAAGCTCTTTAAGATTGTTCTTATGTGTAACAAGCTGGTGCAATCGGTGAGCAAATGCAGAATTACGGCATTCAACACACAGGAATTTTACCACGGTTGGGAGCTGAGATGGCATTTTCTCAGGCAGAAATTCAATGGGTAAAGTTTCACTTAGTATCTCAACATGGTAAAAAAAGGGGGGCGAGTTTAAAAAACAACAGCTGCTCCTTGTTTATGGTTTCATTGTACTGTTTACTTGGTGTTTTTGGTCCTGACTATGCTTGGGTGGGACCAGTAGAGAGCCTCTGCCTTCAACTGTTGTGTAGAAGAGTTTTTTTTTTTTTTTAAGAGATGGCTTATTGCTCAGTGGTGAAAAAAGTTGCACACTCTCAAATTTCTGGGCTGCGTGGTCTATAAACGGGCCCTTCTCTTGAGATAGTGATGTGTAGCAATGCTTCACGAACTTCGAAATGTGGTCAGCCAACCCGGCTGCTGTGTTGGCCAATAAGAAAAGTTCCAAAATCGCCCTTAGGGCAATGCCTTTATCAGATCAAACCCAAATGTCCCATAATAGTGTGCAAGCTTCCAGGTCCTTCAGAGCTCTTCATCAGTCCTGATGGCAAACAGAGCAAGGGGTGGAGGGGTGGAAATATGTTGGCTGATGCTGAAGTCATTGTCAGAGGAGGTAGCAAGCGTGCAAATAAAGCGGTATAGGTGCTATGCAGGTGTAAGGTTCCCCCTTCCACCTTGGGGAAGGAGAATCACAGAGTGCCCACTTTCCTGGAAATACAGAAAGCAGCTGCTAACCCAAGTTTGTCTCCCGTTCCTAACTAATAGGAATTGTGATTAGCTGTGCAGCTGTTGATGGAGAAGCACCACTGCCCTCTGGTGGATCGTCTATGGAATAGAATTCTAGTTTATTGCCCTGTATGCAAAAGAAGGTTCCATATTAGATTATTACTAATCATAGATTATTACTAATCATCACCTTGCCAACAAAGGTCCGTATAGTTAAAGCTATGGTTTTCCCAGTAGTGATGTATGGAAGTGAGAGCTGGACCATAAAGAAGGCTGATCGCCGAAGAATTGATGCTTTTGAATTATGGTGCTGAGTGAGGAGACACTTGAGAGTCCCATGGACTGCAAGAATATCAGACCTATCCATTCTTAAGGAAATCAGCCCTGAGTGCTCACTGGAAGGACAGATCCTGAAGCTGAGGCTCCAGTACTTTGGCCACCTCATGAGAAGAGAAGACTCCCTGGAAAAGACCCTGATGTTGGGAAAGATGGAGGGCACAAGGAGAAGGGGACATCAGAGGACGAGATGGTTGGACAGTGTTCTCGAAGCTACCAACATGAGTCTGACCCAAACTGCGGGAGGCAGTGGAAGACAGGAGTGCCTGGCATACACTGGTCCATGGGGTCACAAAGAGTAGGACATGACTAAACGACTAAACGACTAAACAACAAGAACAATCATAGAATTAGATTATTACTAATCATAGAATTACAAGGGACCCTGAGAGTCATCTAGTCCAACCCACCTGCATATGCAGGAATCTTTTGTGCAATGTGGGGCTCAAACCCACAACCTTAAGTTTAAGAGTCTCATGTTCTACTGCTATTCTGGACACACAGTAAAGCGAGTAAATACTGTTTACTTCAGAGCTGGTAATCCTTCGCACTCAGATCCCAGGGGAGTTTTGGGGGGGATGGGACCAAACGGATCGTATGTGTTGGGTGAAGGCAATCCTTCCCCCTCTCCGATGTAAACAATACTCTGCAAATGCAGCTTGAAACACAGTGTGTGGGGGGGAAACGACCTCATTGTGTTTTAAGCTGCTAATGGGGAACATAACCACGGGTAAATGCCTAGTGCATTCCTTTCTGTTTAGTGTTTGTGTACACTGTGGTTGCACAAGTGTAATAAGAACCTACTGGCTAATGCTTGTACACACCATCAAGTGCATGCAATGCAGGGGCGGAGGAAGGGGGTGCGGTGGGGTGGACCGCCCCGTGTGTCATCACTGAGGGGGTGACATTCAGCCTGCAGCCCGCCTGCGACTCCCAAGCCTACCCCGAGCTGTCCGGGGAAGGGGTGGAGCTGTGCCACCTTGCTAGCAGCCTTCCCCCTTCCCCCTTTGTTTTGACAGCCTGGGGGAGGCTTGGGAGTCGCGGGCGGGCTGCGTGCCATTGCCCCCCGCTCCTGGGCTGCTTCCTGGGGGGGGAGCCTCTCCCGAGCTGTCAAAAGGAAGTGGGAAGGGAGGAAGGGTGCTAGCAAAGCGGCTTGGCTCCCTCCCACCCACCCAGGAAGCAGCCTGCCATGGGCAGCTTGCACCACCACCCCAGGCGGTTTGCTCCGCCCCCTGGATGTCTCGCCCCCCCCCCGGGACACTCAACCCACCCCCTAGGGTGCTTGGCCCACCCCCATGGCCCCGCCCTGGGTGCACAGCTCTGGGTGCCAGAGCAGTTAGCTCCGCCTCTGATGTGATGCACCTTGAGATTTTAGTTTTCATTTTCATTTTCAAACATATTGACCCAGCTTGCACATAACACTAAGCCAAACGATGGCTAAGCTCAGAGGTGTGTAGTTTAAAAATTGCAGCTGCCTCGCTTCTCCGTTCCTAATGCTGCTACGCTACTGGGAGTGAAGCCATGGTTTGGCTTAGTGTTATTTGGGGGTTTCATGGTTTGTCTCGCTCCAAAGAAACCACGACCATAGCCAAAGTTTGTTCTTGGATTTAATGCTCATGGTTTGTCCCTGATGGGTGGGGTCAAACAAAACCACAAGGCTGGGTATTGACGTAATGCTACTAAGCCAGAGCATTAGGCGAATCTTTTTCGTTTGCCTGCATGGTTTTGAAATCAAACTGAGTGGCCCAGGAACAGGGCTGTGCGAGCATCACTGATCAGCTTGCAAACCCTCCAACATTTCTCCGATGAAAATAGGCACATCCCATTCCATAATGATAATTTTACTATTTATACCCCACACATCTTACTGGATTGCCCCCCCACCCACCCACTCTGGGCATTGTCTCATAAAAATAAAACATTAAACATTTTTTAAAAAACAACTTTGCTATACAGGATTGCCTTCAGATGGCTCGGGGGTTAGTTAGCGCCAACATTTCTCTAATGAAAATAGGGACATCCTTTGGAAAAAGTGGTACATTTCGTGATCAGAACCTGGGATGGCTTCTCTAAATCAGGGATGTCCCAGGGATGTCAGGGATGTTTCCAGGGACACTTGGAGGTGAACAGGAAAACACACACACACAGGCAGAGACAGAGACTATTCAAAAGGCTACTCTCCCCACTACAGCAAAACTATCTGTTGTTGTTGTTGTTGTTGTTGTTGTTGTTGTTGTTGTTGTTGTTGTTGTTGTTGTTGTTGTTGTTGTTGTTGTTGTTTATTGAATTTGTACCCAGGGGTCTCAGGGCGGCTCACAAAATTAAATAAAATACATAATAAAATAAAAACAACCCAAAAGCCCCCCCCCCTCACAAAAAAGCACATTTTAAAAGGGCATAGGATATCAATCAGACCAACCAAAGGCCTGTTTAAAAAGGAACATTTTTGCCCGGTGCCTAAAGGTGTATAATGAAGGCACCAGGTGAACTTCCCTGGGGAGAGCATTCCACAGATGGGGAGCCACCGCAGAGAAGGGGTTGCCACCCTCCGGACCTCTCGAGAAGCAGGCACACAAAGAAGGGCCTCAGAAGATGATCTCAGGTACAGGTAGGTTCATATGGAAAGAGGCGGTCCTTGAGGTTTTGGGGGTCCTGAGCCTCCACTGCGAGGAGGCAGAATGTTGTGTTGGATTTGGTCTGATGCAAAAAATTAAAAATCTAAACATGATGTCTATGGGTTGTCCTGTGTTAAAAAAAAAAAAAAAAAGTATCCAAACCTTCTGTGAAGGCTGAATTCATTTCACATTTTTTTTTGCTGGAAGGAGGAATGGCCGTGAAATTGACAAAGCATCTGTGAAGCCTCCCTCAAACCCCAGTCTCTAAAAACTACATTGTGAACGGATCAGTTGCTGGCAAGGCAGAGATGCAGGGGACAGAGAGTACCCTGGCAGGGCTTGTCATTTTAAACGAAGAACCGGACAGTGGAGACAGAGACCCCCCAGCCACCTGCAGAGTGGTCACTTTTGCATATATCCTGTTTGGATGGAGTGCCTAAACTGTCTTTCTCTTCCCCCCCCCTCCCCGCCGCCGCCGCCAAGCACTCGCCACATCCCCCAGCGCAGGCAGGAAGAGCAGGAAGCAGATGGAGCCGGCTGCTTCCGGTAAACTAACCAGGTGCTTCCTGCCATTGGACCCAGCCAGAAGGAACAAGGCAGCCACGCAGGCCCCCGGATCCTGCCGGCCTCTGTACGTGTGCGCATGTGTGCACATTGTGTGTGCATGTATGTGTGTGTACATTGTGCACATGCTGGTATGGGTCAATGTGCACAGGAACAGCCATACCCATTTGCAGTTAGGAAATGCATCAGGAAGAGATGTTCACAATTGTGCGAGAGAGCAACCGCTGGGGTAGGTAATCCTTAACAGCCCACAGCCCCCTGCGACACTCTATGGTGTCCCTGGAGCCGAGATTAGGATGTTTGAGCTGTGTTTAGGTGGTTTGTGAGCAGACAGCATGCAGGGATTCCAAGATGAGCAGGAATGGATGCAGATGTTATGCTGTGTAGCCATAACTATTTGCTGCAGTGTGGATGGCTTTCTGTTAAGAGAGTATCAGTGTAAATGGCATGTTACAGGTTGCCATAAGCAAATAAAAAGGAAGACAGGTCACTCTCCCAAGGACTTGCAGTATAAAAAGCTTGAGAACCTAGGAAGCAGAGGAGATTCCTCTCTCTCTCTCTTCTAAGAGGACTGGCTTGATCTTGCAAAAACAGTCTGGGAATGAATCTCCTGTGCTCCTCAGTTTCCAGCAGCCAGATCCACTCACACAAGTTCTGCGATCCCTTGCTTGAAACCCACACACCTTGCTCATTCGGTAGGCAAAATGTACAGGGCTGTGGCTGGGAACGCTCTTTGCTTTAGCCTCCGGAGCAGAATCTGGTAATATACTCAAAGCGCTAACTACTCCTGTCAGCCTACAGGTGCAGAGATACCACGTTTAATCCTGGGCAAGTTCGGATGCCAGACCCAGTATTGTCATGGAATTCTACTCAATATTGACACAGAGCAGAACCTCAATGTATAGTTAGCAGAGTAAAAAACTTATACACATTGCAGGATTCCCCCCAAAATAGACCAGAGGCAATTGCATTTCATCCAGCAGAGCTATACTGCTACTGAAGGCGAATGAGCGTAATAGTCACTGTTAGGTTGTGGGTGGACACAGCAGACAACACAGTGATTTCCAAAACAGCTCTTGTTTATTCTCAGGCTGGAACATACGTGAGCTGAAGGGCTCAGCAACCTGCTTATATAGAACTCAGCTACAAGCAACAGTAACAACTTTCTGTAGTTACCCAATACCTGAACGTCACTTTCAATCCCTCATTTGCATGTGCGGACTTGAGTGAAAACTGCAGCAGAATGAACTATATACGCACACCCCTAGTGGCCTAGGGTGAGAACTTCAATAGATAACAGTCACAAATCCAATACATTCAGGATTGGCACTGTCCATAAGAAATCTAGTTGCAGCAGACTTCACTTAACACTTACAGTAACTTATAAGTCTAAACTTTAACACTATGGCGGAACAGAACACCACACCAGAACAAAGAGATAGAGAGAATGAATGAAGCTCAGGCCCCTTCTGGCCTCACTATTAAAGTCAGCATGACCTTGACTGAAGAGATAACAGGACCAGTTTAAACCAGCTGTACTGAGCTTCTCTGAAGGAATAACCCAAACACCAGGAACCTTCTGCTTGTTTGTTTCACACAGAGAAGCTTCCAGAACCCTCTTGAATTAAATGCAAACTGACAGGTATATGTACCTGTGCACTCCCTCCTGCACTGCTTTGTAGGAATCTGTATCACTACTATCCATAGTAGAGCCATGTGTGTGCACAGTGGACTAAGGGGTGTGTGTGCCCTGAATGTGTGCATCAGAGAGTATTGCTGCTGATAAAACGAGGCTAATGAATGCTCTGGTGTGTGAAGTCATTGACAGGTTTATACAGCTCAGAGCACTTGTCGTGTGAATGCAGAAGTGGCCCTGCCAAATCTCAGGATGGCATAGCTAGCACAGGCAGTGGATTTCGGATTTCATTCGTGACAGCACCACGGGGGAAGGAACTGTTCATCCCTTCCAGTCCCAGTCCAGTGGGAAGCTCTCAGGCCCATCTCCAATACACTGGAGAACCTCCCAGTGGATCTTGCCCATCCCAGTTCATATTAGGAGGGCTGCCATTTGGATTTCACCAGAGCTGCTAAAGGGGTTGGGTTGGAAAGGGTTTTGCCACCTGCTCTGGGTCCCTGGCCTCTTTCAGATTGTGGGTCTAAAAGGGAAAGTGGGTTTTGAGGGTGGGATGGGGCCCGGAGGATATATAAACACATGGACATTATTTTTTTCATGGGAATGTTATCATCCAAATAACCATCTTGCCATTTCTGAACATCCTCCATCCTTTAGCATTTGTCTTCCTAAAGGTTAGGACTAGCCATACCCTATCTGCTATTCTTTAGCAATAGGATTTGCATCTGGCAGCCAGCACAACTGCTTGCCATTCCTGGATCCGCAATGTCTGTCCACCCCTCCCCTCCCCAGCTAAGGGGCAGATCAGTCAAGGCTGGGCCTGCCTGGTTGCCAAAGGCCCTGGCAGCGTCCTTGCTCCAGGGGAGTCAATTCCAGGACAGCGCAGGAAGCAATGAGCGCGAAACAACTCTATTGCTCTGTGTGAAGTGGCCCAATGGCTCTGAGTAATATTTTCCTGAGCAGTGGCTCCAGGAGAAGCAGGAAGTGAACACATTTCCTGCCATTCAAGGCTGCCTCTCCCTCCCCGCAGGTCCAGCCATCGGCATTCCTCATTAACATCAACTATCTTGAAATGCACCCAACGCTCGATTCATCTGAAGCCAGGTGTCCTCTTCAGACAGCCTGAGATGCCTTGCCAGGGTTTCTGCTCTGCACATCAGCCGCCCGGAATCCTGCAACCAGAGTAGATCATGCCAAGTGAACAGATTTGCATGTATGTCCTCCTCTGCACGTTTTGCAGAATATATTTTCTTCCCAAGGACCGTGTCTTCAAAGAAATGGAGATTGTGCAGGGAGCTAAGGGACAGTGTTCTAGCAAACCGTTTCCTGCATGTGAGAACGGAAGTAGTAACTCGAAATCTTGAAGCTGCGCAGGGTGCTTGGAACCATAACAGGTTTGCCTAGTGCAGTGTTTTTCATCCTTTTTTGGGCAAAGGCACACTTGTTTCATGAAAAAAATCACGAGGCACACCACCATTAGAAAATGTTAAAAAATTTAACTCTGTGCCTATATGACTATACATAAAGTAATTCTCTTGAATAGGAATCAAATAAACACAAAGAAAGTATTTTATAATGACTTTATTATGAAATAGTAAGTAAACAGAAATATGAAAAATTATAACATACTTTATTCAGTGCGCAACCAGGGCCTGTTTGGCTGAACACAAAGCTGATATTAACTAGATAAGAGTCCCTTCTAAATAAAATACATAGGATTGCACTACGTATATTAACTTATTAATGTACTGCTTTTCAGTCAGGATTGGCTCTCACACCAGGTTCCAGTTAAAACCCACAAAAAGGTACAATATAATTAAGGATATATTTGGCATATGTCAGGAAGTCTCTTCTGGTTCTTGGCAGCTAGCGATACAGTCCAGGCTCTTCCCTTTGAATCAAGACGGACAGAGCAGAAGGTGCTACCGGTATATAGAGAGACTGTGAATCCACTGACTGGCCAGCATATTGCCAGTGAGACAAAATTTAACCCGAATGAAATGTAACTTGGCATATGAGGCTTTAACTTATTAAAAAAAAAGAGCCAGAAGAGACGTGCTTACACTATGTACTCACCAACAACTTAATACATAGCCTACATAGGCATATCAGAAGGAGCTGCACAGCTCTTCCCTGAGCCTGGCTGCCTTTTCCCTTTTCGACTGTTCAGCTCCCCAAGAACAGCAACCGCGCTGCTGCTTCTCCCTCAGAATCCAGCGCAACCCAACTATTTTTAAACTAGCCCCGCCTCCGCTGCCTCAGTCCCTGACTGTTAAGTGCGTGCACCCTCCCCTAGGAGTGGGTGTGACTTTTCACTCGAGTTCCCTCCCACCTCCTCGTGGCGATGCGTGGGGGTGGGGGGAAGAGGACGAGGGCGAGCAACGGGTTGGCGCAGTGCGCCTGCGCACGCAGCGCGAGAAACTACCCGGCAGGTTGCAGTTGGTGGTTCCGCCGTAAGAACCCGCCTGGGCTCTGCCGGCTGCCGTTGTTTCCAAGCTGAGGGAGGAAAGGAAAGGCTCGGCGGTTGCTCAGTGGGTGGGGCTGCTGGCGCCGCAAGCTCCATTTCGGCTGTTGGTCGCGCGGCGAAAATTTGACTTTTTTAAAAAAATCTTTTTAATTTTTTAATTTTTCCCACGGCACACCAGGCAACATCTCGCGGCACACTAGTGTGCCGCGGAACAGTGGTTGAAAAACACTGGCCTAGTGCTATCAGATTTGGCACTGGTAGCCGTTTTAAGAATTCTGTTGTGACCACAGAGTCCACTTTAGCCATGTTACTTTCAACAATATGCCAGCACTAAAAAGCCGCACATGTGCCGGCTGGTTCCATTTGGCTTCCCAGTGGGCACTGCACAATGTGCAATCACACACACTGGGATATACTGGATTGGCCACAAACGGAGGGTCTCACTCACCAGGTGAACTGATTTGGTTGTCACGGTTTGCATCTACCCTGCTCAGAACTTTGCTAACACGTGTGGAATTTCAAATTCTTAATATTGGGCACACATGCAAACATTTTTAACATTTTTCTCAATGTAGGAAGATACTTGGGATTCCTCTTGCTGCCTTATTTATTCAGCTTTCATCCTGAGCTGGATCTACACTGACCTTAAAAAAAAAAATCAACACTAAGGGGAAAAAAGTTATATAGCCCTCAATGCAATTTTCCATCGACTGCTATACAGCGCCCCCTGGGGTCACATTTTTATAACACATTTATAATGTTATAACTCACCAGTATAGATTTTTTGCTTGCACAAAGCTTATATAGATGTTAGATTATATCAAGTCATTACTGAACATTCGTTGTGATTTGTTTGCTAGGCAGCTATAGGGCAATGAGCATTCATCCTGCATTTATCCTGATTGGCTTGGAAGTTATTTATGTCTTCCCGTTAATTATTTGTTCTTCCCACATTTCTCAATTCCCCATCACTTTCCCAAATGCTAAAAGTCTGTTTCTTATTTCATTTGGATTTGTTGTGCTTAGGTGACAAAGGGTTTTAATGCACTTCAGTTGTGCCAACAACTGTTCCTGCTTGTGGCTGAATCATTTTGAATACAGGTGAAACTCGAAAAATTAGAATATCATGGAAAAGTCCATTTATGTAAGCAATTGTTTTCATTAGCTACTGGAGTTTAATATATGAGATAGACTCATGACATGCAAAGCGAGATATGTCAAGCCTTTGCTTGTTATAATTGTGACAATTATGGTGTGCAGCTGATGAAAAAGTTGAAATTGTAAATTTGGGGTTCTCATCAGCTGTACGCCATAATCACCACAATTATAACAAATAAAGGCTTGACATATCTCGCTTTACATGTCATGAGTCTATCGCATATATTAGTTTCACCTTTTAAGTTGAATTACTGAAAAAAATGAACCTTTCCACGATATTCTAATTTTTCGAGTTTCGCCTGTATGCTGACAGTATATAAATTCCAAGTAGGCTTGCTAAGATATAAGACTGAATCAGATAAGTGCTGGAGATGCAGTGAGGTCAAGGGTACGTTCTTTCATATGTGGTGGACCTGTAAAAGGGTAAAAGAGTATTGAGAAATAATTTATAATGAATTGAAAACAATGTTTAAAAGCACTTTCCCAAAAAACAACAACCCCAGAATCCTTTTGTTGGGGATAATTCAGATGGAAATTACCAGGTGTCAAAAAAGATTATTTATGTATGCCACTACTGCGGCCTGTGTTTTGTTAGCTCCAAAATGGAAAATGAGCGAGGTCTCAACCAAAGAAGAATAGCAACTTAAAGTGATGGAATGTGCACAGTTTGTGGCTCTAACTTATAGAATAAGAAAACAAGAACATTCATTTAAAGAAGATTGGAAAATGTTTATTGAATATGGGGGGAAATTGTGTACACTTGAAAACGTTGGCAGTGTTCAAAGGCACTGATTTTGACCCCACACCTATTTCAGAGCCTCTCGTAAAAGATCTGCTATCAGCCGACTCTAGTCTTATCTTCCTGACCATGCATAAGAAGGCAACTGATCAGATGGTATGGGACAGGACCAATTAAACTGTTCTCCACAAAGGGTATGCCAGTGGCAAGGTTTTCCTTAGCAGAGTTCCTTTATTTTGAATGCTGTGAAACAGGGATGTGAGGGCGATCTGGCTGCGACATCTGTCACCCCATTGATCGCCAGGGTTGATTCAGCAGATCTGGCTGGCTAGGCGGCTGTCCCCTCCCTCCCCTCCCTCCCTCCCCCTCACCACTCCATGTGCATCCCTCCCGAAGCTGCGCGCTTGGTGGAAGAGGACAACCATCCCAGATAGAAGGAGTGTACCGTTCTTCAGTCAAGAGTATATGATAGCTTGCTCCCCTGCTATAGAACCTCCAAACAAGCTCAAGGCAGATACTGTGATCTACTCCTAGTATATATATATAAAAAATTGGCAGTGATTTACCAAAGGTGGCAACTAAATGGGGAAAGATTTACCAAGGGTTGTTTAGCTTTTTTGTGGGGGGGGGGGACAGAGTTGTTGAGCTTTTCTTGAGAGAGAATCCTGAGTTTTCCAGCTTTGGGTGGGGGGGAGGCCAAAGCTGTTTCTCAGTGATCACTTCCTATCGTCCCGTGATCTACCTGGAGCACCCCTGATCTACCAGTAAATCACGATCTACAGGTTGGACATCCCTGCTGTAGACCATTGTCAGAATGTCTATGCTATGGTTACCAGATTTTTTTCAATGAATCCAGGGGCACCTTTTGGGGGGGGGGAAGCTGAGTAGCAACAGGGAGTCAGTAGTGGGGATGGTGAGCCAAAAGATCCTGGGCCAAAGCACACATGCATATGTATAAAGGTGCAAAGCCCTTCTTTCGCACCCTGTGAAACATAAATGCGCAGAGTTTTTCAAAAACTGGGCAACTCCTGAACCTCCCCCGATGAGTCAAAACAAAGGGGAAAGGGGGCAGGAGACCTGTACCACCGGACGTCCCCAGTTCCCCTTTGGCAGTGGCGGCGGCAGCAGCAATAAGCAGCCCGGAGCCAGCCTGGTAGCGCAGTTGGCTCTGGCTGGGTTCAGGAGCTGCTCGCTGCCGTGGCGCCCACCATTTTTCATTGCCGGAAGTCCCCATATGATTTGTTGTGCACAAGACACATCATATGGGGACTTCCGGCAAGGAAAATTGGCGGGCGCCACCGCAGCGAGCAGCTCCTGAAGCCAGCCAGAGCCAACTGCGCTACCAGGCTGGCTCCGGGCTGCTGAGGATGCCGCTGCCACATTTCCTGGGGACAGATTTGCAAATGTGGGGACATTCCGGGGACGGAATTTGTCCGGGGACAGAATTTGTCCGGGGACAGATTTGCAAATCCGGGGACTGTCCCTGGGAACAGGGGACATCTGGTAACCCTAGTCTACGCCCTTAGGATACAAGAAGAGCCTGCTGATTCATGGGGGCTGGTCAGAAGCAAGTATACGCCAAGGGAGGGGGATGGAAGGGTGCAATTCTCCAAGGCAGGGATGCAGGAGAAATGCAGCGCTCAGCAGTGCAGTTGAAGGGGAGCCTTTGCCAGGAAGTTTGGACAATGAGTCATCCTCTGCTGGAACATCAGAGAACAGGCACACACATTGTTGGAGCTCTGTGGAAGGCAGTGCACACATAGCACAGAATGCATGTGCTTTTGTTGTAAAGTTGTTCTGAATTACTGTACAGTGGTACCCCGCTAGATGAATGCCTCGCTAGACGAAAAACTCGCTAGACGAAAGCATTCGTCTAGCGGGAGGCAGCCCCGCTAGACGAAAAAGTCTATGGGGCTGCCTCGCAAGACGAAAAAATTTCGTCTTTTTTTTTCGTTTTGCGGAGCGCGGCTCCCATTGCCGCTCCGCAAGACGAAAACCCCGCTAGACGAAAATTTTCGCGGGACGAATTATTTTCGTCTAGCGGGGTACCACTGTATATTTTGGCGTATAAGACTACTTTTTAATCCAGGAAAATCTTCTCAAAAGTTGCGGGTCGTCTTATACGCCGGGTGGAGAATCTGCGTTTGAGTATATCTCAAACTCTATATTAACTGAAAAAGTTGGGGGGTCGTCTTATATGCCCAGTCGTCTTATACGCCGGAAAATACGGTACTTTTTGAAAAACAAAAGACATAAAGAGGAGACTAATAAGTTAAACAAACAAACAAACAAACAAATGGTGGCACCCAGCTGGGTTTTACTCAGAAATCTGAGGAGCTAATTCAGTCATGGTTCATTAATTTCAATGGGTCTACTCTTGAGTAAAACTTAGTTGAATACCCCACTAAGTGAGGAACATCCATTTTGAGTGCATCTGTATGGATCCGCATTTGCATATGCAGCCCCCCTCAAGGCAGCTCTTTCCGCATACCGAGCACTGATATCTTATGGAGAACTTACTGTGTGCTGCTCATACAAGTTCCCCCACAGCATCCCATCCCAAAACCTGAAACACAGCTATTCTTTGAATTTTGCGCTCATCAGAATTTTGCGATGCCATTCTCCAGCTGAACAATGGTTACAAAGTTGTGTATGTTCGGGGGAAGTGTGCCTACGAACGCATACATTGGTAAAAGGAGCATAAAATTGCAGTTTATTGGGGGAAATTGCTTGCAGAAATGTGTACGTTGACCAATACAAAAATCTGCTTGTTGGTAGAAATTCACACTAAAATGCTGGTGAATTTCCATGAGGAATTTAAAAAATAAAAATAAATTGTGAATTGCTGCAAAATGCGGACAACTGAATTTAAGAAAAAACAATTTCTAATTCAGAAAAGGCATGGAGTTAGGCAATTTTTAGGATGGGCACCTGTCACATCCTGTTTCTTGGAGGATAATAATAATAATAATAATAATAATAAAAAATACCCCGCCCATATGACTGGGTTTCCCCAGCCACTCTGGGCGGCTTCCAGCACATATAAAAGCATAATAAAATTGTCCAACATTAAAAACTTCCCGATACACGGCTGCTTTCAGGTGTCTTCTTAAAGTTGTGTAGTTCTTCATCTCTTTGACAGGGTGGGTGCCACTACCGAGAAGGCCCTCTGCTTGGTTCCCTGTAACTTCACTTCTTGCAGTGAGGGAACCGCCAGAAGGCTCTGGGAGGTGGATCTCAGTGTCTGGGCTGAATGATGGGGGGGGGGGTATAAGCAGCTTAGAACCAAGATTTTGCAACTAAGACCCCGCAGAGGACTATGCCCTGCCTTGCCTCACCTCACTGGCTAGCATGAGGAGTGCAGGGAACATTCTCTGGGTCACCTTGTGTTTGGGAGTGAAAAGATCTCCCTGACAGGGTGGGTCCGCTTGCCTGCACGAAAGAGATGGGCAGGGGAGTACTGAAATGTATTTGCTTCGATTTATAGCTTGAGGAGCATGATGAAGAGCATACTTTCAATAAAATTAATAATAATAATAATATAATAATAATAATAATAATAATAATAATAATAATAATAATAATAATAATAATAATAATAGAGGCTGCAATACTACACTTAACTGGGAGCAAGTCCAGAAGGACCTCTGGCTTGGGCTTATATTATATTATTTATATTATATTATATTATTATATTATATTATATTATATTATATATTATATTATATATTATATTATATTATATTATATTATTATATTATATTATATGAAAGCCAGTGTGGTGTAGTGGTTAAGAGCAGTGGACTTGTAATCTGGTGAACCGGGTTTGTTCCCCGCTCCTACATGCAGCTGCTGGGTGACCTTGGGCTGGTCACACTTTTCTGAAGTCTCTCAGCCTCACTCACCTCACAGAGTGTTTGTTGTGGGGGAGGAAGGGAAAGGAGGTTGTGAGCCGCTTTGAGACTCCTTAGGGTAGTGATAAAGTGGGATATCAAATCCAAACTCCTCCTCCTCTTTCTCCACCTCCACCTCCTCACCTTCCTCTTCTTCCTCCTCCTCCTCCTCTTCTTCTTCTTCTTCTTCTTCTTCTTTCTTCTTCTTCTTCTTCTTCTTCCATTCATTGAATCACAGGGAACCGTCACCTCAAAGTTTTGAACTTCTGTGATTCTTCCATAGAGATTGTTCCTAGAAATGTGCCCCCAAGTGGTGACATGACAATACGGCTGTCACCAAATCCAAAAGGGCCATCAAATGACAGCCAAGAATTAGTGCGTGATTCTTCCATGCTTCAGTTGTGCTTCTTCTGTACACTCTGCAAACCGGATCTCATGGCGAGAGGCACACGCCCAGATTTCAGGGACTGAAGCACATTTCAAGTGTGTGAAATTCAGTTCTGCCCCTGCGAATGTGTTGCTTATCCTGTCTTTTACTGCAGAACGGCTGTGTTTTCTGATCTGTTGGCTGAAAGCTCTGTGGAAATAAGGACATCTAAGTTTTCTGAATAGGAAGAAACCCTGTGCAATCTGCATTGTTAAGAACATAAGCCAGAGAGAGAGAGAGAGAGAGAGAGAGAGAGAGAGAGAGAGAGAGAGAGAGAGATACAGTGATTTCATAGTTAGTGTGATGAGTTTGCTGTGGAAAAAAGTAAGCATGTGAACTTCTGCACAGACTACAGGAAAGGTACAGGCATGTTTGCTTTTAATCTACTATATATTTGGTGGGAAAGTTTGCTCTTTCTCTATAGCTGCCTCTTGAGATATTGTTGCCAGATTCGGCACAAGGGTTCCCAAGGTGAGGGTCGCGATCTTTGCCAATGTTTGGATGCTGACTGCCATTTTGAATCAAGATGGAGAACCAAAATGTCACTTTAGTGTGATTTCACCTGTTTTTTTGGCATAGGTTCAGCCGCCTCCCAAGAGATCATCACCAAACTTGACATGAAGGTTATTGAGGGTTTATTTCTCACGTTTTGGATGCCAGGCGTATTTTGAATGAAGGTGTTGGACTGAAACATCACTTTGGTGTGACTTGGCTCCCTTTCGGGCATAGGTTTGCCTGCCTGTTAAGATATTATTGCCAAACTCAGCGCAAGGGTTTCTGTGGTGTGCGGAATGGTCTGTGTTGATGTTTAGATGCTGGGCACTATTTTGATTCAAGATGGCGGAGCAAACTGCCATTTTGGCGTGACTTTGCCCAGTTTTTTGGCATAGATTCAGCCACCTCTTAAGATATCGTTGCCAAACTTGGCATGAGGGTCCCAAGGTGGAGGTGGCAGTCTTTGTTGGCATTGGATGCTGGGCACCATTTTGAATCAAGGTGGCGGACCTAAACATTACTTTACTTGGTTTTTGGCATGATGGATCCAAACTCACAAATTACACTATCCATTTAAAAATCTATTATTTTGGTTTCTGAAATTCCCAGACAGCACCAGGTACTTCCTGCTAGTATTGATATAAGTATTAAAACTCCCCCCCACAAATAAATAAATAAATAAATAAATAAATAAATAAATAAATCCGGCCATCATGTAAGAGCAGAGATTGCAATGCATATGGCAATGTTGCGTTCTAAATGCACTTACCTGGGATGGGAGTTAAGTGCCACTGAATGCAGTAGGAATTGTTTCTGAGAATACATGAGTACAATTGCATTGTAAGGTAGTAATTTTTTCTTTGTCTTTTGACCCTGGCACCTCTCTGATCTGAATTATTGTTGCAGTGTTTCCATGATTGGAGTAGCACATTCTTATGCTTAAGTCTGGATGAATTATTTGTGAGAGTTCTCTGTCTGCCCTGGCCATTCCAGCAACAGCCACAGAAAATATACTACCGGAAGATCATTATGGCAAAATAGAAGATACCCAATCT
Organism: Lacerta agilis; assembly: GCF_009819535.1. Taxonomy (NCBI): domain Eukaryota; kingdom Metazoa; phylum Chordata; class Lepidosauria; order Squamata; family Lacertidae; genus Lacerta; species Lacerta agilis. The sequence goes on from NC_046327.1 coordinate 31,584,415, forward strand.
AGGAGCATGGCAGGAGAGACCTTGCCCTCTTTTAAAAAACATGGGTAGGCAACTAAGGCTCGGGGGCCAGATCCGGCCCAATCACCTTCTAAACCCGGCCCATGGATGGTCCAGGAATCTGCTTGTTTTTACATGAGTAGAACGTGTCCTTTTATTTAAAATGCATCTCTGGGTTATTTGTGGGGCATAGGAATTCGTTCATTCCTCCACCCCAATATAGTCCGCCACCCCCCAAGGTCTGAGGGACAGTGGACTGGCCCCCTGCTGAAAAAGTTTGCTGACCCCTGCTTTAAAAAACATACAAAGGTAGGAAGGGCCAGCAGCCGGATATTGGCAGTCAGACTCGTCATGTAGTCCTTGCCTTGTGACTCTCCATTCCACATCCTTCCATTTCTGGTGGAATCGGCATCCAGGATTTCTAGGAAACGTTCCTCCCAAATAGTCTTTGCACAGGAACTAGTCATTGGAAGGACTGGCAGCTCTGCTTGAGCTTAGAGGTTGTGCGCTCATACCCAAGTGGTGCAGTGCAAGTTGGTGTATTTCCCAGCTGTTCCCAAAAGTTGCTAAGGTGATTGTATGTCTGTGCGCTGACAGATTTGCTGCTGCTTTGTGTTGACTGCTGCTGCTGCTGCTGTTGTTTTGTGGCTCTTGCCGCCTTCCCTCATGAAAGGACACAGCAGGCTAGGAGAGTCCAAAGAGCACAAGTCTCCGGGAGAACTTCCTTGCCCTCGCTTCACAAACAATCAGTCCCCTGGTCATTCTTTTGATCTTCACAAATCTGGTTCTTCCAACGTCTCATGTGTGGCTAAACTGCATGTTAAGCCCGCAAGGAGCAAGAGCACATTTGCTTTTCTTTGCTAATCAGCACCCAGGGAGAAGGGGGCAGGGGGTTGGGATTGGAGGAAAGGAAGGCAGCACTTTGCCCCTGCCAATGTGCCCCTAATTTGAATCATACCCACTCACCTGTCTGTGTGGCTGCCATTTGTCTCAGCAGTAGCACTGCTGTTGGCACAGGGACAGCCTGCCTGACACTAATCTGTCAAGCAACAAAGAAGGCGGAGTTACTCTTTTTTTAAAAAAAATAATTTTTTATTATTTTTCCAAACATACCAAATTACTACCAATTCAACATCAAATACACATTACATTAACCATTGCTCTGCCGAGCTATGACTCCCCTCCCCCTCGTCAGCAGGTTTTCTATTCCAGTTCTTGTCGCGCAGTTTATATTGCGTCCATGTTAAACTATGTCAAAGGTTTATTCCAATCCTACTAGTGTTTTTAAACTTCCTCTGTTCAATCTTAAGTACTCCACAAATTTACTCCAATCTCTTTGAAACCTCGAGTCCTCCTGGTTTCTGACCCTGCCGGTCAGTTTTGCAAGTTCAGCATATTCCACCATCTTCGTCGCCACTCATCAATCGTTGGTAACTCCTGTAATTTCCACTTTTGGGCAAAGGAAGGCGGAGTTACTCATTGTGGGGTGCAGTCAGACACATCACCATTTGTAAGGTAGGGGGTCCACACTGCCCTCGCCATGTGCAAAGGGCCTTAACACTTTGCTACATTGGATGCCTTTTCAGAAATTTGGATGGCATGTATTGACCTGAATGTGTGAATTGAGATACTGTAGATGTTAAAAGAAAGAAAGAAAAAAAGGTCAAGGAGCCCTGGACGGTTAAGTTCAGTCAAAGGCGACTATGGGGTATGGTGTTCATCTTGCTTTCAGGCTGAGGGAGCCAGCATTTGTCCACAGACAGCTTTCCGGGTCATGTGGCCAGCATGACTAAACCGCTCCTGGCGCAACGGGACACCGTGACGGAAATACAGAGCGCCCGGAAATGCCCTTTACCTTCCCACCACAGTATTTATCTACTTGCACTGGCATGCTTTCAAACTGCTAGGTTGGCAGGAACTGGCACAGAGCAACGGGAGCTCACCCTGCCGCAGGGATTCGAACCACCGACCTTCTGATCGGCAAGCCCAAGAGGCTCAGTGGTTTAGACCAGTGTTTTTCAACCACTGTTCCGCGGCACACTAGTGTGCCGCGAGATGTTGCCTGGTGTGCCGTGGGAAAAATTGAAAAATTACTTTATATAGTCAATATAGGCACAGAGTTAATTTTTTTAACATTTTCTAATGGTGGTGTGCCTCGTGATTTTTTTCATGAAACAAGTGTGCCTTTGCCCAAAAAAGGTTGAAAAACACTGGTTTAGACCATAGCGCCACCTGCTTATTGTATTGATGCTTATTGTATTGTCCATATAAGCTGACAGGTTTCTCCTGCTTCCCACCACACTTTCCTTTCTCTGGTTTTCGTTTTCTTTTTTATTTCCTAAATCAATTTTAAATAAAAATCATTTTTTAAAAAAATAATCTGATGAGGAATTCTGGGGAAGACAGCATCTAACACCCTCTCAATTTTCCTGATTAAAATCCTTCCCTGTTGCCCTTTGTTTTGACATAGGGGGGCGTGAAGACAGGTACGACTGGTGTTTCACCACCATCAGTAGGTCAAAAAGCAGCTGTGGACGAGGATGGATTTAGATCAAGGAATCAGGCCCAGAGGGCAAAGTATTCTGTGTGCATCTTCCCCAGTGCGAATTATAGAGGGTCCTCCTATGGCTTGCTTTCAAATAAAAAGCCACTGGGAGAGCCAGTCACAAACAATGCAAAAAAATGGTCTACAGTCCCAACAAAGATCTTGTCCTAACCTGGAAGCATTTCTAGCCTTGCCAGGTCAGAAGAAGGCAATAGGCTGCCCAAGGGGTGGAGCTCTTCAGACCTAGCAAGATAATATTGCCTCTTCTTCGTCTACTGCAGTTTCAAGTATCTCATCATTCAAGGGAGGGTGCAGACCAGGAAACTCCTGGGTTTAAGCTGAAATTGACTTGGCAAGCCTAAGTTTGCACCGTCTTTGAGTTATTCTTGCTGGGCCATCTTTTTGCTTAGGGACGGAGAAAAAAATTGACCCAGTTTGCATTTTAATGTGAAACTACCTAATTTGTTCTTGCTGAAACAATATGCAAACTGAGATGGGGCCATCCTTTTAAAATTTGTGCATCTCTGAATTTTGCAATGCAGTTCTCAAACAACAAAAGTTTGTTTGCGTGCGCTTATATAGAACTGTGGCTATATGGAAATGAGGTGAACTGAACTTAAGATTTGAGAAATGAGAAACCGAGAGAAACCAAAATTGACTGAGATGCTCATCTAAACTTCTGACATTGGAATTAAATCAATGCCTAGTTCAGCTCGACTGCTGTGTAAAATTCACGCTGGCAGCCTCCTAAGAGTCAGGTCTCACTTTTTCCTAAAAATGCCTCCCAATAAGGTGCCTGCAACAGTCAGCCATATTCCATGCTATGCTCCATCACAATTGACACACTGGTGGAGGAGAATTGCATGGTTTCCTACCGTGAAATATTGAATTTTGAGAGCTAGAAGAAGATGATAGACTTGCACTCATAGTGTGCAACTTCAGGAAAGGCCTCTGCAGAATGAGTAACAACACCTGGCCACTTGTGGTGTGAGCTGTAAACCAACCTTTTGGGAAGGGCTGGAGATGCATACCCAGAAGATGGCAGCCCAGTCCTTCTGTGAAATTCTCGGGCTGAGTTTGTTCCTTTTAAAATATGACCAATGTGGCGTGCTGCTCCCCAGATTTGACTCCTTGCACAGACATGATGACGAAGCGAGGCACATGGTGTTCTAGGGCCAGGGCCTCACCTACAGATAGATTATTATTGAAGATTTTTAAAAATGTATTCAGTACAGAAGCTAGAAAATAGCAGAAGGTTGTGCACCTTTGTAATGTTGGAAGAGTCATGCGAGCAAAGCTTCTTTGTGGGAATACGTTTTGTGGACTCTTGCATTTTGCCACAGTGCAGGTAACCTTCCGCGCTATGCACGGAAGGCAAGGAGATCCGGCAGAGGTTTGCTGCCTTGATCCCTCCGCGCTAGCAGCAAAGCGCGCCAAAAAACAGCCTCAGTAACAGTCAGTAAGAAGTTTCCCGCCCGGAAACTCACCCAGATACAGCGTTGTGATTGGTTATTGATAATGTTATGACGTTGTTCAGTTTACTGTAGCAGTGTGTAGAGTGCGCGAGACAAGCCAAGAGAGAACAGCCGTGCGAGACAAGCCAAGTGAGATGAAAGATACTCGGAGTCCAGTGTGATTTTCATGCTCTTTATTCAGCTCATAGTAGTGAGGAATGCAGTTCCCCCAAAACGTTTGCTTTATATACACTATTTACACAATGGGCCCCACGTGATTGGCTAATTCCAGGATACTCCTGTATGCCAATCAGAGTGCGGATTCACTTCCACCTGGAGCTGGATTGGGTGGCTCCTGCAGACCAATCAGACTCCTGCAATCTCAATCCTATTGTTCTGGGACCAGTCAGACTGCTGCAATCTCAATCCTATTGTTCTGAGACCAGTCAGACTGCTGCAATCTCAATCCTATTGTTCTAGGACCAATCAGACTGCTGCAGTTTGGATCCTATTCAACTCAGTACATAACATGAGATAAAGTGAAAGAGAAACCAAGCCGCACAGAGCAGTAGAGCGCAACTTCACCATTGACTCCAGTCTTAGTCTTTATTTCTTTTATTTCTAAATTTTAGTTTTGGCCGCCTTCTTAGTTTTGGCCACGCTCTTTTATCCTTTCCTTTTTAGAACCTCAAGCCTTCGTAACTCCAGAGGAGCCTTCGTGACTCCAAAAGAAACCTTCGGAACTCCAACAACAATCTCACGACCTTCAGATTCATAACCAACGGACCCATTCACGGCCAGTGGGAGCAGGCACTCCGGGAATTACTGGCTGTCCCAGACGTTGGTTGTCCCCACACTTCTTGGGCTGGCTTTGGATTCCACTTGCATGTCCCACGTGACCTTTCTAAGGTTTCTCTCACAAATGACACAAACATTGTCCATCTTTGTAATCTGAATGGAAAGCTGAGGCAACCCCAATTCCCACAAACGCTTTAGGAGTTTGGCAGCTGGGCAGCCTTGCTGCTGGTCCTTGCTTCATTTATGAAGACGATTTTTACGCTGCCCTTTATCAGATGATCTCAGGGACGTTGTGTGAACCAGCACTTCAACGTGGCTAAGTGATGTATAAAGTTGGTGGTGCGCACCCATACGAATGGCACTTCTGTGAGACCTTGGCTCAGTGGCAAGTCGCACCCACCACTTCACCTGACCCCATCCACAAATTTCCAATACAGGTGGGAGCCATCACTTATGAACTGGATTATGAGAGGCAATATAAATCAAAACTTTATTAAAAAATGGGATATGTTTAAGAAATATTTAATGAATATAGCGGTGTGGGGGGTCTATGACAGCGTTTGAATGATTTCTGTATATGATAGATAAAACTAAAGCAAAAGGTTTCATAAGTAGTAATAAATTTTAAGATTACATAATTAGTAGAAAGTGACAGCCATGTACACAATTGGAAAATAGAAAAGGTGGGTGGCGGGAATTCTTATGTAAATACGAAAGAATGTATGGTGAATTGTATTGTATAGAACTGTCTTTGATTTGTATTCTATTTCTTTTTGCATAATACCATATATAAGAATGTAATGTTGTCAAGCAAACTTAATAAAATAATTTTTAAAAAAATAAATGCTGGATAATCACATGACTTGCCATAATTGTGAGGTTTAACCTATTTTTAAGTTGCTGTTTTGTTAAGTTCTTTTATTGATAATTTGTTAATTATTTCATATGATGTATGTTGTATTCACGATGTGCTATTACGTTTTATTATGTTATGGTTATTTATTGGTTTGTAAGCCGCTTTGAGATTCATTTGGATGAAAAGCAGCGTAGAAATACAATAAACCAAAATCAAATAAATCAAATGAAAATACTTCCTTTAAAATCCCAAGCATAGCCCAGAGGTGTGCATTTCTATTAGTTGTCATGCTCTAAGGCTTAAATTCCATGGCAGTAATTGTGATATCCAGTTATGCCCAGGCTTGCACAGAATGGCTACACGCGAGGCCGATGACTTTGCACGAGTGCATGCAAACATCCTTCCCTTGCAGGAACTCCAGGCATCTTTACTGACCGTGGATCCCGAGGCCAGTGACTGACAGCCTGATTCGCCTGGTTCCCATGCTTGCCAACCAATGGTTGTAAGAAATGCCAGCTGCTGACCAACTGAGGGTGATGACCGACGGGCCTGCCAGGAACCCCAAAAGTAGGCTGGCTGGCCAGCTGGCTGATGGGGAGGCAGGGAAGAACCTCTTTCCTTCCCTCCCTGGGCAAGGCTCTCCTGAGCTCACATCCAATCCATGTTTCTAGTCGCTAATGAAAGTGCTCTGAGCTGTCCTAAGCCTCCTCTATTATGTGTTCACTGGTCTATGTTATTCCAGCCTGTAGACACTGGGCTTCCTCTTGTTTGCTTTCCAAGTCCCCTTGCTTAGGCTGGGTCTGACTCGGGAGTTTCCTTATCAGCCCTGTGCAGGCAGCTCCTGTGTGGCTTATCTCCGAACTGCAGAACATCCCCCGTCCAAAGAGGGCAGGAAATCTCTCTCATGCAGGGGAGGGGAGGGGAGAGGGTGGGGAGGGGGCTTGGCCCAGGCTCCTTCATCAAAGCAGCTCCTTCCAGTGGCCAAATAGCGCCTGTCAATAAAGAGAGGTGGCCGCAGGGGGATTTGTAAGGAACGAGGTGGCAGGAAAAGCTGGAGCCTAATTGATTTGAAGTCCCCAACCCAGCAGCAAATAACATTAATAATTATACGCACGCTCTGGCGGAGGGAAGAAGAGAAGAAGAGAGGAAGCGGCCACGAATCATGGCCCCCGAGCATGGTAGCCCGCAGCAGCCATGTGGCTGACTTCGGGGGTAGAGTGCTTGGACAACGCGGGCCTGTCACCTTCTTCCAAGGCCTAGGATCAGAGCCTGGCACCTCCTGTTTCGTCTTTGAGGAGACCACTGTGGCACGGCTTCTACATGCCCCCACAGCTTGCCACCCAGGCCTCTTTACAGCCAGCAATCAGGTGACACCCCATTTCACATCGGGATTCTCCGGCCACCGGACGGGGTTTCGCGGCCTCCCTGCCACAGGGAATTAAAAATGACCGCCTTGGTTGACCTTTGGAAAAGGAAAGATGGCTTTGGCCCGGTGACGTCTGGCAGGTGAGAAAGGGGCTTTTGGGGAGTGGCGGGAAAAGGATGGTTGGCATCTCCCTTGGAAAGGAAAACAGGGGGGGACTGAGTTTCAATGATTTTATTTTAGCAAAGACGTTGTTAAGGTCTTTTGATTCATAGTTTGCCCAGAAAGGGTTGGTGGTTCCTTTCCTTGCAATTTGTTGTTGTTGTTAAAAAAAAAACCCATCCGTACTCTTGTGGTACACAGCTCCGTATTTTTTCTCTTAGACTGAATAGCCTGTATGTTTTTGTGGTAATCCCCCCCCCCCCTGTATCATCAGTCCAGAATAAGGATGTCTAGGAGCGCAATTAATCTTAAGACTATTCTCCCCCCTCCAATTGCCCTTTTCATGTGGGGAACTTTTTGTTCCTGATGAATTCTTAGTCTTTCTCCCCCCCCCCCCCTTACTGCCTGACTGCTGATCCCACTGCTAAAATCTAAGAAAAGAAAAGAAATGACATCTGTAAGGCCCAGAAAACATATCTACAAAATGGAATTTTCACAGCAATCCAAAAATACATTTACAAGCCAAATAGGTTGTTTCTATACAAGCCAAATAGATAATTTCTATACAGTACTGAAATCCAAACTAGAGTGGCATCCCTCGAACAGCGCTGATCTGTCACAGGGTCCTCCTTCATTTTTCTATATGGCAATTACAGTTAAATAATCACCACTAATCAATAGGTTTGAAACTTCCACCTGCACTCCCGTTTGAATTGCAAAGATTCCCGTGATCTCTGTGCTTATCTTGGAAATTATCGCTGTTGTTATTTAAGCTTGCTGTGATATCACTCTTTTGCTCGGCAATTGCATCTCTTATCGTGCCTCATCACCCACATGGTTTCCTACCGGAGTGCAATTTGTAACAAAATTGAGCGATTATGACTTCTTGCTTCACGTTTCGAAGACCAAATTCAGTGCTGTGGCTCATTCGTGTTTTCTACCAGATTGACACTTTGCGCTGTTTTATCTCTAATTCCCTGCTCCTCCTCATACAGAAGATGAACTCACATGCCGTACAGTCATCTCTGCAAACATGTAAAATAGTCACCTATGTAAAAAGCAAAGAAAAGTGTGTGGTATATTGTCAATGACATGCACAGATTTATTTTATTTTATTTTTTATTTTCTGGATATGATACAACACTGGCAGACACGGTAAGGGCCTCAGCATTTTAAAAAAGAGATGCAAAATAGAGAGAGTGACGTTTTCTCCCCTGGATTAGCAGTTGTTGCAGTAAGGGCTGCTTCAGACATTACACACTTCCTCAACGGCAAACACTTCTGTGCAGGGAAATTGTGCGCGTATGTGAAAATTGTGTGTAGATTGTTGTGTGTGACAATTGCACACGTGCCTGTCTCACGGTGCGCACACGTGCGGGAGGTCTTGGCTCCCAACGTATGTATTTCCCACTGCATGTGAAGTGGTCTCATACTGAACTGCCACACGCATGACAAATATGTTGTGCTTTCCACACACACACACACACACACCAAATGCTGGAAATGCATTGATCCTGGCAACGATGCAAAGAGCCACGAGCTTTATCTTTACAAACGTTCCCCTTCAGGAAAATATAATTTACTTATAATTATATCTACAATATAAGTTTATACACACACACACAGTGTGTGTGTGTGTGTGTGTGTGTGTACCCCTTCATTACATCAGTAGTCCTAGGGCAGTTTCTAACCTCTGTTAAAAATACATTAAAAAAAAAACTACCAACGAAAAGCAAAACCCTGTTGCAGCAGTCAAGAGCAATAACAATATTTATTGTATTATGTATACAGTATATACATTCATTGTTAAAAATTTATACACATCCACATAATATCATGTACAAAAACACATATAGTATCTATCTTTTAATTACGGTACTTGTGATGTACAGTACATGACAAACATTGGGCCACACAGTCCCTCGTAGGGTTTTGTACCCGTTAAAGAATGACACCGATTTAAATGGCTTTAAGCCCTCCTAGCTCTGTGCTGTTTTGTGGCCACAGTGTATTTATTTATAAGATGTGAATATGCCAGTGCACGTGATAAGAAAACCGAAGGCAGGAAGTTAGTGTGGTAATATAACATTTTTTAGGATAGAGCAATAATCCGGAATCCTTAACCTGAAATATTTGGATTTAAGTTAGTTTCTGTTTCATTGAAAGTCAATGTAACTACCGGTAATTTAGGGCAAACGAAGAAACAATTGATTAAATTAAGTCACGATTGGCTGCATTAGGTTTAACCAGTATACTGTGTATACTCATTTGAAGTGGATTTTTTCCTTCAACGGGGGTGAATAAAAAGCTGAATAAATGCCCTGAACTTGTGGGCGTTCAATGAGGCTGCTTCTCAATTTTAGACACCGTATACTTTGTTTTCCTTCTTTCTTGTACAGTCCTCCAGTTTAAGGGGAAATATTGAAGGCAAAATGAAAACACGTGACAGTCGCCCCCCCCCGTCCCCCCCCTGTAAATCACAGAGCTGTGGTTTGTTTTTTGGTTTTTTTAAGCAGCCTGTGTTTTAAAAGCCCGTTTGAAAGCAGCTCGTAATTTTTGTCTGTGTGCATGCATAAGAATGGCTTCGGAAAGGCCTCAGATGTTGCTGATTGGGAAGCCAAACCCTCCTGATGACATTTGCAAAACCATTTCCTCTATTTCTCAAACGTTTTTATCGCCTGACAGTCAAACAAAGGACTGTGGCAGCCACTCAGAATAAGCATTGTTGCCGTTTTATCTCCCTTAGCTCAGTTACCTGCGTTGCAAACTATCGCCGCGTCCCATCTCGTCATGATTCTTAAGCCAACGTTTCGTATGGGGAGTCAAAGTGAGCCGGGCACCTGAGGAGAGCCGGGCCTTGTGTGGATGGATATGTTTTTAAAGCCTTGAATATGATGGCATTTCCCTGAGCAGGAATTCACTTTGTAATCAGAGCAGTTTCATAATCTATTCAGAAAAAGGACAATAATAATAACAATAAGAAACCCTGTTCCCAAGTCAATGCATGCACACGAAAGCTCATACCAATAATAAACTTATTTGGTCTCTAAGGTGCTACTGGAAGGAATTTTTATTATTATTTTGTTTCGACTGTGGCAGACCAACACGGCTACCTACCTGTAGCCCAAGTAAATTATTAATCAATCAAAGCTTTTGCAAATTTCCTTAATCACAGTTGTGCACCACCCGGCTCATATTTGCATGTTTAAATTTGGACTCGGCTCTCTGCAGAATTTTGACCACTGTGCAGTGTTTCTAGCCGAAAGGGCGACATGAGGGAGATTTTGGTGAGGCGGGAAAATGTAACAGAGAGTCAAGTAGTCATTTGGGCCCTTAGATAAAAATTCCTCCTCTCAACACACTGGGCAAATTCTAACTACGCATTTGCAGTTGGTCTTCACAACCAGGTCAAAGCGTTACAAAATGGACTTACTTCTGGTGCAGGCACACCAGCATACAGTATTTCCAACTCTCTGTTTTGGTTCTGATCTACCTATAGATTGGAGATCCCTTCTAACCGCACAATTCTACGACTCTACATCTCCCGCAGCTCTTATCTGGCGTATTTGGCCACTAGCAGATAGAACGAGCATTTTAGCAGCATTCTGTTGCTTCCTGTCCTCGCTGGTAGGCGGAGCTTGAGAGAACTTCTCTTCCTCTTTCATAACATAGTGGGTCAGTGGGGCTAGCCCTGTCATTCAACAAAGTGAATTGGAAGCTTCAGGCAGCACATGCTTGGGGTCGGGGGAGCAAAGGCAAAACTTTGAGGGCAGAGTTTTGTGAGTTGTCAAATGCCCTGCCCTTTCCTGCTACCCTGTTGCCACGAGACCTCCGGCTATAGGGCGCTATATAAATTCAATAAATATAAATATAAATAATAAATAAAATAAATGCTTGTAGGTCTGGGGGAAGATTCCCACAGGCATCTGGTTGGCCACTGTGAGAACAGGATGCTGGACTAGAAGGGCCATTGGCCTGATCCAGCAGGCTGCTCTTACATTCTTAAGATGGTGTCCCATCATTTGTGCTGAAGTAAGATTATTACTCTGTGGTTTAACCCACAGCGGGTGGCGCTGTGGGCTAAACCACATTGCCTAGGGCTTGTCAATCAGAAGGTTGGTGGTTTGAATCCCCGCGACGGGGTGAGCTCCCGTTGCTCGGTCCCAGCTCCTGCCCTCCTAGCAGTTCGAAAGCATGTCAAAGTGCAAGTAGATAAATAGGTACCGCTCCGGCGGGAAGGTAAACGGCGTTTCCGTGCGCTGCTCTGGTTCGCCAGAAGCGGCTTAGTCATACTGGCCACATGACCCGGAAGCTGTCTGCGGACAAACACTGGCTCCCTCGGCCTATAGAGCGAGATGAGTGCCACAACCCCAGAGTCGTCTGCGACTGGACCTAATGGCCAGGGGTCCCTTTACCTTTACCTTTACCTTTAAGATTACACTGACAGTCTGGTTTGTGATGTGGGGGTGGGGTGGGGTTGAGAGACACTTTCATTCTTCCCCTCAGCTCCAAAATAATCTTGACCCTGCTGGCGACGTTGATGGGCAGAGGGTTCGGAACTGATGGAAGGATAGTCCTTTTTCACGCACAATGCGTAACAGACGTATGGAACCGCAAGATACGGCGATACTACTCATTTGAACACAGTTGGCAGAAATGTGGATTGCCCTCTCTGCCGTTATTAGCAGCCATTGAAAACATTACATTCAGCGAAAGGGAGAGTTCACCTCTGGCTACAGAAGAGCAGGCCAATGGGTGCCTTGTTTTCACTTCCATGCCTCACCAGTAAGTTTCCAGAGATACCTGGTCTTAATCTGCCAAGGGTCTCTGGTGTGTCCTCCTTTTTCTTCTGTGTTGAGCTTCATTGGTAGGTCAATCCAGGCAGGGTCGTGGGGCTTGCTGTGGCCAAGCACCCTTCGTCTCTTAGAGCAGTAATTCAAGGCTGTTGTCCGAACCACCCAGACCTTCCTGATTCCAAATAGGAGCTACATCTCTGGGGGAAAGCGGTTCCCAGAAGACAAGATCCAGGAGAGACTAGCCATGTGCCCCCTTTCTGCAGTGAACAGCAGGCTCTGCCTCACATTCCACATGTGCCTCATAGGGCAGCCGACAGGTGCAAGAAAATGGTTTTGCTATCCCCATGCATACATAGCCTGAACCGGGGAGAAGCTCCTTGTGCTGGAGATCAAGATAAATGTAGGAGGCAGGCAGGAGGATTATCAGTGCTGAGACAACTTCTCTGGACCCTCCCTTTTCTAACGGTTTCCTGGACTCAGCCATTCTCTTTTTGCATGTTTTCTCAAGGGTTGGAGGAGAGAGGCAGTTTCTTACCAAACTCAGAGACACCCCATTCCCGGCGCTATTGATGACCGAATCGCTTATTCTGAACCAGCTACTGTGTTTTTCTGTTTATTATAATAATATAATAAATAATAATATAATAATAATAATAATAATAATATAATATAATAATAATTTTTATTTATACCCCGCCCTTCCCAACCAAAAACCAGGCCCAGGGTGGCTAACACTAATTAAAATCACAGCAAAAACATAAAACAATCAATTTAAAATACAAATTAAAGTACAAATTTAAAAATTCAATAAAAGAATGAAGCATAACTATCAAACAGAAACCAACCCAAAGGCCAGGTGGAACAGCTCCGTCTTGCAGGCCCTGCAGAAAGATGCCAAATCCCACAGGGCCCTGGTCTCTTGTGATAGACCAAGTCGGTTTAGGGGTTTGGTTCCTGATTCTGGGTGCTTCAAGAGGGGCGTTTGTTGCTGACAGGGCTCGTCACACGTGTGATTCATTTGCAGCATCCACACAGCATCCTTGGCATTGAAATATCAGCTCATATTCCCCTGCTCCATCTCAATTTAACCTGATTTTTATTGTATTTTATTTTTTGGAAAAATTATAAATATATCGGGGGGGGGGATAGCCTTCAGGCTGGGTTTCGTTTTCAGTTCACTGAGCAGGAGGGCAGAGGGAAGATTCTCTGATCCAGTTCGGGGTTTAGGTCCAAGTTCAGTTCTTCTCCTTCTTAACAATCAGGAGTGCTAGGGACACATATGTTTTAACAATAAATAAGCCCAAGATTTTCAGGAATTAAAGTAGATTAGAAGTGCTCTATACTTGCATTATTGTTCCCTCAACCTCTGCAGCTATTGCACAAGAATGGGAATTCCATGAATAGTCTGGAGGCAGAGCAAAGCTACAAATGAAGGGGCATCTATCCCAGCCCCCTGCAAAGGCGTAGCATGGGGGAAGGCTGCTGGAGTGATTGCCCGGGTGCAGAAATCTTTCAGGGCGCGTCTCTGCAGTTGCTGCCCCAACCAGAGGCGCTCCCCATCCCTCCCACCCCCAACCTCACCTGAGCAGCACACCGAGCAGGAGCTGGGAAAGGATGGGCCCTTGCATTCCCCCCCAGACGGTGAGACTCGTGGCCATAGGGGGTGCAATATTTTCCTTGCCCTGGGTGCTGGCATCCCACGCTACGTCACTGACCCTTGCAATGCAGGAAGCGCAGCTAAAAGATGCCCAGCCAAACATGGTCAAATGTCTTTCTTGTGAAACTGGAGGGAATCCCTAAGTGCACATTACAACAATGAGGGGCTGAGGGAAATTTCTTTGCCACTGAATCCCCCACACCTCAGAGACTGGGGACTGGGGATGAGTTAAGTTCTTTCAGTAGACAGGCTCTCATTCCCAGGCAGACATGTACCCCCCCCAAAATTAACCAGCAGGGTTTCAGGCAAACCTGTGAGGGCCTTGGAATTCTGATTTATTCCTAAGTGGAGGGAAAACACAACACTCTGCATTCCCATTCAGCAAGCAAGCAGGCAAACAAAATGGGGGGAAAAAATTCACAATGCATGTCACCATTTTTGTAGTTTGATCTTTTTCACTGGCCTGTTGAACTGATCCAGGCTGGCCAGCCATTGCCTGACTGAGGTTCAGAGGCCTTAAATATATAATGCATTGGGGGGGGGGGAAAGAAGCGTTTGGACCCTAAGGAGTCTCAAAGCGGCTAACATTCTTCTTTCCCTTCCTCCCCCACAACAAACACTCTGTGAGGTGAGCGGGGCTGAGAGACTTCAAAGAAGTGTGACTAGCCCAAGGTCACCCAGCAGCTGCATGTGGAGGAGCGGAGACGCGAACCCGGTTCCCCAGATTCCGAGTCTACCACTCTTAACCACTACACCACACTGGCTCTCATGGAAGCACAGGAATAGCCCCCTCTCCCAATACAGAACATTAAAGAAACTCACACGAGGCTGTGGCCAACCTCCCACCCACTGCCTGTGGCTCAGAGCATGACCGCATTTACGATTATCTGCTGAGAACGTCTACCTCAATCGAACCACACCATCTCTCCTTGACAGCTGGGGATTCCCCACACATCACATTTTCGTAGACACCTGTGGTAAAAGCCCTCAGAGAAGCACAGCCATAGTGAACAGCAAGACCCAGCAGCTTTTGCTGCCCCCCCCCCCAGATCACAGGCCCTCCAAGCTTCCTGCAGACAATCAGAAGCCGTGCTTTGGTTTCCAAACGCTTTGGAAGTCGAACGGACTTCCAGAACAGATTCCGTTCGACTTCCAAGATATGACTGTAATGAATGGCACCATGAGAATGGCAGTTTCATTTTCAATGAGTTTACTAAAGACCCCTCGCATGAATTTTGCCTTTTTTACAGCTGACCCCAAGGTCTTGTTCCTGGTCCGTCACTGCCAGTTCTGACCCCATGAGTGTATGCGAAATTAAGATTTTATTCTTCTGTGCGGACACTTGTCTACAATGAATTGCATTTGCCCTTTTAACCACCCATTCAGAGAAGTCCTTTTGGAACTCTTCACAATCTCTTTTTGGGCAATTGGGTATCATCAGGAAACTTGGCTACCTCACTGATCGCTCCTAACTCATTTATGGACATAGCTGTCAACCTTTCCCCCTTTTTTTGCGGGATATTTCCTTATTATAGCATTGGGAAACAGCAGGAGTGTTGACAGCTATGTTTATGGGCAAGTTTAAAACCAGAAGTTTCAATACAGATTCTTGAGGGACTCCACTTTCTACGTGTCTCCACTGGGAAAACAAGTTTTCCCGCTTCCTGTTTCTTAACCAGTTACTGATCCACAAGAGTCCCTTTCCTCTTATTCTGTTATTGCTAAGCTTGCTCAGAAAACTTCGGCAAGGTACTTTATTTTTAAAAATTAAAAATCAGAATATTCAACCAAATCGCCTCTATCTATATGCTTGTAGCTCTTCTTCAGGCACTGCCAGTTTGTATCAGATAGCATGCAGATATATACTGCTGTGAGGTGATAAATTGAATGATTCCTGTTACTAGATCTTGTAATAGTGATGCCTGAATAGACATGTGGTCAGTTGGCCTCTGGATTTATGGCAGAATCTAGTCTCTATGTTTGAGTCTGTTGTGTGGCCTGCAGGTGGTAGTGAGGCGGAAGTTTTACATCAGGTTTAGTTCCCAAACGGTGGCCCATGGACTCAGGGGCGACTTTGGAAATCTTTGATAATATAGCACCTTGTGTGAGGCGAACATCTGGCGCCCCCAATGGAACTTCTCCATTATGGATCTTCTCCATTCTGTGCCCCCTCAGCTCAGTGCCTTTTGTGGGGGAATCTCCTGCATCACCCTGAATCCGGCACTGTGAGTGTCAATTACCAATGCCCCGTGAGTGTCATTTGGGTGGTTCGTGGCGTCTCTGTGGATTGATGGTTGAAGATGCGAGGTGTAAGGGACCCCTGGATGCTTAAGTCCAGTGAAAGGTGACTATGGGGTGTGGGGCTCATCTTGCTTCAGGCTGAGGGAGCCGGTGTTTGTCCACAGATAGTTTTCCGGGTCATGTGGCCAGAGCCGTAGCTAGGTGATCTTGCACCCCTGGCAGAACTGTCCAGATTGCGCCCCTAGCCACGGACAAATTAGCTCTTCTTTCCGCCTCTCCTCCACCCCCCCCCATTGAATTCACCCTCTAAAACCTTTTCTTATGAGAAGTTTTAACTGTGTTTTTATTGCTGCTTTTAGTTATTGCATTTTAGTGTATTACAGTTTGAATTTAAATGGCAAGACATTAAATGCAATGGGTGGAATTCGACGTCTCACCATGACGAATCTTCCGCCTGCAAAAGTGTTTCAGCTGGCCGGGACGAATGACCCTCCCTCTCCTCCCTTGTGCGCTGTGCTGTTTCTTTGCCTCTCATGTCGGGGAAGAGTGCAAAAATCACGAAGCACCTATTGCAGTGCTTTACAATTGCCACAATAAGCAGAACATGCATTAAGAGGTCTGTCAAGGCCCTCAGTTATTTTCAAATGGTCTGTATGGAAAAAACAGTGGGTTTAGATCAGGCACGTCCAACAGATAGATCGTGATCTACTGGTAGATCACTGGACGTCTGTGGTAGATCACTGGTAGATCACCGGCTCCCCACAAAGAAGCTCAACAATCAATCAATCAATCAATCACTTTATTTCAGCTTTAAGCTCATATAAAACAATACTAAGACAAGTATAAAACAAGGCTAAGACAAGCTCAACATTTTTGCCCCCCCCTAAATGGGGCCTTCCTCTTCCCTAAAAAAAAACTAAACACTTTGACATGAACCCCTAAAAAATGGGGCTTTCCTCCTCCCTAAAAAAACAACTTTGACCTGAACCCCCCCCCCAGCCTCTTGGCAGTTGGCCACCCCTGATTTAGATTAATGGTTTATTTGTAAGGACAGAGAGGGTTACCACCCAAGATGAGCTAAAGTTCATTGATGAAACATTGGAGTGGTTTTGCTAGTAACTCTATGTGGGACGTAGTGTTCTGTCACTTATCTGGATCTATTCTGTACTGTAGTAAATTATTTGGCTTTTTCAACCTCCTCCCCACCCACCCACCAATTCATTGGGTAGGTACTGTAGTTTGAGAAAAGTCCTATGTCAATCCCTGCCACAGTTCACCATGTTTTTGCTTCTCAAATCCTTCTGCCCAAGCCTCCCATGTGGACTCTAGAACCTGGAATATGTATACCTTGGACTTCTATCATATATGGTGGTTCTGGTAATGCTGAACCAAATCAGCATACTGTTGCAACCTGGTGACTTGCCAAGCTGCAAATTTGCAGCTTTCCCCTTTCACTGTGTGACAAGGCGAGTGAGAAAGGTCCAAATCTGTTGTAGCCGAGACAAGTCACCCAAGTCCCTTGCCCTCTAGTCAGGATTAACAAAGTTCTCTTCTTCCCTTTACAAAAGTGGATTATGGGGCGTCTCGAAGAAGAGCGGTTACGTTTGGGGAGTGGGAACTGTTTTGGTTGAAACTTGAGAACGCATTATGCTCCCTCCATCTGAAACACATTTCTAGAAGTAAATGTTAATGCTCCATGTGCCTAAAACCCAAATATTAAACACTGAAAACTAAAAGTCTGAAAACGAGGAGAATCTGCTAACAACATTTACATAAATACATTTCTCCTCCTGCTAACAAACTAGTCTTTGCCAAAAGAACTGGCATCCCTCGCCACAGCGTTTGTGACTGAATTTCTGAAAACCAGGCAACTATGATTGCAAATAATCTGCTTTGCCTCGTCTCCAAAATTCAATTGGGTTTGTTAAGTGGCTTAGTTCAGGGGGTCCACAACCCACCTCTTCTGCGATGCCCACATTTCATGACTTGTGGGAATAGCCGGTTGATTGATGTGATTTGATGCGGTGCTCCTAACACTCTTTCTATTCTTCCCACAGATGAGAAGCGAAGAAAAAATGATGGAGAAGCTGGAGACCCCTCAGCCGCCGGTTGCCCCAGAACAGCAAACCCACACCACCAGTCTCCCCAATTGATATCCCCTCCCCAGCTACTGGGGGGGATGAGGTTGAGGCCACCCCATCGCCCACAACCCCCACCTCTTCCTCCCCTCCAGCCAAGGGAGCCCTTCTCCTCCTGAGCCTCCCCCGGCCCCATTGCCTCACAGCGTCCCGGTCATCAGCCTGAGCTACAGCAGCAAGCCCCCCGCCCATGCCGAGGTCCCCACCACTCACCTCACTGCTCTGCACCCCATTCCCAGCCTCTTACAGCTCTCAGCTCTTCCAGCTGGCCCTCCTCCGCCCCCTATGGCGAATTTAGCCGGAGTGAGGAGCCCCCTTTTGGCCCCACAGTATCAGCCTCAGTACCAGCCCTTTCTCAACAGGTAAGTCCTGAGTGGAAATAATCAGGTTTGCGGGGTGGGGAGGTGGGAAGAAATCCCAGAAATGCAAATAAGCCAGCAATCGAATGGGTTGAAGTTGGATTCCGTTCACCTTTAAATGTGAAGTTACTTGATTGCGCTTTCTGGAAGCGCACTGTACGTATCCGTCCTTCAGAATCCATCCTTACTGCTCTTAATTTTGCAACGCAAAATTCTCCAGCACATATCAGGGCAAAGGGTGCATGCTAATGGGCAGATTTTGTGAGTATAACGTATGAAGATGCATTATATTAGGCAAAATCACCTAGGAAAGTGCAAGAAATTCACACCAAAGTGCTGATGAATTTTCATGAAAAAATTATTATTACCGTATTGGCCCAAATATAAGCCGCACCTTTAAAATTCAGGGGGGGGGGCAGGAAGAAAAAAAGACAATACCTGAATATAAGCCACTCCCTTAAAATTCCACAGGCACTCACACCCATAAATGACAAATGTAGTAGAAAATCCTACGGTACTAGAGAGGACCTGCAAGTGGATGAAACACCTGTTCGTAGCACATAAATGCAAATTAAAAAATCAATACTTCACTGTAAATACGGGGAAAGCGATGAATGACATTAGAACTAATTGCACAACAGTCTCAAGCTTGCAAATTGGCAATAAAACATTTTTTTCCATTTTACTGTACGTCTGTTTGAGCAGCGATATTGTAAAAGCCAATTTTTGTAAGGTTGCAAATTTAAGCCGCACTTTAACTTTTCACGGTCGGTATTATATGGTATTATTGTTGTTGTTGTTGTTGTTGTTGTTGTTTTGTTTTGTTTGCAAAATTGCAAGCTGCTGTGGAAGTGTGGAGAACTAAAGACTGCAAAAATTATAAATGGACAGAAACCGAAATTGGCATATTTGCCCATCCCTAATCAGTCCCAGCCTAGGCCAGGGGCTGCCAAACCTTTTGGACCAGTGGGTGTATTTCAAATTTTTAGAGTACCAGAGGCACCGAGTTGTGCCAACATTGGGGGGGGGGCACCGTGCATGTGTGATGTCGCACACATGTGGCACCGGTGCGCTGGGCTCGTCAAAGAGTCATGCCAGAGTGCTGGACCTTCATCATGCTGGCGCGACACGGCTGATGAGGACAGTGCGCTTTCCTTTATGGGGATGGCACTCCAGGCTCATAGAGGAGGTCAACGGTTGGGGAGGCCAACCGTCAGGAGACTCCTCGGCCCCCTCTACATTGAGGGAGGCCAGCCCCTAGCTAGCCCAGAGGGTTCAAGGGGACTGAAGATACCCCGGCCCCCCTGGAGAGGACTGCGGGTGCCAGCCACAAAATGGCTACCATGGGCTGCAATGCATAGAGAGCCAGTGTGGTGTAGTGGTAAGAGCGGTAGACTTGTAATCTGGGAACCGGGTTCGCTTCCCCGCTCCTCCCATGCAGCTGCTGGGTGACCTTGGGCTAGTCACACTTCTCTGAAGTCTCTCAGCCCCACTCACCTCACAGAGTGTTTGTTGTGGGGAGGAAGGGAAAGGAGAATGTTAGCCACTTTGAGACTCCTTCGGGTAGTGATAAAGCGGGATATCAAATCCAAACTCTTCTTCTTCTTCTCTTTCTTCTTCTTCTTCTTCTTCTTCTTTCTTCTTCTTCTCTTCTTCTTCTTCTTCTCTTCTTCTCTTCTTCTTCTCTTTCTTCTTCTTCTTCTTTCTTCTTCTTCTTCTTTCTTCTTCTTTTCTTCTTCTTCTTCTTCTTCTTCTTCTTCTTCTTCATAGCACACAGTTAGGGAGAGTACAGTCATAGTGAAGCTTTCCCCATAATTGTATTTCCATACTAGAAAAGGCTTAACCTACTGAATTCTCTCTGCCTCACAGCTGTTCAAGGTACAAGAACCCTGTTTGGTCAAAACCATTGCACATGTTTTATTTTACTGTCCATTTTACACAAAAATCCGTGATAAATATTTCTTTCCCATGGTGAAAGGAAGGTTAATTGCCCCAACCTCTCCAGGTTTCCTTTCTACTGAACAGTTGCAGGTTTAGGATTATGGAAAACGTAGCAAAATTTACTTTGAGACTTGAGAGGCTCTTTTTAACCTTGCACACGAAAGCTCATACCAGGAACAAACTCAGTTGGTCTCTAAGTGCTACTAGAAAATTTTCGTATTTGTTTTGACTATGGCAGACCACACGGCTACCCACCTGTAACTGGAACTCTTTTTAACCTTGTTATGTTTGTATTAATTTTACCTTAAAGCAACTCCTTTTATGAACGGACACCAATTTTACACTTTAACTTATATCCTTTGTATTTGTGCATGCCAATAAAGGAGATTGATTGAGAGAAGAAGCCTGTTTTCCCACGATGCCAACCCTGAACCAAAGCCTAGGCTGCCATCCTGTACCCACTTTACCTGGGAGTAAACCCCATTAACTAGAAGGAAACTTGCTTGTGAGCGGACATGTATACCATCGTACCAGAAGTGAATTGTTAATCAGCCTGATACTTATCTCATGCACAGCAGGATACATGCCTAAGCCTCTGAGCATTTGCAGAAAATAACATCTAGGGCTACGTAAGCTCAGGCAAACCCACTGCAAAACAGATGCTCCTGGTTGTTAGGTGAAAAGGAAGGGCGATCTAAAAAAATGCCAATGACCAGAATAAGACATACAGTCGTACCTTGGAATCGACAGAATCCATTCTGGAAGTGCGTTCAATTTCCTAAAGTTTGGAAACCAAGCACGGCTCCTGCAGTCAATCGGAAGCCTCAAAAGCCCCGTCGGACATTCAGGTTCCAAAGAACGTTTGCAAACTGGAACACTCACTTCCGGGTTTGCAGCATTCGGGAGCCAAAACATTTGACTCCCAAGGCATTCGGGATCCAAGGTACGACTGTATGTTTAAAACAAGGCTGCCTGTGGAAGAACCATCCTGATCTCTTCTCTTCTCCCTTTAGCATCTACATTGGCAGCTCTGGGACTTTTGGCCTCTTCCCCAACAACCGCCTCAAGCGGAGGCCGAGCCATTATGAACAGGACATCACGGAGGGTGAGTGGCTGGGGTAAACCTTCCATGCGGGATGGATTAGAGTGCATAGGCAGAACCGCCCATTTTACAGGGATTGGGGACTGAGGCTGAGCAGAAGTGTCTTTCTCAGGAAGGCTGGGATGCTCAGCAGAAGAGAATTGTGCCCCTAAGTTCATGCTCCTTTCCTGAATGCATTTTATCCACCCTTACCCTTCTCCGCTTATTTGCCCAGGTCACCAGCCCCAGAAGGTGGCACGCCGGGTCTTCACCAACAGCAGGGAGCGCTGGCGCAGCAGAATGTCAACGGTGCCTTCGCCGAGCTGCGGAAGCTCATCCCTACCCACCCACCCGACAAGAAGTTGAGCAAGAACGAGATCCTTCGCCTGGCCATGCGATATCAACTTCCTGGTCAATTGCTGAGCGACCAGGCCAGGTCAGCTGGCGGGGAACCTCCCGAATCAGAAGCGCCTTGCAATGGCACCCCAGGACTCCCTCGCCACCCACAGCACCCATAAAAATGGAGCAAGGGACTGTGGAGCCAGTGACTGTACTGGGGGCAGGAGTGCCGTGGTGATGAACAGCTCCCTGCCCAAATGTGTGCGTCCGTTGCTTCTCTCCCTTCCACACGCTCAAACAGTGCCACACAGCCACATGTGTAGACTGAAGCACCTGGACCGAATATCCCTTCTGGGCACTGGATGGAGGACTTGTGATGTGGAGGGTGCTATGCCCTTCCGAGGATGAAAACTTGGATTTCAGGGTCTGAAATCCACACAGGGATCCATGGAACAGTCCCCTTTGAGCAGGACATCCCGCCATGACCACCTGGTGATTAAAAGCAGGGACTTCTTTCCGAGGAGGAATTAGGAGTGGGGCTTTTTTATGTTCATGTATGTATCCAGCTTGGCTTGTTTCCAGAATGACCCACGAGAAGGGGGTGGGGGTGGGGGAGCAGCAGGGTGCCTGGTTTGTATGAGACAACACCTCTCCTGCCCCCACCTCTAGAGAGGTGGAGCCCCTGGGTGGGCGAGGGGGGGGACGTTCTCCTGTGTTTTACCTCTGCTCAATGTGCATCACTTCCAAATCCTCAAGTCCAAGCATCTGTTTTGTATAGGGTCTTTAAATCGATATATGAGCCTGGACAAAGGAACGGAATAAAATCAGGGCGTCAGGGTTAAGGGGCTGCTCTTGGCATTGAAACTGGGGGGGGGTAGCCCTCAGCTCATAGGCTCCGCCTCTCCATTGGGAAGACCCTTCATCACAGGGCATGGGCTCAACTTCCTCTGTAAAAGGCAATAAGAGATGGGGGGAAGTGGCGGGGGGGAGGTATTGAGTAAATGGGCAGAAGAGAACGGGTTAGGCAGTCCCTCTCTCCCCGCCAATCATCTGCTCACGACTGCAGGCCCTTGTGGTTTTTCATTAAAAAAAGAAAAAGCTGGAAGACTATTATATGCATCTGATATGTCACATCTGATTTGACCCTTATTAGCTCATGCTGGGTGGAATTCAACAAAATTTAACTGAGTAAAACATCGCTGAGTGCCACCCTCTGGATTGTGGCAGGTTCAACGCACTGGAATGGGGAGGGAAATCTTTCAGAAAGAAAACAAGGAAAAGGCTGGACTAGCACTCTCCTCCCTGACATCCTTATAGGGATCTTTTGCAGGGATCTTTTCCTTGTTACTGTGTTACCTGCCGTCCGCACGTGATACACCTCACCGGTGGAGAGAACCAGGCCTATTGATGCTTCTTTCTTCAGCTCACAGCCATAATTTTAGCGGCCTCAGTGGGCTGTAAGAGGAATTGCCCAAGTCTGGGGTTTGAGGGGCTTCGGGGTGGGTGTGTTGGGACAGACGAGCATTGCCGCAGCGACTGCTGTGTCACTGCTGGTGGGCCAGTGCCTAGTTTGTGGTGGTTGGGCTGTTGCTGGGAGCCCCACGGCCTCAGGAACTGCTCCCCTTCCTGGAAATGGAAGGGCGGTTTGTGCTGAGTCAGTGTCCAAACCTGCCCAACGCTTTCTGGGCCTCCTGCCAAAACCAAATGTGCCAGTGGTTGATCCAGGAGGGTGGGAGGTCCTCCTAGGCTGCTGGTTTTTATTGCGTGCGTAAAGGAGGTTGGTGAAGAAGAAGAGCCTTTTGGATGGGGGAGGGAGCAGCGAAAGAAGGAAGGACAGAGAAGTATGGCAACAGCTACTGCTTATCTGAATGCACCAGCACCCAGTGGATCGCTAGATTAATGGGCCAAAGGGACTGCTGTTTTTCACAGCCACCCCTGCAGGGTGAGCTCTTGCCCCCATCGGATGTTTCAAATGGCTAGTGCAGCAGGGCTGCACTGGGCTAGGAATCCATCCATGTTAAGGCCGGGAGATATTTATGACCTGGAGCATTCATGCTCTGTTCTAAGAAGAGAGAAATGTTAAAGCTGAAATCATTCCGCAATTAGACAAAATACAGACCGATCCTTTTTAATGCAATTTAACCAGTACTACGCAAAATCTTGCTCAGTGTTCATGCTGTGTTCTGAACCTTATTTTCCTCCCACCCCACACCCCAAATTGGAGCTTGTTTTGGTGTGTGTGTGTGTGAGAGAGAGAAAGAGAGAGAGAAAGAGAGGAGTGAGAGTGAGAGAGAGAGAGCGCATTGAGATTATTATTTTTACTCCTAGGAATTCAGGATGGAAGAGTTTGGGCAAGTGAGAGGCAATAGGGAAGGAACGTGACCTTGGCAGCCCAGAAGTGGGGGCTGGGGTGAGAGAACAGAAAACCATTCAACAGACTACAGCAGGGTCAGCAACCTTTTCAGCCGTGGGCCAGTCCACCGTCTCTCAGACCATGTGGTGGGCCGGACTATATTTTTTTGGTGGGGAAATGAACAAATTCCTATGCCCCACAAATACAGTTGTACCTCGTGTTGTGTTTGCTGCAGGTTGCAAACGGCGCGGGTTATGAACGTGGCAAACCCAGAAGCGCGATATCATGCTTTTGCGCATGCGCAATATCGCCGCTCGAGGTGCAGACTTTTCAGGGTGAGAACGGCACCCCGGAACGGATCGTGTCTGCAACCCGAGGTACCACTGTAACCCAGAGATGCATTTTAAATAAAAGGACACGTTCTACTCATGTAAAAACCACACTGATTCCCGGACCGTCCGCGGGCCGGATTGAGAAGGCGATTGGGCCGCATCTGGCCCACAGGCCTTAGGTTGCCTACCGCTGGACTAGAGTTTTGCCTTCTGAGTCTACTCTGCCATAACTGTATATTGAAATCATGAAGACTAGAGGCTTGCTGAATTCTTCCAGGGGAGTAGTTCTCTTAGCCTGCAGCAGTAGACAACAACATGCATGGCAGCAAAGAGACTACCTACTTTTGTGTTGGGGCAAGTTTCCACAGGCAATCCCTGTTATGTGCTAGGAATCATTCCAAATGCAGAGAGATAAACAGCCCTGGCAGACACCACTATTTTCTGCTTAGCTGTATTTTCAGCCTCATTCCCATGGCTAAGAAGTTTCTTCTGTAGCACCTTCCTCTAGGTTTGGAGACTCTGGGTGCTTCCTAATGTGGGCTTTATGTTGCAAATGGGTCATTCAGTTCTGATTCCTTTGTGTTTCGGCACGTCAGCTTCTACACATGCTTATAATTTCAGTCATGGATATTAATTGCTATTCTGCAGCTTGTGGTTCACATGAAATGGGCAGAGCATGATGGAATGTAGCCTGAGGTGGGTATTTTTGGTTTTGGTCCCTCACTATAGTCGTCGTGCTGCTGCACTTCACTGACGTCTTATATTCTGGCTAGACACACTGGTATTCTCTCTCTCTGTGTGTGTGTGTGTACGTGAGCACTTCTAAAGAAAAAAATCCCACGAAGAGCGCAAGAGCAAATGTTACAGGACTTTACATTTCAACAATGGGCAAAATGGATGTGTCTATGGTGGCGCTGTGGCCTAAAACACTGAGCATCCTGTGCTTGCCGATCGGAAGGTCGGCAGTTCGAAACCGTGCGATGGAGTGAGCTCCCGTTGCTCTGTCCCAGCATACTTAATTTGGGGTCCCCAAACTAAGGCCCGGGGGCTGGATGTGGCCCAATCACCTTCTAAATCCAGCCCATGGACAGTCCGGGTATCAGCGTGTTTTTACATGAGGAGGAGGAGAGAGGAGGAGAGGAGGAGGAGGAGGAGAAGGAGGAGGAGGAGGAGGAGGAGGAGGAGTTTGGATTTGATATCCCGTATCTATACCTACCGAAGGAGTCTCAAAGCGGCTAACATTCTCCTTTCCCCTCTTTCCCCACAACAAACACTCTGTGAGGTGAGTGGGGCTGAGAGACTTCAGAGAAGTGTGACTAGCCCAAGGTCACCCAGCAGCTGCATGTGGAGGAGCGGGGACACGAACCCGGTTCACCAGATTACGAGTCAACCGCTCTTAACCACTACACCACACTGGCGTCCTTTTATTTAAAATGCATCTCTGGGTTATTTGTGGGGCCTGCCTGGTGTTTTTACATGAGTAGAATGCGTGCTTTTATTTAAAATGCACCTCTGGGTTATTTGTGGGGCATAGGAATTTGTTCATTTTTTTTTCAAAATATAGTCCGGCCCCCCACAAGGTCTGAGGGACAGTAGACCAGCCCCCTGCTGAAAAAGTTTGCTGACCCCTGAAGTAGATAAATAGGTACCGCTGTGGCAGGAAGGTAAACAGCGTTTCTGTGTGCTCTGGTTTCCATCATTGTGTTCCGTTGCGCCAGAAGCGGTTTAGTCATGCTGGCCACATGACCCGGAAAACTGTCTGTGGACAAACGCTGGCTCCCTCGGCCTGAAAGCGAGATGAGTGCTGCAACCCCATAGTCGCCTTTGACTGGACTTAACTGTCCAAGTGTCCTTTACCTTTTTTATTACCTTTTTTTTATAAGTGCTGAAGCAGTATTGTGCAATATGTGAGTATTATTATTATGAGGAATTCAACATTGCACTAAGTTGATCATTCCATCAGTGCAAGCTTTTCAACTTGCCAGATGGAAAGATCCCTCCTCTTCACCTGGCTTGAGAGCAGTACATGTGAAAAGGATCTAGGAGTCTTGGTAGACCACAAACTTGACATGAGTCAATAGTGTGATGCAGCAGCTAAAAAAGCCTATGCAATTCTGGGCTGCATCAATAGGAGTATAGCGTCTGGATCAAGGGAGGTAATAGTACCACTATATTCTGCTCTGGTCAGACCTCACCTGGAATACTGTGTCCAGTTCTGGGCACCATAGTTGTGCATTCATGACAATTTCTGCTCTTGGGGGAGTCACACAAGATCCCAACTTCAATACTGTTTGTGGCTGCAAAGGTTTTGGGGTGGTCATCCTGTCTCATTTCCAGTCAGCACATATCTTGTTACTTCCTGCTGAAATCCTGTTACTTTTCATAGCACAAATGTCCTGGGTTTGCCCATTTTTGTCCTGCTTTTGTTGTGCTGTATCTCCCCCAGACGGCAATAATGTGGTGCCATTGGGGAAGCACTGCAGAACTACTAATAAAGCAGAAGGGATCCACGCAGTGCTTTTTTTCTTGATAAAATGTTTATGGGTACTCTCATTTTGACTCAAGAAAATCACCATATTATAGTTCAAATTGGGGGGAAAATAAAGACAAGTAAATGGACAAAAGTACAGTACAAAGATTCACGTCCCCCCAGATTAGCGCCCCCCCCAAAGTACTGGATCCACGGCTAATGCACTTTTGCTGCGTTAAGAATATGTTGCAGAATGCACCTGCAACAAAACACCCGCTTGGAAGAGCCCTTAAAAAAACGCAGCAGCAGCAGCAGAAGGGATGCACACACATCCTCTGCCACTTGCTTTCCCTCCCAAGAGGGGAGACTCTTGGAAAGGCTTGCAAAAACTGAAAAGAGGTTTAGGTCTGATCTGACCACCTGCTCCTCTGAACAACATGACCAAAGCCTGCAGTGCTTTAAGTAGAAGCTGCAGAAGGCTTGGAGAAAGGAATTAATTTGCAGAAAGCTTGGCACATACAACTACAGACCCTTACCTGGTCAAGAGCACCAAGGAGCCCAGCTCCAATCACCTGTTTTTATTATTACAGATCTAATAAGTCAGAATTGTAAAAACAAACAAACAAAACAGGCAAACTACAGCTGAAACCTTTAAGTTGATTGTGAAAGGAGTGATTGAGGTTGAGGAACAAATCCAATTAACCAACAAACCGTATACCCTGGATATTTCCTGCCAAGCTCTGCCCAGTGGTGTGGACAGCAAACAGCAGAAACACCATTAATATTGTGAGTGAAAAAAAAGATGTGCAGAGCCTCGTGCCAATCACACACACGGAGAAAAATTGGATCTGAAAGACCTGTTCTGAGATTGTGCCTGGACACAGCTTCTCTCTCTCTCTCTGTGTGTGTACTAGTTTTTAACAGATGTTGAAGACCAAGACCGGCCCAAGACATTTTGGCGCCTGAGGTGATCCACAAAATGGCACACACATCCACACCAGGGAAGATCATCATCGGGAACAAGCGGGGAACAAAGATCTACACTGGGAACAAAGGGGGGGGGATAAAATCAACCTCACCTGGCGGCTGCAGTGGGAATCAATGGCTGTTGTGGTGAGAGGAAGCCTGCTCTGAATCACACCAGGCAGGCGCAGAGCCCAGAGGGCAGCTCCCGCCATTTCTTCCCCAGTGGTGGGAGATTAGCTGCACCTCCTATTCACCGAGAGACTGATGTAGCAGCACAGGGAGGAGGCTGCCGAGGAGGCAGATCCAGCCTCCTAGGAGTCTACCACTGCAGCAATGGTGGCAGCAGTGGCAGCGGTTGCGTCACCTTGCCTCATGGGTGGGTCCAGCCTGTTGAAGACTCTTCCACATTCAGCGAGCAGTGAAGCACAAATGGTTAAAAACAAAAAGCAAAAAACCAGTGTTTTTACTAGCCTTCTTCCGATACATTTTTATAAAGCTCAGGATGAAACAAGGAGCAAGTCCTGTGCAATGAGACCGGCTGATTTTACCGCCAGTCCTCCTGCGTCAAGCTAATGGGCGAAATCCATTTTAAGCTGAATTTTTCAAACATGC
This sequence comes from Lacerta agilis, assembly GCF_009819535.1. Classification (NCBI taxonomy): domain Eukaryota; kingdom Metazoa; phylum Chordata; class Lepidosauria; order Squamata; family Lacertidae; genus Lacerta; species Lacerta agilis. The sequence continues at coordinate 31,612,875 of NC_046327.1, forward strand.
AACTTAATCCATTTAACCCATCAGTGCTCTATTTGCTACAATTATATCCTGCCAAGGAACCCAAGACAGCCCATGTGTTGGCTTCACACCCATTCCATCCACATCACAACCCTGAGGTAGGGTTAGGGTCTGTGTGACTTCACCTGTTGACATCTGAATTTATTAGTTCATTACCAGGAAGCTACGAGAGTCCTGGTGCATGAACTATGTTTTCTGCGGTACAAACAACTTGTTTTAGCTATGAAGGGTACTGTACCCTTTTCCTTCACAAATTCATGAGCTGTGTTTATTTCTTTATTTGGCATGTGTGGGCAAAGCATCCTTATCAACTGTCTGGGTATGCTTAGCCTGGAGAAGAGAAGACCAAGAGGTGATATGATAGCCATCTTGAAATATCTGAAGAGCTGTTGCATGCATGATGGAGCCAGGGAGTGTTTTGTTTGCTAGCAGCGCTTGCTGTGTTTTGGGAAGACCTGGTGGTTTATCAGACACCAACACCCACCAGCAGCCACCACAGCTCTCACACTCCATCACTTTAGGGACAAGCATACCTTGCACATGTACTTCCTGAAGTTAATGGAGCTGGTCAGGGTTACTGAGTTGAGCCTCAGTAGAAGACAACTATAGTGGTACCTCTAGTTGTGGACACATCTGTTCTGGGGTTCTGTTTGCATCCCGAAAAGTCCGCAACTAGAGCGGCACTTCTGCGCAAGTGCGGAGAGCTCAGAATGGTTCTGCGCACGCACGCAAGGCGAAACCCGGGAGTCTATACAAGCCAAAAAGACGCAACATGAACCTAACGCAACACGAGGTATGACTATACTATCTCCCTGTGAACATGTCTGTGTGGTGTGTTGGGGCCCCCAATCAGTCACCCCTGCAGCCCCGAACTCGTGCATCAAATACATTCAGGGGATATTAGGGCTCCGTGGCCATTCATCCATCAAGGAAGCCAAAGAGAGACAATTACAGTCAATAACATTCTTTAATTCAATCAGTTAAAGAAGGTGCTGCATCTATAAACTTTTATTATGGAAAAAATTTGTAATTAACACATGCGTATTACACCCCGCTCGGAGAGTGGCACTTGGGGAGGGAGGGGAAGTGCCGAGGGCTGACTGGGACAGGGGAAGGGGCTGGAGAAGCTGGCCCACCACATCGCAGCAGCTGGTTCCCTTCTTTGCGGGCAAGGATGAGGGTCGAGCTACATGAAATGAAGGCTGGTTTAGCAGAGGGAGCCATTTTGTAGGCCTCAGCTTCCCTCCTGTGTGTGAAAAGTGCAGGTGGGGGGGGGGAGAGTGGAGAAAGCAGGTGGGGATGATAAGCAATGGTGGGAGGGGCTCCCATGAGCCCCACCTGGAGGCGGTTTGATTGCAATCTCTGTAAACATCTTTTTGTTCACATTTCTGAAGCTGGATGCATAAAAGTTTGATCGATTTCTCTTCCTGTCTCGGTTTGTTCGCTGGTGGCAGCAAAGGCATCAGTTTAAGGCACTTCCCTTAATTCGGCTGCAGGGTTATGAGTTCTTTTTGTTTTCAAAAACCAAACCAGTAGCAATGAACAGCTTCGTAAAGGAGCGGGAACGTGCTGAAAGGGTGGGGGTGGAGCTGGGAGACGGCTGCTCTGGAGCATCAGGCTGGCATCGGTGGAAACGGGCACACACCTTTTGGGCCTGAGCTGGGTAAGACTGCAGGTGGCATACCTGAGACTGGCACCCCTCTGGCAAAAACCTCACAATCGCCAAAAAAAGAGCCTCGCTCTCCCTGCATTGGAATGGGCAGGTACTGTCCTAACATCTACAGTGGGCCTCAGCCCAAATGGAGGGTGCCTCAGTGGATGGCGGAGGGAAGAGTTCTTCCCAAAAACAGCTCCTGGGTGCCAAGGTACGTCCCATGAAAGGATTCAAGACTGGAGGCTGCGGAATGGAATCGTTGGGGAAGATCTGCCTCTGCACAAGGAAGCAACAGTAATGGAAGACGTTACTAAGCACTCCCCATGACGATGGGGAAGCATCTCCATCAGTTGGCTGTGCTTCATCAAGAGCACCCAGGAAACAGGAGCTGGCTTTTGTTTCTGCAACCATTCGGGCCTCTCCCTTATCCTATGCAAACATGCTGGCTCCCCTTTGGCTTTCTCACTGGGTCACTCCAAACCTTTTCTCAGCAAAGCTGGAGTGAAGCTGGAGTTAGGGGCGTCTTACCCAGAGGCAAGTGGTGCGGGGCGCCAGGGTGCCAAGTTCTGGAGGGCGCCAGGAAAGAGGTGGAGGCTGGACACGGCGCCTCCTGGCATCAGCTCGCCACCCTTGCCTGCCTCCGCCATGCCGTGCCGCGCTCGGAGCCTCTGTCTGCCGTGGCCACCGCAGCATGAAGTGGCCAGCTGAGCCGGGAGGCACCGCGCCCAGCCTCTTCCCCGCCGGAGGAGCCACCCTCCAGCCACTGCCCGCCTCCTCCAGCCCCGCCCTCCCTAAAAAACTCTGGGAAACGGGGGGTGGTGGCAGCGGCGGACGGAGGGAGGGAGGGAGCTTTGCACCATGGCGCCGGATATGCTTAAGACGGCCCTGGCAGGAGTGACCCGTGAAACCACCAGTGTCTTTCGACAGACAACCACCATGTTAGCTCAGCCTAAGGGGATGCTGTGAAAAAGTTGTGGGCCTGTGGAAACCCAACAGGGGCCTGAGCCGCTTCTGAAAACTGGACCTCTGTACCTCATGACTTCAGGGCTGGACTCCCAAGTCAAAAGCTGACCCCGGGCTGTGAAGCTCTGGGCCTAACTAGAATTGACCACAGCGGACCCATCTTTTCTGTGTGGGTCTGCTCCAGTAAAGGGAGTTTAAGAGCAAAAGGGGTGCTGAGCCCCCCTCCCCCCATGGCTTGCCTTCCTCTCCTGCCTGTCCCCACAAGCGTTTCTCCCTCTCCAGGGAGTCTGGAGGGGAGAGAAGTGCTTTGGGGAGGGGAAGGGTTGTCGGGAGGTGAGCGGTGCTGCCTCCAGCTGCCGGATCCACAGCAGCTGCCCTCCCTCCACATGTCAGCAGATGTCGTGCCGGGAGATGCCCAATCCTAAAGGATACGTGAGGAGGAACTGAAGTACTGTCTTTGCCGCTGAAAAATGACCTCTTAATTAGGCACTTTACAATTTGACCAAAGGGATGGCGGGTGGGTGGGTGTATGTATGGAGGGAATGGGTCTATTCTTGATGTTTCTGAGCAGCTCCTCCAGAAAGGAATGGGAATGGGGAAAGAAGGGACACAGACCCCCCCACCCCCGAAAAAACCACCCACCAACAAAGACATACACACATCATCTTGGAGCCCTCGGCACTCCCCTCCACTGGGCTTCCCATCTCTGCTCTGAGGAAGGAATTGGTGGGACAAGGAAAGAGGGAAGCCGATGATTTTTTTTTTCTTTTTTGAAGTATATGTAGTTTTTTTTTCTCTTTTTAAAACATATTTTGAATTTTTTTTCTTTTTTCCCCTCTTTTTTTTTTAAATTCACATAACACAATAAGCCATTCCAATGGAGAAAGCCGAAGAAAGCTCAGGCAAAAATGATAAAACAGTTCGGATTTTTCTTTTTTTTTTTCTTTTTTTTTTTTGTCGTGAAGCAATATTGACAGTTATAACATATGGCTACCTGCATTCTGCTAGACACGGAAGAAACCTCAGAAAGAACAAAAACAGACGAAGAACTACCTTTTATTTTCAAGTGCGGGGGGTGGGTGGGAGGGAAGGAGGGGGTTCGGAAGAACAGACTCAAAGACACGAAGGGAGCATCGGGGAGGCGCAGGAGAGGCAAGGGGTACGGTCAGGGATGGGGGGGGGCGGATGAGGAGAAAAAGCACACCAAATTCCATTAGTACTATATATATACTGTACTGTACTCATATATATACTGCGTTTCTTAACCAAGGAAGAAACTTGTTCAAAGGGGCAGGGGTGGGATGCAGTCAGGGAAGCTGCAGTTTTCATGGATCTCAAGGTTTTACTGCCGAGCGAAGAAGTGGGTTTGGGGGGTTTGCGGTGGGTGGGGAGGGGGGTGCATGCGGAAGTTGGGGGGGTCAGCAAAAAAGGGAGACAAAGGGGGCTGCTGAAGGGATCTGGCCAGGAAGGACAGGAATGCTCAAGGACAGGAACACTCCATGGTTATTCCTAAAGCGAGAGACAGAAGTTGAGAGATCCAAATGAAGTGAGGGCCTGAGGATCCTTTTCGGAGCACAGGGTGACTGTTCTTGGCCACACGGGTTAAGTTCAAGCCAAGGGACATCCTCCCCCCCCCCCCTCCCGCCACATATAAGGTGCCAAAGGGAGGGCAAGGAGGGTCTCAATAGGTTTGTAGGACGAAGCCCTGGTAGGGCAGTCCAGTCCAAACTGAAATCATCTTGGACACTCAAGTGAACCTAACACCCCTCAGGGCTCCCAGAGGAGCCACCAGCAGCCGCTGGGTGCATCAAGGGCCCCGACTAAGCATCACCCGAGAGGAGCTGAGGAGAGGCTGAGGGCTCCATGCAAGAGGGCCTTCAGCACTGCTGCTTGGGTGACAGGCATCCTTCCCTCTCTCCTCGGTGGTGCTGGCCCTCTCTTTATGCATGGGGCAGCAAGCCGGCCAAAGAGAACTAGGCACCACTGCGTTTAGCCATGGCCACAATTCCCTCTTGCTGGTCAAGGCCTGGCTGTTTATTGCTTTCCCCTGTATTGAGCACATGGGTCAAAGGGGGGAGGGGCGGGATTTCCAGTAACCCACCCACCCCGGCAGAGCACGCGGTCCATCTGTTCCAGCGGAAGATGGGTTTACAAAAGGCACTATGTCAGCTGGCCAGTTAAGCGGGGTGGGAGTAAGGCAATACCATCCATCTTGGTCCTTCCCTGAAGCGAGACGTTTCTCCAAGTCAACCTTCCATGCTCTGAGAGGCTGTGGGGCAAGGGGGGGGGTTGGGGTTGGGGGTATGCACTGCTGCTTTGCCCCCGCCCCGCCCACTGCCCCAAAAGCCAGCAAGGGAAGGGAAGGGAGTTGAGAGGAACCACGGTAGGGAGGCTGTGAAAAAGAGGGCAAGCGAGGGCTGAAAAGAACAAACTCGGGGAAGGATGGAAGGAGTTCAATGGACGGGATGCTGGTGAGATCGCAAGGCGGCTCCTCTTCCCAAAGAGGAGCCCCTGAAAGATGAGAGGGAGAGGGAGAGGGAGAGAGCGCACAATGCAGATTTGGCTCACTAGGGGAGAAGAAATCAAAGGCATTCCCAAAGTCAATTGGTTTTGCTTAGCTCTAATGCGGGGGTTGGAGAGAAACAGGCCAGGAGAACAAAGATAGAAGGGGGTGCAGTGGCAAGTGATGCGAGGGGAGAGGGGAGAAAGGGGTGAAAGGAGGCAGAGAACCACGGCCTGTGCAGGAAGCTTTGCCGTGGCAATCTCACCGTCACCCATCTCACTCGGCAACCTGGGAAGATCCATGAGAAGCTGCCAGAGACTGCTGGTGCGTTTGACTGCAAGGCCCGCTGCCCCTTTCAGCTAAACATAAAGAAGGGATAATGCATGTTTCCTAAAATGTGCTTTATGATAACAATTAATTGGTTCATAAACTATGTATAATAGAGATTTTAATGTATTTATATTGTAAGAAGCACCAGGTTTTGTATTTTTAATCTTTTTCTTCTTTTATGATTTTTAGGGTTTTTTTGTTGTCCTTTCTTTAATTTTAATTTTGCAGTTTTCTTCTATGTTTTTAACCTGATACAATGTTTTGTTTACAATTTTATTTTTGCGTGTGAAAAACTTTTGCCTTCAGCCCTCCCATAAAACGACAAAACTAATGAGGAAAAGGAAAAAACAAAACCAAACCCCGATCATTATCAATTTTTTTTTAAAAAAAGGATTTAAAAACAAACAAGGAAAAGGAAAAGTAAACAAATGAAAAAAAACAGAAAAAGTTTTTTCCCCATACTTACAAAGGTTGGGTTTTTCTTTTGTCCCTATTTATTTAGAGTCCCTGGGAACAGAGGACTTTGCAACAAAAATAGATTTTTTCTCTTCTTCTTAACAATCTTTAACATACAAAGATATTAAAACTATGCACTCCATTGCACTTGGCTCAATGCAAACAAAATTGGTTCTTTTAAAACCCCTAATATATATTTTGCTTTTTTTAAAAAAAAATCCCCTCCCCATTTTTAAATACACATTCCTGTGTATCTTTCTTTCTCCTGCCCATACCTTCCAGCCACCATAATTTAAAGTCCTGTGTGCCACCCCTTCCAGGTTCCTCCTTAGTGTTTATATCGCCCTTTTAAAGGACCCAAACCAGGTAGAGTTTAACATGTAAGCGGATGACATTGTCACTCTGTCCACCCACATGCTGCTGTCACCCAATGGTCGCACTCTAGGAGATGCCAAGAGTTAAGTATGTGCTTAAGCACTGGGGGACTCAGAGCCTCCTTTTCAGAATGAAATACAGTAAACCTCTTCTTGTTCCCACCTCCAGTTTTTAAGTGCTGATTAATGTGGTCGCTTGCCTTTGGACTCCTGCAAATCTCTGGCCCTACCACTTTTTTTTAGACCATCCAAACAGATAGCCCCCCTTCCCATGGTTTCTCAAGTAAGGAACCTATTCCTAGCAATCCTGGGCATTATATTTAGAAGCTTGCCGAAATCAGATTTGAATTACTTGATTGAATGGTTTTCCTTTAAATACTGAATACATTGACTGAATGAATTTAGCAACTGACAAGATGTTGTAGCAGCACCAACTATGGTGACCGTCGGTATTTATTCCCTGGTTTGGGCCACCCCCCACCCACTTTTTGCACATTGCTCTGCATTCAGAAATGGTCACCAGGAGCTTGGATGCACTTTTTAAGAATTAGGGAGGGGCACTGTCTTTCTCAACTGGGGGAATGCTCCAAATGATTCTTATGTCAAAAAAAATGAAATATGCACAGCACTCCAGATGCTGCAGTAGGTGCCTTCTTGCCCCGGACTGCAATGCTCGAGTTATCTTCAACTTCATCTCACCTCAAAGTCTCGTGATTTAGATCACAATGGGACCATGTCCCACGCAACCAGGGGAAAGGGCGATTGGTACTTTGCAGGAGAAAGGACGCTGAGGAGGGGAGGGGGCAGACTGCACTCGAGGAGGGTTTTCTTAAGACCACCAAGGTGGGAATGGTTTCCATTCTGACATTTGCAGAACTTCTCCATGGCTTTGTGCTCATAAAGACATAGACACGGACCTTGGGCTTAAAACCTAGGCGCCTTCCAACCTCACCACGAGGAACAAGGCTGCGTCCCAATTCCAGTTTCTGCTTCTGATCTCTGCCCATGTCACAGATGTAAGCTCAACCCTCAGTGTTTGCCTAAATTACTTTATGAATATTTGGCTAGAGACTACGATTCATTTGTTCTCATAGATCTGAGAGCAGTCTGAAAGAGGAATGACCTATTTGTGTTGTATACACTTATCCCATTGTTGCCTCTGGTAAACAGCTTTTCGGATTGTTTCAAAACATCTGCTTCTTGAGAGGCTACGCGAAATGCACGTGTGTACAACATGCAGAGAGACCCCTCTCTGAACACACTCTCTTCAAAATTATTGTCTTTCTACATCCCCAGCTGCTTAGTCTGTGAAAGGTTGTATTTCACCTCTGAGTTGCATTTTACTGAAGGTATTGGGTGAGGGCCCTGGTATGGGCAAAGCAGCACTCCTAGACTCCATGCAATCCAGGTCTGCAGTCTGACTGGGCAAGAGCAGACCTGACTCATGCCAAAGATGGAAGCCTCAGGCAGGCGGCTCCACATGCAGCAGCCAATTATGTCAGCCAACTGAAACGTGTACATGTATTTTCGGCAGGCTACTTGCTCCCTTACCACATTCCTCATGGAGAAGAACTCCCTCCCTTCACGCAACAGCTGTCCTGCAGCTGTGCAGGGTCAGGCTTCATGACTCCTCCATGAGAGCAGGCCTCTGATAAGGGTGGCCACTGTTAAAGGGTGTGTGTGTGTGTAATAGAGAAAGAGAGAGTGTGTGTTCCTCTGACATCTGGGAACCGGTGGGTGTGAATGGGGATAAGCAGGGAAGCCAACGGCTGGTGGAGGGGAGGGGCAGATCTGCAGCCCTCAGAATTCCCTTCCTTGACCCTGTTTCTCCATTTGGAACTGGAAAATCATTGCACTTAGACAGGGATGCAGATACCTGGTCCCGCCAGCAGCTCCTGACTATGTCTGCTCCAGAACTTGCTGATGCATCAGCTGGGGATCACTGTGGCAGAGAGGAGAGGGGCTTCAGGAGGTTCTCCAGATCAACTTGTTTTCTTGCACGGTCATTTGGGGGCAACTCCAGGCACTGCAAGCCAGAAACCCAAATGCAATTGCCCTGGGCAGGTGGCATGGGAGCCCATTCCCTGCAGCATTCTCCAGATCCACTCCAAATCAGACAATCCCTAACCCTTACCCGGCCCCTTGCCTATCCTAAGTATACCATGTGGAGTTGCCCTGTAACAACCAGTGACCCCTCATGCAGAGATGGACACATTTGACAGGGAAGATGGGGGGATGAACCCCAAAGAATTTGGCAAAGCTCCTGCCCCCCAAAGCTTGGCATGGGGGGTAAATAAGGAGAAAGAGAGGGGCCTCTTCCACAGACCTTTGGAAAATAAATAATGAAGATCTCATTGGTGCAAAACAGAGGGGGGGCGCTTGCTCTCCTCACGTATTATTATTGTTATTTATTTATTATTTATTATTATTCTTTTGTAGTCTGAGAAAGGGAAGAGGAAAGTGTGCGGAGCTGTGTGGTCGATTCTGGTGCGTATTGTGCATGCGTAGTGTACAGCCGGCAATGTCAAACCTTCACATCTACCAGTCAGGCAGCTTCCACTACCTCTAACTCTATACAATTAATTTTGTTGCGCTGAAGTTTTGCTGAGAGTGTTCATATGTTCTAAGCTTAAAGGGTTTGTCTTTTTGTTTGTCTCAACGACAACAACAAAACCCTAGCATTTAATTTCTTTGCTGTTGTCACCTGTATGTAGAGGAAGCCAAAGGAAATGCTACAACTAAAGGAGGAAAAGAACAAAGTGGAGAAAAGGGATCAGGAAGAGCATCAAACCATAGTAACAACAGACACCCAAAACCTCAAAAGGAAAATATTGGAACTCAGAAGAAAGGGACACAGCCCAACCTGTCCAGAACAGGCTACAAGCTCTGCAGAAACGTGCCTGACTGAGCCAGCTGCCTTCGCTCCAGTGATTTGTCTGGGGTACAACTTGAATGTGGCCTCTTTGCTCTCATGTCAATGTATTCTTTTTACAATGTTTTTAGTAAGCACCCAATGGGTCTCCAAGTGTCATTTGCCCTTTGGCAGTGGTAGCAGATGCTCTCTTTGCTAAGAGAAATACTTAGAAACACTTTCCAGCCCAATCCGTCTTGGGACTCATGAACCCAAGAGTGCCTGCCTTTCTTGCATGTGAAGGGATCCCAGTTCATGGAGAATGACTGGGAGTACCTTCCACATAAGCCCTAACGTGTTATATATATGTGTGTGTGAAGGGATATATTATATTAATTATCTGAGATGCAGGAAAGGTTCACCAAGGGCAAGGGACACCAGGAGTCACCAGACACCAAGATGTGTCAGGTGTGTGTGGTTTTGTCTCAGAGAGACAGGGAGAGGGCACTAGGGAGCCTCCCCTCTTGCTCAGGAATGAAATATCGTCTCGGCATCTGGTAGTCAGGAGCGTTTCTGTTTTTGCTTTTTTAAGTAACAAGGATGCTATGTTAAATTTCATTAACAAGGGAATTTACTGCACGGGGGAATTTATGTTTGGTAGGAGATGTTTGTGCTGTGAATGCCAACCAAGCATTATGGCCCTAGTACAGCTCGAATCATAGCCAGTTCCAATTGTGAACCAGTGCAGCACACTGGACGTGCTTTTCAAAACATATTTAGGAGGATATTTGAATAGAATTTAGGACAAACTTCATTTTCCTGCAGCCCCTGCACCACTTCTGCGAAGTTTCAAAAAGCAAATTGATTGACCTAGAAACACAACTCTACTCAAGTCCCAAATGGGCTCATGGGAATTAGGCTGGTAGGCAGTTGAGACACGAAGAAAGTGTCTCCTCTTTCATTTCGCAACAAACATAACCCCTAGCAAAACTTGGTGCAAATTTGGGGGTTTGAGGCTGGTTAATGTGAATGCTATTCCTTCCCCATGATGAATAAGAGAAACCCCTTTCTTTTTTTTTAACCATTGCTTGAATAGCCTGTCCAGAGCTATCATATCATTTGATACAGGATTACGTGACTTCTGTAGGTGTTGATGGGATTCCTTGCAGAAGACAAGCCTCTTCTACGCAAATGCAAAAATCTGCTTTGGATCGGGGAGGTCCAACGTAATTCTTTTAAGCTTCTCATCTGTAGTGTTACCCAACGTCTCTTACTTTTCCTTGAAGAGGAGCAGCTCAGTGAAGATATGGGTTAAGGACTGAAGATTCTGATTCTCAGGACGTGAGCGAAAACTTATTATCATCATCATCATTATTTATTTTTCTTCGCTTGAAGATCCCGTCAGAGGAACCAAGACTGGAGCAGAAGAAAACACAAAAGGGAGAATTAAACAGAGTGTTGCAAACTTTCTTTTTTCCTTGGTTTGGCAGGCTAACATTGATACCCATCAAACGAAACCCCCAGTGCTAACCCAGTCACTGAATTTGGTGCCTTTGCTTTCTTCTGGCAACCTGGGAGCTCCAGTCATCTAGTCCCGTTTTTTTGCTCCTGACTTGTTCCTCGCTAGTGTTCCAACCCATAATTTCTCCTCACATTGCTCTGAAATACTGATGCCCCTTCATCCCCCTTTGCTGAAAGACTGCTTTGCTAATGCCACTCATGGCTACTTCTCACAAGTGTACATTTGACAGGGAGAGGCGACTAATATTGGCTCTCCGGTGAAGGTAACTATATGGATGACACATGCATTTCCAGGCTTTTGTCACAATTGCACTGTGCATTTGTTGGCGTACGCTTAAAGTGTTGGTGTTGGAACAAGGCTACTTGCCAAAAATGGCGATCGCACATCGAGTTTCCTCCCTCCTCTTTCCATCCAGTTTAGGAAAACTTGCCTATATCCTAAGGTTATCGGCAGCGTGCTTCCTTGCCCCAGTATTACATCACCAATGCTAATGACATGGGTGGGGAAACACACATGTCTGTGTCAAGAAGGCTCGGGGGCAAGCTTACGGTAACTCTGTGTGCCATGAGGGGAAAGGGGCAAACTCGACAGCAGGCTACCATTTTTTATGTTCACCAAAACATCTAACGTTGTCCCTCAGTATACACTTTTGGACACACTCCTTTCTCAAAGGAAGTCAGGGTGGCCACAATGTGATTAGTCCCCCTCCATGTCATCTTCACAACAATCCTATAAGGCAAGGCAAGCCTGAGAGAGTGTGTGACTGGCCTAGTACATCAGAGCTCAGTGGGATTTGAACCCAGGTCTCCCTGGTCAATGTCTGACAGCCATATCTGCTAGACTACACAGGGTTTGGGCTTCTTGCCACTGTTTGCATTTGTGCCTAAAATAGACAAGGATTATTTTCTTTAGTATCTAATATGACACCTGATGTAACTTCTCCCTCTCTTTCTGTTTATCTTGCCTTTCTTGCTGCTACTCCCAAGGTGCTGCCTACTTTCGTGGAAAACGCGCCAGCTCAACGCAATTTTACAGCCCTGCCTGAAGCTGTTCCTTTATCAGCAGGAAATGTGAGCCAGAATTCAGCTGAATACAGCTTTTGCTTCCTCTGCTGTCTGGAAAGACAAAAAGCTTAGCATTGGCCCACCAATGCCATGGATGTTTCCAAGTGCTGCACTAAGAGCGTCTTCTGGCTGTAGCGTTTTATATAGTGCTTGTTTTGAACTTTCCTTGCGAGAAGGTGAGTTCCAGTCCTTAATCAACCTCACGCACTTACTCCCACCTGCTAACTTTCTCTGACAAATGCCCCTTGCCCCTACTCTTTTTTAATTTTTATAAATCATTTTTATTAAAGTTTCCAAATGAACAATTCAATTAAATCATAATTAAATATATCAAATTATACAATATGCAAATCTCTAATCCAAATATTCTGCCAAATTATGATTTATTTTTTGGGACTCCCATGCTTCAAGTTTTGGAAGGCTCATCATCTTCTCAATTCCACTGCATATCGTATTCTTCCGATATTCTCCAGTTCTTACTGTTGTTATCCTTTGCCCCTTGCTCTATCTCAAGGATGGGAGACGTGGTGCCCCTTAGTATGTACTGTTGGACTCCAGCTCCCACCAGTCCCAGACAGTATGACTGATGTCAAGGACTGATAGCAGCTGTGGTCCAGCTACACCTGAAGGGACACAGGCTCCCTACTGCTGCTAACTGCTGCCACAGCAACAGCCCTCTTGCCGATGGGTGGGGAGGTGAGGAGGTTCAGGTGGGAAGTTCTTATTTCAACTTCACCCTCCTGTAAATCACAAAGCCACACGTGCTTTCTTCTTCTGGTTGCTAAAGAAGAATTTGATGCGTGTTTTATATTATTAGTATTATTATTATTATTATTATTATTATTATTATTATTATTATTATTATTATTTGTAGTTTAGCACTGGGTGGAACCTCCATGCCCTGGCTCCTGATCTATCTGCCACAGACTTGAACAGCTGCCTGGAAGTTTACAGTTTCCTCCAAGCTGAAAGGTGAGGGGCAGAGATGCAAGCTCTGCATGAAGGCACAATCTGCTCCCTGACGTGCCAAGTAGGGTGGGGGAAGGTGACACAACTGTCGAGAGACTCACCATCTGCGGCACCGAGAGAATACGTGAAAGCGCTGTGGAGGACGGGAGAGGAGGAAAGGAAGCAGCTCCAAATAACTGGTTCTTCGGGAGGAAAATGCAACCTTTGCAAATGGCCACCAGGAGGGGCTCTGCTACCACTATGGGGAAAGCCCAGGGGATGTTCTCCCTTTTTCTAGCCCCCCAGCCTCTCTTGGGCCACTGCCAAACGCTTTCCCTGCCTATCTGGAACTGTGTAGCATGCCTACTCATTGGGCGAAGATCACCTTTATGCATCTGTTCTTAAAACCACTGGAAAAGGAGGCCTCACTCCGTTTATGAGAATGTGTAGGACAGAAAGAGCAAACTTCCATTTCCTGCAGTTTTCATAGCACTAGCAGGAAGCAGGAACTCCAGCCTGCTCCCAACTTTCCCAGTCAGTGGTCCCACCTCACCCTATCGCTGCAAGAGCCAAGCAGGAGTTCCACCTTCCTGCAGAACTGCTTTGTCTCCACTCTCCAGACTTCGCCTCCATTTCTGGAATGAGATCCCCAAATTTGCTCTCCCATATTCTATGATTTAAATATCCCAGATAGCCGGGTCAACTATGTTACTAAACTAATAATACCAGCCCAACGTAGGGCATTTATGCTGGCCCGACTGAATAGCTTTCCCTCGGCATTTGTCAGGGGTAGATATCAGAATATTCCCGAAGAAACAAGAGATACAGCAGATGTTCCCTGAATGTCCCTGACACTGTAGAGCATATTCTCTTTTATTGTCCACTACACAATACGCTGCGTGAATGCGTGTTGTCCCCCCTTTTGGACGGTTTGAAACCGCACCTTGGTGGAAGTGTTGGATTCTGTCTCTCTGACATTGACCAAGGGGTGACTGCAGGGGTAGCCGAGTTTTTGGCAGCAGTGCTTTAAGGAGTACATTAACAGGAGGAAATTTTAGATTTTACTAATACACACATACAATCAGCCTATGAGTTTAATTGTTGTTTCTTTGTGTATATATATTTTTAAAGTTCCTGTATGTGATCTTTCTCTTGCGATTTTTACATGCTAATGCCTAATAAAGGTTTGATAAGTAGTAGTGGAATTGAGATCCTTGGTCAAAGGTGTTCACCACGTATTGGGATTTCATTATACTCTACCAGGATCACTTTGGGATAGATGAGGAAAATATGTCTGTTTTAACAGAAGGATAACGGAAGCTTAGGACATATGATGAAAGGCCTAAATTGCCAGATGCAGCAAAGCAAAAATTCGCCAGTCTCCAAAATGCAGCACTATGCAACCTACCAACCCCTACTGCCCATCGGGTACCAAGCTTGGGTTTCCTGACTTCCAAAGTTTTACGCGTATTTATTTCTATAGGTCACTTCCTGCTCTTTTCAAGATGCTTTTAATTTAATTTTTTTTTGTTCTCTCCAGCTCTTATTGCTTCACACATCCTCTCTCCGTTTGGCCCAATCCATGTTCCTTTCATAAAATAAAATGCCAGCTCTTACACCCAAGTGAATTCATGCCAGCCAACTGCATTGCTGGCCATTACTCATTGTCACAGATTCCAGCCAATCAGGTGCAGCTGCACCCCCAGCCTACACACTCCAACTGGGTGAGGAGTGCTATGATGATAAATCTTCTAAGCCAATCATAAGGCAATAGGCAAATTACAGCATCAGAAGCAAAACCTGACATCCTCTGGTGGTGGAGGAGAACCAATACAAATTAGAAATTTGGAAACAATCAATCAAACAAAAACAAAAACAACAGCACATCATTTTGCCCGCTCCTGCTTGTGACTGGCTAGATTTAAAATGATGTGCCTAAAAAGCCAATCAGAATGCTGTGCCTCAGTAACAAGCCAGTCAGGAGTTGTCACTCCACCATGACAACATCTACTTGGCATTGAGGGATGAATCCATCTCTGTATGTCCCTTCAAGTCATAGCGTCTCTGCTTTCAGATGCCTTGAGCAAGCCCTCCATAGTCACACGACTGCTCTCTCAAAACTCCATTTCTGACGGCGTATTTGAGCTGCATCTGACAGCAACAGTGCAAATCTGCAGACCTTAGGGGAGTGCTTATGTGCCACCCATAAATATTGTCTGCCCTGGCAATGAGTGGACTGCTGTGTTCAGGTAAGCCCTGAGTAAGAAGAAGGAATGAATGGCACTGCGTCATCCTGTACTACATCACAGAATTTCCTTGTGTGGTGGCGGCGCAGGAGAAAGTTGGCTCCACTCACCTTTCAATAGCCACCTAATTTTTCCTAGAGCAAAATTCAAAGCAAATTTGGAAGCCTCACAGAGACACTGGAGGAATTTCAAGTCAGGAGAGTTTCAAAGAAGACCAGCAAAATTTGGGAGTGGGGTTTCATGTATCCCTATGTGAAAAGGTGTATGGGTGCATCTAATTTGGAGCAATGTCTTGCCTATCCCTCCCCAGTACAAATAGGGGTCCATATAGCCATGATGCAGACAGCAAGTGCCAAGCTGGTGGGGTCTATTGTTCTAAAGGAAAAGCGACATGGGTGAGAGGAGTTAACTCTTTCCTCGCCTTAGTCTACTTCAATGCTTCACGCCCTTTTCTCTCTAGCCTGGCTTATTTCCAGAATTGGGGCTGGGTTGGGACAAAAGTGTTTCAGGCACAGAGCACACGGAGTATGATGGGGGAGGATGGTTTTGCTTCTCTCACCCCCAGGAACAAATAGATTCCCTCCACATTTAACATGTCAATGAGGCAGACACATGCATAAAGAGACTGGCTGACCCACCAGGTCTAGTGTGACTGGTGGTCCTTTGTCCTCTTTCTTGAAGAACCTTACAGAAGCAGCCATTTGCCGCCATAAGGAAAAATAACCCTTACATCACAAGAAGCAGGTGTGGATTTTGCAGCTCCTGCCAGCCCTCTGAGGGCATCTGCTGCTGCCATGGGTGTTTTGGCAGCTGCTGGGCGAGGGGGTACCAGGGAAGAGTGCTGCGATGATGCCAGGCCACATAATGCCTTTATGCTAGGCGAGTACCTGGGAGATTTGGATTGGCATGAGCCGCATTGCGTAATCTCTGATTTGGGCCCAGCCAGAGCCCACGAAAGGAGCAGGCAACCAGCTAGAATGGCACTGAGCTCACCAGCCACACCAAAGGCAATAGGAGCTAGTTCACCTGTGGCGCTGGCATAGCCTTAGACTTTAAGCCAAGGACGGCAGCAGCCGGGTCAGTGCAAGGTTCAGCGCACACTGTTGGCACTAAGTGAATGTTTAATAACTAATGAAAGCAGTGTGACCACAAGCAAAGGTCCGTCACACCTCACGGGACCTGCAGCTGTTCCTATGGGCAACAGCCAGAAGCCACAGCTGAGAGAGGGGGAACTGGCACTCTCCTCCATCTCTCGCTTGCCCAATGCTATCTTTCTCTTCCCCTCTTTTGTCCCTCCTCCATCTGCCTGAATCCAGAGTTCAGAAAAGTCCACTGGTTACTGTGGTAACACCTGCCCCCCCCCCTCCAAAATATACTGCAGCTTAGCCAACAGAGCAAGGAATATCTCCCGCCCCCCCTCCCACACACAAACAGAAACACAAAAACACCACATGGACATATTAAAGGGCCCTTGGCAAATCTAGGAGCCCACCTGGCAGATCCTGGGTTGAAAATACTTCGATGTTTCCCATCCGTCTTATGCATGATAGGGCAGAGCAACCCCACCCCAGCCCCTCTAAAATCCAGGAGGAGTGAGGAAAAATAATAATCAAAATGAATCAAAGGGATGGGGTGGGGGAGTACAGCATCTATAAAGAAAGTGATAGAAGTGCATTAAAAGAAAGAGAAGTGGGAAAGGGAGTGGGGAGAAAGCGGGAGGGGGGATGGAAAATTAAATAAATCCAGAGAGGCAAAGCAGAAAAGGAGGAGAAAGCAAGAAGCAGCGAAGTTGCTGGCGGAAGTGGCCCTGCTATTCCTGAGGCCGTGCTGGGCCCTGGTCCAGCCTCGCTCTGGACCATTGTTTCCCTGCCCGGCCCCCCAAGTCCAAGTTCATCTGGGTGTGACATCATGTCTCGTTGCCGGGGAAACAGACGGGCCAGACGTGACAGTGGTTATGGGATGGGAAGGGGAACAGATCCCATTCCTGCTCTGCTTCAGCTCTTTTGCTCACCGCCAGGGAGCAACGAAGGCTGGGAGGAAGGAAAGGCAGACCAAACCTCAGAGCAATCTTGTGAGAGAGGGCAGGCTGGATCAGTGTGGTGTGTGTGTGTGTGTGGTGTGTGTGTGTGTGTGTGTGTGGTGCGTTGCTCCAGTTCTGCTTTGCACAGCCGTTCTCTGCTGCTCTCGACCCTTCATGTCTCTGGCACATTCCCCTCTGCTTCTGATCATGGTACGGCAGGGTTGAAACATTCCTAAATAATATGACACACCAGCCCGATCGTTTTTCGCTGCAGAACCAGTGCTTGTTTGTTACTTAGTTGTTATAGGGTATCCCCGCAGATAGCATCTCTGCTGCAGGGAAACCACAACCTCCCAGCAATAAAACTTTTGATAGAAAATGGTGGTTTCCCCTCCCTTCTCAGCTATCTCTCATATTTCAATTCAGAGTGGCTGGTGGTACTGTGGCTGCATGAGTGCAATGGGCAGGATATTATTTCCGGTCCATCAATCAACTCCTTCGTAACTCCCCACCTGCAACATGCCCACTTGAGAACTTTCAAAAGGCTTTACTTTTCCACCCTGATGATCAGCATCCTGATTCTGTAGCCTTTCAAAATTTGGTAGGAAAACTGCTGAAACTCTTTCCTCCAGCCTGGCTAGCAATCCCCAATTATGGGGGGGAAAGTTCTGTTCTCCCCTTTAGTTCTTTTCCATGATGGGCACTCCCAGATCTCCCATACACCTACCAGGAAACATATTGGTGCCGCTAGCGTTGGATCCAAGTGGCGGCTAATTTAATAACAAGGGGACAACCCTGAGCACCTTTTCATACATGGGGCTTTGATTGGCCTCGGCTTAAATCCAACACTAGCAATAATGCCTAGTCTATATATTCTATTTTGCTTGTATAACACCTATTCCCATGGCACAAACAGGGCAAGAGAGGTTCAGAGATACATTTAAAGCCCCATGTGAGGAACATAGTCTCATCAGACCTCCACATCTTCCTCCAAGAGCCTTCTGCTCTGCTGCAGAGAACAGCTACACGAAAAACATTTGGGAACCAAACTCCAGTCCAAGAACAAGAACAGGCAGCAGAGCCTCCAAAGTGCAGCATACTCTCTGCACAGTGGTGTAGTCTGTCCATGAGTTGCTACACAACTGGTCCAGACATGGAATCTTCAGCACCTCACTGATTCCTCTGAAATGCTGGACGTGTCCTTTCACTGTTGTGTCTCTCCTCTACCTTGAGAGGTGGATTTATTTATTTAGGGGAGCGTGACAGGTTTGGTTGCACTGCATGCAGAGCCTTGGGGGCACCGCAACCTAATGATGTAGAATGAAGACTAGAGGTGGGCGAGGGGGAGATCTCCGAATTTTGGTGTCGCACGGGGTGCTGCTGCAACTTGAAACCCCAAGGTCCGCCACTGCTCCCTTCTCCACTTCAGTACTTTCCACGATAATTGATTGGCTGGTCAGTAAAGTAATTAAGTTGCTCAATGGCAATGCCACCTCCTAGCCGACTCCAGGCTCCTATGCCATTATCACTTCCATGGGAGGCATCAAGGAACCAATCAGATTTTCCTCCTTGCCTTGGAATGCTGCGAGGTTGCTGAGGCAGTGCCCCCACCTCGCAAGGAAGGTGAAGCAGCAGGCAACCCAAAGAGCAAGGGGGAAGGGCTTTGTGGCCTAAAAGGAGGTGGCCTTTTTAGAGTAGGGAAATGATAATGGGGCAAAGAGGGCCAGTGTGGGCCAGTGTCGCGATAGCTGGGCTCCTCATGAATTTTACTCTTTTCACTGTGCAAACCCCCCCCCCCTTGCAAGTATCTCTTATAGATTGTTCTCACTTCCCAATCATGTAAGACTGGGCTCACTGCTGTTTCACATTACAGCACTGGTACCTCCGGTTGTGAACGGGATCCGTTCCGGAGCTCCGATTGGATCCCGAGGTTTCCGCAACCGCATGCGTGCGGCGAAACCTGGAAAAACAATTCTGGGTTTGCCATGTACGTATCCCAAAGGA
The DNA here is from genome assembly GCF_009819535.1 of Lacerta agilis. Lineage (NCBI taxonomy): Eukaryota > Metazoa > Chordata > Lepidosauria > Squamata > Lacertidae > Lacerta > Lacerta agilis. The sequence continues at coordinate 31,631,828 of NC_046327.1, forward strand.
TACGTAACCAGAAGTGAACATAAGTAGAGGTACAACTGTACACTTCTGCATATAAAATATTTCCATGCAGGAAGCAACACACACAAAACCCATATCTCCATCATCACATTCATTTGAATGTTTATGCAGATGAGGAAATGACAACTTGCTGGCACATGTACATGGCTTGTTCACTCAGGTATGCACTCACCACAACTGATGATCTACACCTTTACCGAAACACTTCCATGTAGAGAAAAAGTATAGATCATCATGAGGAGTGCACATGTGTCTATTTCATTAAGTATACATGCCAGGAGGAACGCGGGTGGCGCTGTGGGTTAAACCACAGAGCCTAGGGGTTGCTGATTAGAAGGTCGGCGGTTCGAATCCCCGCAATAGGGTGACCTCCCGTTGCTCGGTCCCAGCTCCTGCCCACCTACCAGTTCGAACGCACGTCAAAGTGCAAGTAGATAAATAGGTAAAAGGCGTTTCCGTGCACTGCTCTGGTTCGCCAGAAGCGGCTTAGTCATGCTGGCCACATGACCCGGAAGCTGTATGCCGGCTCCCTCGGCCAGTAATGCGAGATGAGCGCCGCAACCCCAGAGTTGGACATGACTGGACCTAATGGTCATGGGTCCCTTTACATGCCAGGAAATTGCTGTTTCCCAACCTGTGTAGTGACATCTATGTGACAACCTACATGTGGGTCTTGCATTTTTTCCTGCATGGACACCTTCTCCAAGTGAAAATGCAATGTGAAGCGGCCCAGAGCCCAATTTCATGGGGTAGTGAGAGAACAAATGTGTAGGCAAGGACTACTATGTGGGAAGCCTTGAGAGACCTGGATGGCTACACAGTGACCTGCCCAAGGCCACCTTATGAACTTCCTGGTTGAGCAAACTGATATGGGTCTTCTCTACCCAAATCCAACACCCTTTCCACTGAACTACAATCAAACTTGGGAGTCCTGCTTTCAGATTCTGTCTCAGTTGCAGATTTATAAGCCAAAAACACACTCTACAGTGGTACCCTGGGTTACGTACACCTTGTTTGCGGATGTTTGAGTTGCGAACGCCCGCAACCCGGAAGTGTTTCCAGAGCGCGCACGACCCCTGGATGCACAGAAGCGTTCTGCACACTTCGCGCATGCGCAGAAGCGCTCAAATCACGCTTCTTCCGTTTTTTTTCTTCGTTTTTTCGTGTGTTCGTGATACGCACGCCCGCGTTAAATACCGCGACCTGGAACAGATTGCGTACATAACCCAGGGTACCACTGTATTTGAGGGTTCATCCACACCTCCTTTTGTGCTGTGCTTCTAGGCACAAGTCTGGGCTTTGCAAGTCTGTGTCTCAGTGGGTGGTTTTTGTTTTGTTTTTGTTTTTTCCTGGCACTTTCCCTGGGAAAACCCGTGTTTTACTGGTGAATCAGAGAAAACAGCTATTAAGTTTTCTGTGGGTTGCTCTTTGCTCCAATTGAGCGGTAAAGCACAAGTTTTCCTAGGGCAAGTGCTAGGACAAAAACAAAAAACGCTCAGCCATGGACCTGGAAAGCCCTGACTTGTGCCTAGAAAGCGCAAAGCAAAGGTAAGTGTGGATGAGTCCTGATCCTCAGTTTCCTGTTTGGAAAATGTATGCCTGTAACCGATGTTACAGAGTTGGCTGCAAGGGCATCAGATCTAGATAATGCCAAAGGTAATTCTGGCATTGGAAAGGGGCTTGATGACATACCTACCAACAGAACCCTGGAGTCCTGGTGTTCAATTTCATTTGTATTCTACCTACTAAACTCTGTGTTATCCCCACCGTTCAAACGAAAGCTGAGAAGACCCACGTGCTTGCCGCCTTTCCTTCTCATTTGTGCTCTTGCTCTATTTACAGGGGAGCCTTTGGTACTGGGTGCAATGCATGTTGGAGCAGAAGGGTCTCAGTAGACGTGTAGGTGTCTGGCCCTGACCCTCATCCCATCCATCCCTTTAGCAGAACCACGTCCATCAACCCGCCCAACCTCCCCCCCCCCACAATGCAAGCTACATTTGGGCTACAGCCACATACAACCCCTGTGAAACTGGCCCCCCTACCTGAGATTGCTGGGGGATGTTTAGAAAGTTGCCGTCCCGGGGTCCGATGCCGACAAACCGGTTGGCAGAGGAGGAGCCTGGCGCTGAGAATGCTGGAGGGGAAAGAGATGTGAGGCCGTTAGGGCCACTGGGAGAGGCCGATGGCATTGATGGTGGTCATGTCAGATGAAGGCCTGCCAGATGAGGTTCAAGACAGAAAAAAAATCTAAAGAGAGACTGGGCACAACTTCTCCCACCCTCCCCATAACTGGACCACCACCTACAGGTTGTGAGTGTGACCTGCTGTGAAGAGGGACAAAGCTCGCTGCTTGAGAGATGGGGGTTTGACAGACCTGGCCAGCTTGACTGCACAAACTACCCCAGCAGCTCCCTGAGAGCAACTGTTTCTAGAGAGGCCTCATTGAAGGCACACGTCCCAGCAACCTCTGTGGCATTTCAAGGGATCCTTGAATGCTCCTCTTCGATCAGGCGGTGCAGCCTTGTGTGAGCTTGGCCTGGATTGAGATGGAAGTAAGGGAGACTCTGGCCATCATTCCACAGCCTTTGTTTCGCTTGAGCATGCTCGCTCTCCCCCCCCCCCTTTCATGGCCCAACATCTAAATCTCCTGGCCTAGTTTCCCCTTTGACCCTAGAGGTTGCCAGGGCTTCTTAGCTCAAGGGTCCTATTAGCAGCCTGAGACAAGCCTCTTGCCCAATGCCAGGGTGGATGGCATCCCCAAACATGCCCTTGTATGGGTCTGCCAGGAGATGGAGTCCCGTGGTCTGCGTGCCTCCCCTGGGCATAATGCTGTGTGCCAGAAATAACTGAGCTCAGTCCTTTGGTATTTAGTGTGGGGCAGAGGAGGGAAAAGGGCAGGCTCCCCGGGAGTGAGTGAGGGGGGAGGAGCAGGCATGGAGATTCCCCACCCTAAAGTACAACTCCAGTATGGAAACCAGTCTGGGCCAATCTTTGCTTATTAAATTGTGAGAGGTTCTGCAATCACATGCTAACACGCATGCGCATGCATACAAGAACCCAGTGTGGCATTTCGTCTTCTAATAGCCAATACTCCTGGTTTCCCTGAGAGGGTTTCTCTGCTGCTCATCTTTGTAGGAGCTTAGTAGGAAGCTAACAGCTCTTACTTGGTGAGTTTAAGGCCTGGCTTCCAGCGGTGATTGCAGGAATTGTTAGCAAGAAGAAAAAGGTCCCCCCCTGTGCTCCCTTGCCCACAACATAACACTGGAAGAAGCATGGTGTGCAAACCTCCAGCTACCACATAGAGCTGAGCTGCACCATCAGCAGACTCATGTGAGATAGATATCTGTTGCGGACTGTACTGCTTCAGGCTGTGGGTAGAGGGCCAGATATTTTAATGTTCCTCCTCTTCAAATAAATAAATCCATCCACACACACACACACACACACACACACACAACACAAAATGAGCAAGTGAAAAAAAGAAAAGAATGGTTCGGGGCCAGTCTTCTTGCTGACATGCTGATTTTGAACATAAGGGAGGGAGGCGATTGGTTGTTGTTGTTGTTGCTTTTCACATAAGGGAGTATTCAAGCAGTCATTCAATTTAAGGCTCATAACAATAGCAGCAGGAACAACAAGAGACTGTTTAGCCTACTGGTTAGGGTGTTGGACTTTGACCTGTGTGACCTGGGTTCAAATCATTACTCCAGTCATGAAACTCCCTAGTTGACCTTGGACTAGTCACTCCCTGCTCAGCATTTACCTACCTCACAGGATTGTTGTGAGGATAAAATGGAGATGAATGTGGGTCACCTTGAGCTCATTGGAGGAAAGGAAGGATATAAGTGTAATGAACAATTAATCGAATAAATAAATTCAGTTCCCACGCTTGCAGTCTGGCAGGGTTCAGGCCAGCACCAGCACTTCACGCTGAGTCTACTGATCATGTGGACTAGCTCTTAGTACCTGGAGGTGCCTGGTCTCAACCTCACAGAGAACCAAAATACCTCACACACTTCCTGATTATTATTTTTGTTAGCCCTCCTAAACAATGGGAAAGGCAGAAACCCAGACATACGAGACTAGAGCATTCCTACCATGCCTACAACCTGTTGCCCATCCCTTCGCCACTCACGTCCCCCACTCCCTACAGCACCACCATCAGTTTAATGGAGAATATGAACAGCGTGAGAGTGAGCAATGCCATGAGCACAGATGAAGAAAAGGAGGGGGGGAAGGAAAAGGAAAAGAAAGGGAAGGAGAGAAAACAAAAGGAAAATGGAAGTGGTAGCCGATCCTTTCCCCCAAGGGGCCTCACCTAAGCCAAGAAAGTTTGTGAGTCAACTACTTCATAATGGGAGAAGCCGGGGATCCTGGCCCCCCCCTTCCTGAAATAGGTCTGGTGGGCCCACCACGTTCCCCCAAGATGAGAACAGAACCAGGCATCCCGGCTCACAACCATCACCACCACCCTGAGTCATATAACGCAGCCACCCTCCTGAAGGTGGGACAGTCAAATGTCTGGGCTCTCATTTCTCACAAAACACTGGGGACGTTCTCAGGGAATCCTAGTTCCCAACTTTGCCTCCGGACCCCTGCAGGCAGACGCTCTCCAGGAAAAAAAGCACAGACCACAACTTAGGGCATGACAGGAAGCTTGCTATGGATCTCAATGGAAGTTGATTTTTTCAGGCACCAGATGAACACCTGTAAACACAACCCTCCCTCGTATTAGGAAAAGCAAAACGCCTAGCAGTAATTCTTCTTCTCAGAATTTAATATGTACAGTTGATTTTCCGTCCCTTAAAAAAAAAAAAACCAACAAAAAAAACCAAAACCCAACCCTACCCAGGAGCCACCATGACAACCAACAACTTAATGAATAATAATAATAAAAAAATAAAGGTGTCGGAGCTTGGCAGCCTACTGCATCTTTAAACGCTGGGGGATGGGATGGAAGGTGGGAGGGGTTGATGGCAGCTTGGGAAGGGATCAGATGGGGTGTTTCAACCTTTAAAACAAGTATAAAGCACAAGACTTGATGATGACGACATGGTGCCCCCAAGCCCACCCTTTCACTCTCTCTGCTGCTTGTCCCCCTCTCACCCCTCCATTCATCTCTCTCTAATGCTCTGCATCCCTTTCTTCTCTTAGGTGCCTCTTCCTTCCGCCTCTGCCACACCTGTGTGCATTCTTCTCTGCTTCTCCTTCTTTGCCCTTCCTCGGCTCCTCTTTCCTCCTGCTCACTACGTCCTTTCTGCCCTGCTCAACCCCTAGCGAAGGGGTTGGTGGTGTGTGAGTGGGTGGGGAAGAGGTGGATTTTTTATTCTGCTTCGCTTGGTGGTTTGGGTTACGCTTGGGTCCACTTACAGGGTGACGTTGGTGTCGGTGCTCCGCCCTCTGGGTTAGTGCTGGTGGATTTTGTATCAGGCATTGGAAGGGGCACTGGTCTGGCCACAGGTGGTGGCGGCGGCAGCAAAAATGACCCCGTGACTTTGCCCTGGCCGCTACCGTTAGGCTGCGAACAACATAAATACAGTGATGCGTGAACGAGACAAGGCAACGTTAAAGATGCAGTATCTGCTGCTGGCAGCTCTTAGGGTGTTTTTGTTTGTTTTGTTTTTTAAGAGGGAAGGTCTTTTTCTCCCCCTTCTTCTTTTTTAAAAATCATATTGTGAACTTAAATCTTCCCCTTGCCTCCCTCAAACTCTCCCTATCTCCTATCTTTCAAGCACGTACAATCTCCTTTCTTGCCACAAGAGACTCAGGTAGCCTTAATCATCATCCAGGGGATTCCTGTGTTCCTGCTTGACTGGCAGTCTGAACAAGGATTTTTCACTCTGATGGCAAGGCATTAAAACCACAGTTTTGACTGGAATTATGTCTTACCGCATATCACTGCAAGCTGTGTTGTCAAAGGCTACAGCTCAGTAATTAGCAATTGAATGTGCTCTCCGTTGGGCACCCTGAGGCCTGGCTGGAATGGCATTATAGCCCTAAGACAGCCCATCAACTAGGGAAGCCTGGCTCAATATGGCTGCCCAAAGAGAATGACTGTAGTAATATGTGATTAGTACTGAGAGGATACTTTTTGACTCTCTTTAGCTTTCTGTCTGTAGGCTTTGGATCCTGACTATGTAGGCTTAAAGGACCATATGTACATTTTGCTCACAAAGAACCACGAGCTGATAAAATGCCTTCGTGTACATGCAAGATTTTCTCTTCTCCATCTCAGCAAATGCTAAACACGTCTCCAAAAATCAAGTATCTGGTCCTTAGAAAGTGTTGTGAGATTTTGTAGCAGCCACCTAGGTCCACCTTCTGGATTTGGAACCTGTAGCATCTAAATTTTAGCACTAAGCCACAGAAAGAGAAATCTTAGATGCCTTTTAAATAATAAAAAAATCCCTGAAATTCAGTTACGTCACAGAGCTGGCGAGCTGGGGATACAAGAAAACACCTCATGTATCACAAATCTAATTTCAGCAGCTTTGGAAAAATTGTTTTCCTAGCTCAGTTTTCCCCTGGCATCTGCATGTATCAAGAAGTGAAGGAATGGTGGTTACAGAACCCCACATTTGGCGTCAAGACTTAAGACAAGTCCTGGAAAGCATGGAATTCATGACTAGGATTAAATCAGATAGAAAAAAGGGGCTTTATGTTTTGAAGGTGTGGCACCTAAACTGATTTTATTGGCTCCTAACTTTTGTTAGCCCTGAAAAGAAACGGTGGCCATCGCTCCCTTCTTCAGCAACCATAGTGAATGGACCCCCCCCCCCAATCTCTTCTGCAACCCACCAACTTTATTTCCTTGGATTTCTTGATCTTCCTACACCACCACATTCTCTAATCTAGCTGAGGTCCTTACAGGGTTCAAGGGATGACCATTTTCATTCTGCATGGGTTTCCAGTGCTATGTGCTCTCAGTGAAGCAGGAGCCAACATGGGATACAAGGATTACGTAGACCATGAGGACGAGCCATCACAAGCCTTTTCATGGTGAGCCTTGGCTTCCAGTTTTGCCAGTGTTTCTATTGTGATCTCTGTGGCAGTTTCACTGCTGCTCCGGATGCTCTGGCGAATGATGGAGACTCTCGACTAAACCAGAACAGTTATATCTGACTTGGGAAATATCTAGGTTTGACCAAAGACAAAGGGTGCTGGGGAACCTTAGAAACTTAGCAGCTTGGCTTGGTCTTTTTGCTGCCTTGTGGCAACATGGCTACTCTTCCAAAATATTTCTTGGTAAGCTAAAGGCTCTTTGGAGCTTGTGCCAGCTGGGTTGCTTCCACACTAGTCCTTTATTCTGAAATTGCCATTCTTTGTTCACCTTTTAAAAAACAAGGAGTCCACCTAATATTGTTGCCAAATCCTTGCTTCCCAGCACCGTCTGTGAAGCCATCCTGAGTCTTTCGAACCTAATATACAGCCATTTTTATGATGTAAAAGGTAACTGTAGCACCACTCTTGACAGGCAAAGTGCTACTGATGTGTTTAAGGGATACTGTGCTTTTAATCAAAAGCTTCTTGTTTGTAGATTCAGTCATTGCTTTGTGTTCAGTGCAGCTGTGGGATAGTAAGGAACTATCCCTTTACTCAGCTTCTGTTTCCTGTGTGTGTGTGTGTGTGTGTGTGTTACACTACTGATTTACTTGCATTGTTTTTTTTTCTTTCTTTCTGAGGGCAAAATGTTGCTATTCTGCTATAAAGCAAAGAAAAGGAGAGGGGGGAAACAGAAGGAAACAAGTATTTTAAAGCACACTTACTCTGCAGGAAATGGGAGCTGATTAATTATGGGGCAATTCACCACCAAACAGGAAGTGATAAAATGGGCAAAGTATACAAGGATGATACTTTTAATTAGCATTATAGGGGAACATCTGCTCAGTGTGACTGACTTGTGCATAAATAGCATTATAGAAGAATCTTGGTCATAGGAAAGGGCATTGCTGGTTAACATTATAGTATACCGTTTGGCAGTTCAGTTTCAATTTCACTTCTAGGAAATGATGGTAAAGCAGAGGTCTAGTATGGAAGCAACTCTGGTCCAATATCTTCATTCAAAGGAGGTTTAAAGATGAAGAACATTTCTCTTCCAATATTCTTCTTAGCCCGCAAAACTTGCCCTGGGCTGATGCATTACAGGATGTGGGAGGAATACTGCCTCTCATCGCAATCCTGCTTCCTCACATGCCAGGTCAGGGGCTCCCTTTGACTACCTCTGAGGTGAAACTTATCACCTAAAGCATATTTCCTAGTACGAACCAAGTACTCGAGGTAGATTTCAAACCTTCATCTCAGAAGGTCCCACTTTCTGAAGCCCATGGTGCACTGAAAAGTTCCATCTTCTAGGTACATGAATTCTTCTGCCCTCTGACAATGCTGCAAGACCTGACATCTCTGAATCCTGCCACTCTGTAACCTTCACCAATTCCACAGAGGTTCCACATTCTAGAATGTGCTCAGTACAGCCCTCTGGGATCCCCTCCTGTACCATTGAATCCAGAATACTCCAGGTTTTAGAACACTCAAAGCCCTTCAGAAAGATATCCTATGAAAAGAAGGTGGCAGATAGGAGAGGGCAAGAAAATGGGGCAACAGGGGGAAAAGCCTGTCTGGGCCATACAGACATGTGCCCTCCCTTTGGAGGTCATGTCCCTCACAAGGCGAAATGACAAGCAGAAAAGAAGCCCGTCTTCTGAATAAATTATATTCCTCTTATCCACCCTCCAAAGCAAGCTCCAATATCCTTGGTGCCCTCAGGGCAGTTCTCCCTAGCCTGAACGTTGTAACTTGGAACCCTGTCTATTTTCAGAGGCCAATGTCAGCTGCCAAGCAAGCCAGTGTCTGTTCCTTCGAGAAAAAAAGACCCCGTTTCTTCCAGACCCACAGGCCTTCGTAATCCCGACTCCTGTGCTACTGACTTCCATGTGCCCTAGGCAAGCAGGCAGACAGGCAGACAGGCAGAGGAGGGAGGGAAGACAGAGAGGGGTAGGAGGTGGAGAAGGTTTGTAGGGTGGGGGTTTCTGCTTGGACAGGCCGGCATCCCTGGGCTGAGGTGCATGGCTCTTACCTGCCCGGAGCCCTGGCCTGAGCCGTCCGAGCATACAAACTGCACAAATTCCTTCAGCGAGTCCTGGCCGTGGTGGTGGTGGTAGCGGATGGTCGGGTGTGTGAAGTAGGGGCTGGACTGGATGATGGAGGTTGATGGGAAGTGCAGGGCCGAGGCTGTGGCACGGGGGCTTCCTGGAGAGTGTAAGGACAGTTGGACAGAAGCAGAGAGAGAGAGACAGACAGACAGAGAGAGACAGAGAGAGAGGGAAGGGGGGACAGAAAGAGATGTCAGTAACAACCCCATGCCATGCTGCTTCCATTCTACACAGCCCAACTGATGCTTACACCTCAACAGAAACACCCACCCCAACATCCTTGCTATAAGGGGAAGGGGTGCCATTTTGACCTCATTTGTTGGAATTGAGGGTTCCCTCAACCCTGGCAGGGTGAGGAAACTGCTCTTTTTTCACAAGAGCACAGGTGGGTGAGAATTTATTTGCAAAGATGTGAAAGCAGATGCAGAGGGATCTGAGCAGGGCATGCCACACACCCATGTGTGTTACGCATCTTGTGTGTCTTCCACATCCATGCATGTTTACCTATAAGCATGCAATAAGTGTGTTTGTGTCTCTGTCTGTTTCGCTCTCTCTCTCTCTCTCTCTCTCTCTCTATATATATATATATATATATATATCACACACACACCAGTCATTGAGGGGCGTACCTTTGCTTATGTGCATGTATCCCCCATCATTTTTGTGACATATACTTTGCCTTAAATCTATATTTTTTTACACACTGGTTTTAATCAATGCCATCACCACCTGTCATCAAAACAAAGTACAAGCACAGGGAGCTACATTTTAAAATATTCATCTACAATTACCATGCCCTCTCCCATCCTTTTACGCCCTCATTGTTTCCCCTCCTCCTCCCCGCATCTAATTTAAGATTATTAGCTCATTAGGACAAGACTTGTCTTATTCCACTTGCATTGCATTGTACATTGGAGGCACTTTACAAATAAATAATGACAATAACACCTAACTTTTCCCCAAGCACACGAGGGCAAAAGGGCAAGACATATTCCTCTCCTTGGGAATAACTGGAACATTAGTAACTAACATGGAAATGGGGAAGGGGAGTCAGCAAAGGAACCAGCTGTTGTGGACTGGGGATTGACTCTCCTGTGTGGCTGAAGTTCCTCCTACACACTGATACACAACTAGACAGATGGTGGAACAGGGAATACGGATGATAGCAAGGCAGTTACACAGAATAACTGGCTGCTGGCTGCATTGGGCAGGTAGAACCATGGCAGAAAACTTGTTCTCTGTGGCAGCTAAATGCAAAGTAAGATGGAATGGGCTAAAATGAAAGGTGGCATGATTAATATTATTTTAAATTGAACAAAGGAATTGCAACAAAACTCAGCCAATGAAGGCTGCTCTCAAAGGTGATTAGGGAGAACATCAATGAAAAAAGCAGCAGCATAAAACTAGGGATCTGTTCATGAGAAATCTCAGCTTGGGGATGCAATTTTTGAAAATCTTGGTGTTGAGCTTATCTGCATGAATCTTTTCTAATTCTTGTGTCGCTCCTTGATCACAATGAAAAGCGAGTTAATTCTTTATCAGTTCTGCTAGAAATACAAACATTTATTGCATATTATACACATTGTATTGTATATGTATATGTTGTATATTGTATACATATGTGTATATGTATGCACACACACACACAAAAATTATCCTGCAGAAATGAAGTCTGACTCTTTATACATATTGTATGCATAATTACATATTTTTGTGTATAATTGTGCATATAATTAGTCAGATGTTAGAAAGGAAAACTACTGAAAATGCACAAGCAGCTCAGTTGCAAGTGGGTGCTTGATGCAAGAGGCAGTCCAATAGGAGCATGGCCATCAGGTCAGAAATGCCAAATTCAGTGTCTAAATCTGTTTAAAACAAATTTATCCTCTACTGAGCATTCTGCAGTTGCTCATCAGCAGTTCCCATGAGATGTTACGACAAAACAGCTCCAAAGGGTTGACTGAAAGGACTAGGGAAAAGATTTGTCCTGTCACAACAGTGCGAGTATCATTACAGCTGGATTGTCTCCTGCAATCTTTTAAAAATACTTCTGGGAATCATATACAATTTAAGCTGCAATCCTATACACACTTACCTGGAAGCAGATTCCACACCTGGATTTACTTCTGAGTAGGCATGTATAGGATTGTAATTGTTAGGCAATTAAAGCCAATTTCAAACTTGCCAGTCCTGTGCAAGGTGGTTGAGCAAACAGTGGTGGGAGAACTCCAGGGATTGGGAACAAAAAAAATGTTTCAACATCTCAGAGGGTGATAACTGCTAGAGAACAAGGCAGGGTGTGCTTACTGGCCAATTCTCTGCACAGGGAGATCCACCAAACTACATATGTGCTTCAGTTCAAGCTTCATTGTTATACAAAAATTATGTGACTGTTTCACCCAACATTTTCTTTTTCAATGAAATGCTGACGGAAGGTGTTTTAACTCATTCTCCAATCATACAGTAGCTGGGGGACATTTTTTATTTGGAAAATGGGATGGGGGAGGACATTGTTGCTCAGCTAAACTGGTAGCCCCCCCCAAGCTGCATTTCATTAAAAGAGAACAACTTGGGGAATTCCGTACCATACTGGATCCTCTGCATAAAGGGAAGTCTGGCCCTTAGTTTCTGCTGACAACTCATTCCCCGAGTCTTTCCCCAAAAATTCCATGGCCCAATGTTTAATGCATTCTTTGGTTTTGTTTTTTTTAAAATGTATGTTTTGTACTATTTCATAAATTATTTTTATGGCTTTAAAATATTGGGGTTTTTTAAAATAAATATTTTCTGAGTGTTGTGTTTGAGTATTTCTGCAAATAGAATCAGTGACTTTCTGCTGTCCAGAAGCTTTTTAAAAGCTATACTGACAATTTCACACACTGCTACATTCCTTCGAGTCACTCCTGCGTGTTCAGAAGGAGGAGGAGGAAATGTGCTGTCCAGCAGCAACCAGGTCAAAGGCAATATCCCACTCCCCTTGTTCTGAAGTGCTGGTACAGCAACTGCCTCCATGTGGGATTGAATTAATCTCATTTTATCTAATCTTGCCCTATTAAGTAAAATGCGCCTCTGGTGTCTGAGAGAAGGAGGAAACGAGAGAAATCAATCTGGTTATATCACTGCTGCAGTTAGATCATCACCACAGTAATGTTCTACCACCGTTATCATTTTACGAGTTCACACACAACTGATGGTATGTTTGCAGTAAGACTGAGCCTTGTGCAAAACATCCCTGAAATCCAAGGCAAGATCTGAGGTGTAAAAAGGCAGGCAATTAAAAAATGTCTTAGGGTTGGATGTGCAGCTTCAGGGTAGTCTAGTTAAACCTGCTTACACTGTTACTTGCCTGACCACTTCACACTAAGAGGTGCTGCCATCCTATTCTGATAAACCTTCCACTCTCTCTCTCTACACACACACACACACACACACACGCACACACACCAGTCCTGTGCAACATACACTACGGCACAACTAAACATTACATTACATAAACCCACCATTCAAACACAAATCACAGCACCCTCCTAAAATGCATAAAACATACAAGAGCTGCTATGGAATTGGTCGTTGCCGATCTAGACAATTCAAAAAAGTTATTCCTACATATATGACCATCCACATGCTAGCAATGAACAGTCTTTATGCTACTCTGCCATCTGCTGCTTTGCATGTTATTGCTGTCATTTTTACTGCATACATTTTATATTTTGTTGCGTTACTGTATTTCTATTTTTAATTGTAAAGGCAGCCTGGGAAAGTTTCACTGAAGGGTGGTGTATAAATAACTAAAGTAAGTAAGTAAGTAAGTAAATAAATAAATTTTGGACGTGAAATTAGTGCGGCAAATCAGCCTCTAAGCAGACACTTAGAATACACTGCAAGTAATTTTTGCTTTGAAAATATAGATTTCTAAGAAAGGTACTGAAAACTTGCCTAAGTCACCTTCCCTTCAGTGGGGCTTACAACTCCATGCCAGTTGTTGTTTTAATCTGGGGTTAGAAAGTTAATTTGCGGGGGGGGGGGGAATGCAACATACAAACCTGAGTGTACCTTGATGTGCTACATTGGTGCCTGTTAGAATTTCATATTTAATACCCCAATGGATGTTCTACGTGTGTTTTTACAGATATTTAAATCTAAACCCAATTAATTCTGGACACTCTTTTTCCATAGGGTTCTCATAGAAGCATACGAAACTGCCGTATGTCAAACCAGAACATCTAGTCCACTACGGTCATCTCTGACTCGATGTTGCCCAAGCCGATCCGGATTAATGGAGCAAGACAACTTGGTGAAAACCCCATCCCACCACAATGATCGGTCTTCCAGGATGCATTTATACAGTCCTCGTGTTAAGCTGCCTCGGCAGCAGAAAAGAGAAAGCAGGAAAATGAAAGAACGAGAGAGGAGAGAGAGAGAGAGAGAGAGAGAGAAAGCAGGAGACCATTGCCAGAACCGACATGGCTGAGAACTCTGACATGCCCTTTCAGGGAGACAGCTCTGTCCCTTGCCTCCCCACCCTTGCCCACAATCCATCCATTCCCCCCCTAAGAAAATGGCTTTGTTCTCACCTGGTCTGACTCCTGCTAGGACAGGCAGCGGGTGATGGGTGAAAGCCATTCTCGGGGAGGTGGTGTGGGAGGACAGGGCACTGCAGAAATCCAGCTTCCCTGACTTCTTTAAAGAAGCCGGTCCTGGCAAGGAATCAGGGAGAAAGTGCATGGTTTAACAGATGGAAAGATGGATTATTAGTATTTAGCCGTGCTCTTTCATTCACTCTTGTGGACCAGCTCACAGTCTGAATAGGTCCCCTTTGCCAGGATTCAGCTGTTGCAGGTCTATGGGAAAGAGTGTGTGGGCAATGGCTGCTTTGAATTTCTTGTGTCTCTCTCTGCCTGCCAGTGAACAGGTCTAAGAAGCAGTTGGTGTGTATGGTACATCTAACCTGCATAAAAGCTACCCGCTCACGGTATAATAACTCCGCTGAAACAGTCAGATTCCAATATGTGTTGCAGAAGTGGTATATGCAAAGACATAGTCATCATATTATTTCTACAGCACTTAACATGTACTAAGAGCTAAACTTTAACTATCTGTAGGGAGCCTGGAATGACAGACCAGGGAGCAAATAAATTGCTTGCTTGCTGATCCCACTAGATCACCACGGTTTTCCTTCCCCTTGAAAAGGGTTGGTTTCCTTCTTTGGCCTCCCATTGCTGCAAAACTATCCCTTTCCTACAGGCACAGGTGAGATGGTGGTGCACCTCACTTGCGTCACTCTGTAATCTGAGCAATGTGAACTAATCTGTGCAGAGTGTTTACTAGTGCTTTGAAAGACCTGTTTCAGGGTATTTCCACGCAGGTTTAAAGTTAGATTTATAATGGGAATGAAATCTATGTTTGCCAGAATGCTCATCTGCATGACAATTGTCCCTCCTCCTCTGAAGGTATGCTCAGAGGTAACTGAAGCCTCACTCTCGCCCTGCAGTTCTGTGAGAGTAAGGCCCACAGACCTGCCACTTGGGTGTTATTAGAACTGCCTGCAAACCCAGAAATACAAGGATGTTTTAGTAACTCACAAGGGATCTATCTTTTCCAAACGGATCAATTTTCAGAAATGACTCCTGCTGTTTCCTCACTGGTTGCACAAGTTGTGATCTTATCCTGATGTATTTTTCAGGAGCTCTCAAACCATTTCCCCCTTCCAAAACAACACAGAACCAATTGCATAATCTGAATGATATGCACACTGCTTCTAAATCAGCCGTATTTCAATGAATGTGCAGACTCAAACTGCCCTCCTTTGCAGTGAGAAACAGTACATGCTACAGGTGGGAAGCCAGAGAGCAAAGTGCCACCTTTGATGTCCTCAACCCCAAGACTCACAGGCTTTCTTCCTCTTGGGAGATACGGTGTGGCTGTGCAGGCCCTTAGAAACAAAGCAAAAAGAGGCCACAGAAGCCCAAGGTTCCCCACTCTGCCATTCTACATAGCAGACCTCCTAGTCCTGGGTGGAAAGGAAGAGAACAAGAAGGCGCATCCTGAATCTTCCCAGCCCAAAGTGATCTTTCAGCACTTGTACATGCTTAGCACAGAAATATGATATACAACTATGGGCAAGGGAAATCCTGCTAAAACCTGTCATGAAATCAGTACAAGGAGAGCATACAGGCTGTGGGCTATATCTTGAAGTCCAGGCTACTTCCTCTGGGACTTACGTATATGCAGACTGCAGGTTACATTCAGAGAACCAGAGTACTTTGGCTAGTCCGGAATCAGGCTTAGTAATTTTATTTTTTTTAAAATTAATGAGTATGTACCCCTTGTTTTTAACAAGAGTTAAGGGCCAAACTACATGAGATGCAAGAGTTCCATGGTCAGATCTCCCAATATCTTAATTTTTAAAACCTGAAAGCTGCTGCCGGGAGCTCCAGTTGTGAGTGGTTCCGATGCAATGAGATTTTTAATCCTCCTCCGTTTTCCAGATCTAAAGCTGAAATTGGTACTAGCTCTGCAATGGGAAAATAGGGATGACTGGGGGCTTAAAAGTGGATTTGCAAAGTGCAAGGGGTTTTAACAATGTGGGTGCTCTGTCAGTCATGTGACGACATGAGATTGACAAGTGGGCAACCCCATCTAGCTGTCAAACTTGGCGCACAGGGCACATTCTGATAAGGATGTACAAACTGGTCCCCTGTGACTTAATAACAGCAGCAAAATAGGAAGAGATTGTTGAAATGGTAGGGCATTGTTGGAGAAGAAAGGCTCTATATTTTCCAGGGACATGCAAGTGCTGAGGAGTTAAAGCTCATGTGGTAAAATCCAGTAAGAACTTGTGGCAGCCACAAACACACATGCACATCTCCATCTAAGTAGCTCTGTTTAAATACCTGGGTACCGCTATAAAAATGTGTTTGCCAGTGACAGAAACGCAACAGAAACAAGCATACAAAGAAACAAATGAGCAGGTGACACTATTCAGAAAAAGACCTCAGCAACTAGAATGTAAATAGACAAAGACAACCCCTAGTATCTATTTTTTATTTAAAAACTTTTTTTTAAGAAATCCATGTGAGTAGAAGGCAATTAAAAATAAATAAATACTTGTGGTTCACAAATGTCTGGATTCAAAGGGTGAGATGTGCCATTTCAAAAGCAAAAATGCTGAGCAGTTTGGGCAATAAAATCCAGAATGTTTCCGCTCCTGCTCCTAAGGTTCCACATATTACCTGCCCTCTCAAGGGCAGCTGTTCAGCGAACAGAATCCTCTCATTGTCTTATTTTTAGCTTGAGTATGTCTTACTTCAATATATACCACTGTCACCGGCAGGGCCGTCTTAGAGGGATCGGCCGCCGTGGCGCGGCGATCCCTCGGCACCCCCGGCGTGCCACCTCATCCGCCCACCTCCCTCCCACGCTGGCCGCCCTTCGGGAGGGGGGGGGGCGAGTGGGGGATGAGGGGCGTGGCACTGGAGCGGCGCGGGGCTTTGGCGCCCTTCCAGCGCTCCAGCTGGGGCTCCGGGAGGCGAGGGCGGCGGCTTTCAGCCCGCCCGCCCGTGGGGGCGGGGGCAGGTTGGGGAGGGGGCGCCCGGTATGCTGGCGGGCTCACAGGGGTGCCCCTGGGGGGCCTGGCGCCCTGGCGCGGCGCGCCACCAGCCCCTATGGACGAGACGGCCCTGGTCACCGGCACAAGTCTCCCGGTGAATCAAATTCCTTGTCCAACAGGCTGGCATGTTAGCTTGTGCTTATCTTTCCTAGAGGACTAGGTGTCTTAAGCTAAGAAATTTATTGTGCTATTAGATTTCACTGACCACAGTCCACTTCAACAGATGCATCTGATGAAGTGAACTGTAGTCCATGAAAGCTTGCCATAATATGTTGGTTAGTCTTTAAGGTGCCACAATACTCCTTGTTCATTTTTCTTAGTAGAGTTAACTATTATTATGTCTCTGATTCCCACCCCACCCACCCCAAGCCGCTTCATGCTTTCTCTCCTTTTCTAACTGCTTCAGCAGAATTACATCCTACACACCAGAGTTTCTCAAATGATGGTATGCAGACCACCAGTGCCCTGTGGAAAGGTGGTGAAATTTTCAGTACCTGTATGTGGCCCATCACTTGTTTTATCTTTTTCGGACAACAGAGACTGAGGCTGATTTGACCTAGGGCTCATAATTTTCACAGTAGAACACTGGTGCAGAATACTGTTCCCCCAGGAAAAAATTACTAGTTAAAGGGGATTTCTTAGACGCCTGGCCTGGGCCAGTTTATTTCATAATATGCTGCTGGCAGTTTTCGATAACAATGTCAATGGGGGCAGGGAAGTTTAGTAAAATGCAAGTTCTGCATGTGCATTATTTCTTAAAAAAACATATGTTAACTGTTCTGCAGAGACCCCCAGCAATTTTCCAGTTTTCTGTATGCTAATGACGAACCAGTTTTCTGAATGTGTATCCTTTTGTAGTCAAAACAGCATCAGCCACAAGAGCTCCAGATATTAGCACACTCCTGGAAATCCCAAAGATTGTGGCAGTAGAAACAACAAACAAACAAACAAACAAACAAACAAACAAACCAATTGAAAACAGAGGAGGGGGGAATACTCGAATGAGGACTGAACACAGGACTACAGGACTGTTTGGGGGTGGGGGGCACATACAGAAGTGTGTATGTGGAAATGCAGTATCCTGGAAAACAGCATGGCTACCTGGCTAGAACTCTGAAGTGGAGCACTCTGTGCTACAACATTTTGTTGCAGGTCCCACTGGAAAAGGATATTGCCCAGACCAAAAAAAGGCTGTTGCTTGGTCTTTGATGCTTCTGCCCTGAGACAACAATTGATCCAGTGGCTCCTTAATAACCACACAGGCGGTTGTGTCTGCAGCCATCTTTGACTAGAACACCGAGAATTAAATTAGGGTGTGGAGTACTATGTAGTGTCAGAGTCGAGGTGTCAGCGCTTAGAACTTCACCTCAAGTCTCCAACTAATTACTCACTAATTAATTTCCTTGGAGTGTGCGCCTATTCTTGTAGTGCTGTGGGCTGACCCTGAATTTGCTGTCCAGAAGCATACAGCCATCCGGTAAACAGGGCTGTCAATTACAAAAAAAAACATCCCAATGTGTGTACAACAAGCAAACCAGCGACACACCCTTTGAATGGTGGGAGCTGCTATACTGCCGCTAAGGGAGATGGGCCATGGTTTTCATGTTTGCTGCTGCTTCTGTAATCCAGCACAATCTGGCACTTCAGCAGCAGGCAAGGGGGCCTGGGAGAGAAAAGCCCCCAGCCTGTTATCTCATGCCAGCTGCCTAACACCTGATACCTGAGCACAGGGATGGGGAGGGGGGCTGCCAGCCAGCTGTGAACACCTGTCCCTGTCAGACGGCTGGATGGTCTCTCCAGCTGTTCACACAAGCCCTGCAGCTGCGCTGCTTAATTGGCGATTTGTTGAGATGGCTGGGAACAAAACTCAACAAGACAAAGGAGGAGGGGGGGGAGAGGAGAGAGAGAAAGAGGGGGAATGCATATGAATACAACCTGTTCCACAGCCTTGAGGCTTCTAAGGGGGAGGAGACACCTTTGGGATCATATCATCTAAGCGCAGCACAGGATGATGTGACAGGATTACAAATGCATAACTAAAAGCCTAATCTAGAGCAGCCCCCAGGTGCAAAGTACATTCACTCCCCACAGTTCCACTGCACAATCCTATCCTATCAAATGCGCTGCAAACAGAGAGCAGGTGCAGTGCAGAAGGTGCTTGGAGAGCAACTGGCTCAAGAAGACATGTGCCTGGGAAGGCAAATGGAAAAAGCCCTCCATTCACTTCCTACCCGGACCGGAGGGTAAATTGCTTCTTGGCTCCAAATCTGGCAGCCAAACACTGAGAATTAGCAACCCATTTCACTAAGTCTTTGCAGTTGTTGTTTTTGTGTTTCCAAGCAAAGGCCATCTTCTTCAAGGCTCCCTCTCAAAAGAAGATGTGCATCTCCTGTCATTCACTTTCTATTACTAGGCAGGAGTGGGCCTACATCTCCTACCTCTCCTGGCCCCGCCATAGACCATTTGCTGGCGCATTTGGATCCGAGTTATGCTTTTCGCAATGTCAAACGCTAGGAATTCTACAAGTGTGAGTGTGCTGGTGGGGCGGGGGGTAGGTAGATTTTACCAGGTACTGTTCTTTCTTGTTCTTGGAAGCCTCTATGGTAATTTCAGTTAGCTCTCCAAAGATGCGCAGTGGCTTAGTTCCTGCAGCAATTGTGCAATGTCCACAAACTACTTCATAGCTATCTAATGTATAGCCTACCCTAAAAATTTTCAGGCAAGAGCATTTCCTCAAATATACACAGCTGCGAGGCCCCTTTCTCCTCAGACATCTGACTTGCTAGCAAGGTATGGGTAGCAGGTACCATAAGAATATATGTCTCTTTGTCATTAGCTAAGAATGCTGATAAGCAGATGCGTAACGGGGTCAGGTTTTTATTGCTAACATAAAAAGGATGAAAGAAAGACCAATGGAAAAGGCCAGGGTAAGAGGTGTTTTATTCTGAAACCAATTTCCTTCTTTCCCCCCAGGGTACCACAGATTTACAATCATCCCTGCGACTGGTGGACAGGAATTTGAAGAAATGATTGGCATGGGAAGGAATTTTGTTAGCTAACTGAAGCGGGTATAACCTGCTCACACTAGTCACTCTCACCACAGACAGTCATGAACGTTGGCGATACTTCCAAAGCGAATTTCAACTTAGTAAAGAAGTTTGAATTTGTCAATCATTTTTTATTTCCACATTTCGAAATGGGCAAATGATCTCATTGGGAATGCAGAGAAAAATATCACCAAGCAAGCACACAAATGCCCTAACTAGAGAATGACACGAGCCATGTCAGAAAACTGCTATTTCAAAATGATAGCAAAGGGTTTGTGTGTCAGTCAAGAAAACAGGATACAGACAAAGCGTTGCAACCACCTCCTGATTAGCATGAACTGAATTCAGCTCTCTCAAGTCTCAGGTGCAGACCGTGTCAAGCTCTGGCATCTGAAGTCCCTTAGTTAGAAAGACTAGGAATTGACAAAGGGGTCTCAAATGAGCTGAACTATGCTCCCCTGCTGGGCTATGGGTGTTGATCTCATCCCCCATCCCTTTCTTTTCCATCCATTCTATCACATCCGTTTAAGCATTTTGGTTTTTAATTATATTCTGCTTCTTGGATTTTGGTCTCCAAATAGAGAGCTCTGTTTCCACATAGCAATTCAACAGCAGCAGCATCCTATCCCAGAAGTATCTGAATCCCAAGCCTGCCTGCAACAAGGAATCCCTGGATAAACAGATTGCTGTTATGCTCCAGCCTAAGGGCAGCTGATTCCCAGCACTGAGTAAGCAATCCCAGTACAAACAGTTGCTGTGCCTCACCTCAGAGGCTGCTGCATCTCAGCAAAGCCTCTTCCCAACAGACTCCATGTAGCATCCCCTCCATTCTCACAAACCTGCACCCAAGCTGCCTTCCTCCTTATTAACCCCTTTCCTCCTTATTCACAAAGACCTCCTCATGCACACAACAAACAAATACATGCTGTCACTCACAACCTCCGCTTGGCATCTACAAGCTAGCATCTTCTCTGGCATCAGTGTAGATTTCCTGCTTAAACATTTTACTCCCAACAACTCATGACACAGGGAACATTTAGAAATCATATTCTCTGTACTGCAGATCTATACTACATTGTATTATGCTCTATGCAAACAACATGCAAATGTGAAGATCTCTGTGTTCAATGTGTGCAATTTACCTCTTTGCTCTATTGTGCCTGCATGCTAGAACGCTTTACTGAACAGCCCCACTGGTCCCTTCTTTCCATGCTCCAGAATCCTAGGCTTGTTTCAGGGCTTACAGTGTCTTAGCATCCAACTACTGTGCTTGGATCCATACCCCTTGGTCTCAGGCCACAGCTTTGCTGGTCCTGGGTTCTCTTTTTGTCATTCTATCCTTGTGTCTCATCCCCACCCTATTTCACCTCATTTCTTATTTTAGGTCTGGCTCCCCTCTAATCCTGCATTGAGGATTCGTCTATTAAAGAGTTACACCCCATGCCTGTCGTAAGCAACTACCGGTGTATCTCTGCTCCTCTGAAATGTTCTTTCCAGTCTGTGGAATCTGTAGGTAGCAGTCCAAACACAGTTCCTTCAAATCCTTAACACAGCTACCACTTGGACTGCACTTTCTGCAAAATGTCTCAGGAGCTGCAGAGGAAAACTCTGAGTATCAGGACCAAAAATTGCAGCAGCCTACAATACCTCAAGGAACATGTGTCAGAAGAGACTAGAATCTGCCTATGTTCCTTTTAAATCCTGCCTCACAAACCTAAGGCATTATCTCTAAAGGTGACCACTGTGTTGGAGGAACGAAATTTACAACAGGAGGTCCTTGCTTCTGTGAAAGGAATTTGTGCAGCCTATACGGTACATGAAGAGTGTTAAGTACATGAAGGCCAGAGGGCAGCTCAGTCTCTTCTGCTTTAGTTTCCCATCAAGATCTATGTGAACTGGGGGGGGGGGTGCAAAGTTGGTGCCCCCTACCTGCATCCACATCGTTGGGCCACCCACTGGACTGGCTGCTGCCAGCTGCTGGGGACCGCCCTGTCCCAGGGTAGAACACGTCGTCTACAGGGCTCTCCATCTCGCTGTCATCTATCGACTTGGGCCGCTTGGTGGAACTGCAATGGGAAGAGACCACAGAAGGGAAGACCATAAGCAACATTGAGTGATGAAATTGGGTACCAGCTGAGGAAGGCCTTCCTCCTCCAGAGCCTGGGCTTTCTTGTTCGGAGGGGTTAATTCTTATCAAGACCAGGAAGGGCATGCAGCTGTTTTCTTTTATTCCACAGTGACCTGTGGTTTTGGAAAGTACAGTGGTACCTCTGGTTATGTACTTAATTCATTCCAGAGGTCCATTCTTAACCTGAAACTGTTCTTAACCTGAAGCACCACTTTAGCTAATGGGGCCTCCCGCTGCACCGCCAGAGCACAATTTCTGTTCTTATCCTGAAACAAAGTTCTTAACCTGAAGCGTTATTTCTGGGTGAGCGGAGTATGTAACCTGAAGCATATGTAACCCGAGGTACCACTGTATAGGTTTACAACAGTAGAGAGTCCTTCTGCTGCCTGCCCTGGCATCCTTCACAATGGGACTGACTGAGAGAGGACACTGGTAAAAGAGGAATCATTTGCTTCCAAGGCTGAGGCCCTCCAGCAGTTGTGGGGAGACATACCTGCTAGAAGGTGGAGATGTTATTGACCGTCTACCAAGAGCCACTTGATTGATGTTGTAGTAACTGGGACTCTCGAGGTCAGCCAGTGAGAAATTTGGACCAGACGCTGTGGCAACAGGAGCTGAAGAATGAGAGGAAAAACTCAGAGACTGGAGGATCGGCATCAAGCGAGAAACAAAATGTCAAACTGACTTCCTAAATCAGTAGCTGTCATCTTCTTGAATGAAGGTATTAAAGGTGGTTTGGTTTGGTCTAATATTGGCAAGGCCAGTTAGAGACAATTCTGGCTACTAGCATGTGCTCTGCAGAATGAAGGCAGATGTCACCAGGCTTGAAGAAGTTCCATCTCTCGGTGCTGTTATCTCAGTCATTAGTTTTTGGCAACCAGAGACATTTGCTGACTCCAGCATCAGGAATTACAAAAACAGTCTATTTCCTCTAAGAGAACTGTTACATGGAAACCAGGCCAGGGCGCTCTGCTGAGGTGTTGCTCAGGCAGTTTGCTAACTTCAAGATGCCAACATCTGTACTCTAGAACTGATTCCACCCTTGAAAGGCAAACCAGCTATTGCAATGTGCATCCAGTAAAAGTCCTGACACTGTCATGGTATGACAGCTTTCAGCAAGGGGCCATAGTGCAAGGAAGCTGGACAGCATGGATCTCATTGGTTGCTTTCCCCATGCTTTGGGAAACAGGAGATCAGCAGTCAGATCAGCAAATGGCTTGCTAGACAGGGGTTTTTGCTTTTTCCAGCCAGAACTTGCTGGAACTCAGTTCCGGCTGCTGGAACTCAGTTCCGGTCATTCTGAGAACAAGGGAGGGTTCATAGTGAGTCCTGGTGCCTCCTTTTCTAGAAAAATAGCACTGCTGAGAGATATGCACATTGCAGCCCTGACTGTAGTAGCATGCCAGTAGCTGAAGGTACTGAGTGCAGGAAACTGCCAAAGAGAAAGGCAGCGGATTGAAAGATAATGGCACACAAGGAAAGGGAAAAGATAAAAGTGTAAGCAGGTTCTGGTTACTAAATTTATTGCCCAAAGAGAGCACTACTGGGTTGGCACTATATGGTGCTAAATAAGTCAACACTTGGTTAGGTAACTTGGAAACTGAGTGTCTGTTTCCCTTCTAGCGAAGGGGAGAACTTGAAAGCCTGCTTTCTAAAACTTTCCAACCCATCTGTAAAACGATGAACAAACCAAAAACTTCTAATGCAACCAATGAAAATAGCCTAAAATAATAATAACCAGGAGAGACACAAAATGCTCATATTAATTCTGGCAATATTTGGGATCAACTACCTCAACTGGACTTAAAGCTGTGAAGGAGGTCCTATGATGGTCCTACACATCAGCCTCCCTAGAAATGGTACCAATAATAGGAATGAGAAGAACCTCAAAGAATCCCTTGCTAGGATTGGGCACTGCCGGCACTGGTTCTTGTCATTTTGTGCCTCCTGTACTGATCCTGCTGGCCTATTTGCAGGCACATTCTACATAGCTGTCAACTTTTCCCTTTTCTTGCGAGGAATCCTATTCGGAATAAGGGAATTTCCCTTAAAAAAAGGAAAAAGTTGACAGCTATGCATTCTAGTGCCTGATATAGAAAGTTGAAATGGCAACCTTAATGATGGTAAAAAAATAAAATCATTACTCTGCTAAAGGGTAGGGCTGGCTCTGTCATTTGGACTAGCTTCTATCCTTGTGAGGATTGGCACTCTGTTTCCTGAGACTAATAAACCTTTCGGTTGGGAAGTACTCTTAGAATCCATGTTGGACCCACAGAGCAAGTGAGACAAAAGCTTTTTGTGACAATGTCAACCTTTCCAGGTGTTGAAACCCGAGAAGGGAAAGAGCCCCTATTTTTACACCACATTCAACATGTAATTGGGATGCTTCCTTTTCCTGCTCCTTTAATGTGCATCTAATGTAAATGCGCTAAGTAGGAGAAGGGATGAGGCTGTGCTGCTGCTGAGGGCAAGACCGTGATCAGGAGAAAGAGTCTTGCATTCATAACTCCTTAAAAAGAGCATGAATGTGGAGGGTGTCCATCTTAGCAATTTCTCAAATCTGACTCCACAAGCTTTCACTTCATCAAATCCAGCTTCCATGGAACAACAAGACCACAACAAGACCATGGAGCAACAAGACCACAGAACCATTTGGAAAGGCAGCCCAGTCATAGTCAGAGATGTCACAGTACACTGTGCAACAAGTTTGAAAGCTAAGAAAGTGAGGAAAGGATGAGGCTACTGCTGCAGAGGTCACATGCACAGGTCTCTCTGAATTCTGATCCCCTTAGGAACACCACAGCAACCCAGAAGTTTCAGTTGCTCTGACTTACTCTGTGACACTCTCACCAGCTCCGTAACATTCCAGACACCCGATGTCACAAAACAGTCCTGGAAAGTCAAATGCCCTGCAAAGAGAAGAAGAGAGGCACTGGGTCATGAGGACAAAATGGAATGAGAACAGGGGTAGGCAACAAGAGGCTGGAGGTGGCTTGCTATAGCATAATTGGACAGAAAGTGGGTCTAGTTTGCAATCTCCCTTCTAGGTCAACTCTGAATTCCATTTCTCCAGTGCTTCTCATCTGAGTCCAGGGCTCCCGCTCTCAGATCTGGCCATATCCGTTAATCAAATCTCAGCACCCCTTTTAGGTCTCAATCTGCTACATTTATTTCTCAAATATGAAGGGAATGATTCCAAACCAGATGGTGAAGACCTCTGATTCGCAGCAGCACCTGCCACCCACCCCAACCTGGCCTCACAAATGGGCATGGGAGGGGAGGGGAGAAATAAAAGGCTTCTGTGCGAGGAGACAAATAGTCAGGAGAAGTGACCAGGGAATCTGAATCCTGGGCAGGAGTTCACTCACCATTGGGCAGTGGTTTGATGTCCGCATCTCCTTGCTGGTTTGAATTGTCTGATTGTCCGGATTCTGAAACACAGAAGCAAAAACTGACATCAGGAGATGGTTGGAACAGAGAACAGAAGATGACGGGCAGTAACGGGCGCTGTGTGGGCATCTTGCACCACTTCACTCCAATAGAAAGGCTGCTCCAAAAAAGCTAAGCGACAAATAATGTTTCACTGGAAATGGCCAGGAGACCTGGCTGTTTTTAAACAACTGATTGCCATAATCAGAGAGGCCCTTTGATATGATGCTACAGGACAGGAGGACGAAATAGAGGGTTCTTGTTTCCATGCCAACCCTACAAGATTACCAAGAAGGAAGCCCGTGCTCCTTCCTCCATCAGATTACCGGTACCTGGGATTGTTTTCACCCACTGCTGAAGAGTATGGCACTGCTCACTCAAAGGAGCCATCTGGATTTGTTCGTTACTAGGTTTCAGAAATGCTGAATGTATTTTTGTGACTGAGGCAGAAAATTTCAAATGGCACCCCTGCACCCCTGTCATGGTTCTAAAAATATAACAAACTAAATAACTGACATTTTGCTTGCCTTTTAATAGCACTGCCAAACCTGCTTCCTGAGGCAGGACACCTCACCTGCCTAATACTGGGGTCTATTCTGCCAAGCTTGTTTCTTGTTCTGCAGGCATCTCTGGCCTGACACAACCTATGAGATCGTTCCTTCTTCCTTGTCTACAGGCATACTACAAAATCTGAAGGATGAAGGTTAATTTGGTAACACAGTTGGTGGTTGTGCCTAGGCAGGGGACAGCCTAGTAGTAGTAGTAGTAGTAGTAGTAGTAGTAGAGGTGGTAGTGGTAGTAGTAGTAATAGTAATATTTATATTTATACCCTGCCTATCTGTCTGGGTTTCCCCAACCACTCTGGACAGCTTATAGCATATCTTAAAACATGAAACACCAACTTTTAGATGTATTCTAAAAGTTGTGTACTTCTTTATCTCCTTGACACCTGAAGGATGTCAGGGAGGGTGCCACTACTGAGAAGGCCCTCTGTCTGGTTCCCTGTAACCTCACTTCTTGCAGTGAGGGAACTGCCAGAAGACCCTCAGAGGAGGACCTGAGTGTCTGGGCTGAGTGATGGGGGTGGAGATGCTCCTTCAGGTATACTGGGCCAAGGCCGTTTAGGGCTTTAAAGGTCAGCAGCAACACTTTGAATTGTGCTCAGAAACATACATGGCATTTCCTGCCATGTGTTTAATTCCACACACACCTCAACACCAGTTCTATTGTCCTAATTAAATTCTCCCTCTCCTTTCCTGAAGCTGCTATTTGCCCCTTGGGGAAAAACATGCAAATACCATACCAGTGCTGCAGTCCCAATCCAATTTGGTGCCCCTATGGCTGCTATTAAGGGACACAGGTGGCGCTGTGGTCTAAACCACAGAGCCTAGGGCTTGCCAATCAGAAGGTTGGCGGTTCGAATTCCCGTGACAGGGTGAGCTCCTGATGTTCAGTCCCTGTTCCTGCCAACCTAGCCGTTCGAAAGCACGTCAAGTGCAAGTAGATAAATAGGTACCACTCTGGCGGGAAGGTAAACGGCGTTTCCGTGTGCTGCTCTGGTTTGCCAGAAGCGGCTTTGTCATGCTGGCCACATGACCCAGAAGCTGTCTGCGGACAAACGTCGCCTCTCTCGGCCAGCAAAGCAAGATGAGTGCTGCAACCCAGAGTCGCCCACGACTGGACCTAATGGTCAGGGGTCCCTTTACCTTTTACTTATGGATGCTATTAATTTTTTTAAATATGCACACACATACTATCCTGGATGGCTCTGTGCTTATTCCTCACATAGGTATTATCCCTAAGTAGCAGGACCAGTGGTCAGGGATGATGGGAATTGTAGTCCAAGAACAGCTGGAGACCCAAGTTTGGGAAACCCTGGTTTAAACTGTCAACAGATCAACAGACGAACAGACTGAATGTTATAAAGACCTCCCTCTGCCTAGAAGCACTTAAGTGATGGAATATGATGCACGAAGGTCAAAACTACATGCAATAGTGGCAGACTAAATGTGGGTCTGCCCCATTCATACAGAAGACAGAGAGGAGAATGCAAATGAAAAAGCAAACAGATTGCAAATTCTCCACTGTTCCTTGTTACCTCCCTGCAGTTTGTCACCTGATGTGATTCCCCCCAGCTTGGCTCCTCTATCAAAACGGACCTAGGCTTGAGAAAATCACCTTGAGGGACAAATTAGGGGGTGATAAGCAGGAGCGGGAAAGTTTCAGCACCCTCATTTGCAAATCCTTTTTTCACTTTTAATTGCAGCCCATCAACCCTCACTTCCCATGTGACTGGATAACATTTAAAGACCCAATGTTATAATGTGCAACTAGGTATTAAGAGTTGGCTTGTTTCAGGGCAGGGATTATTTAGGTTCAGGATATAAGAGTTGAGGGCTAAGGGTTTGTCTACACTTCTGCTTGGCTTGTGCCTGGAAAACTGGGGCTGAGCAGTGTTGCGCAATTGACGTTTGCTCCAACTGAGCTGTAAAGTCTGGGTGAGCCCTAAACTGTCTGTTGGGTTTACTCTGACTCTGTTTAATAAGTGGGACCACCCATCACATCCATGCAAACATGGAAGCCACCTCCTTATTATATCAGAAGGGGGCATGGGGGTATATATACACAGAGAATGTGATGGGCTTCCTCTGGAGCATGCAGATCTTCAGCTTCTGCTCCCTTTGCAGAACTTCAAGGGCTTCCATTGTTCTGTCCCCACAAATCGCTGTGCTATTTACTGGCTTGTCCTTTTAGACACACACACACTTTTTCCAAGGCCTCACTACCACTTAAGAACGACTTTCCCTGAAGGTTTCATTTACCAGCTAATGCCTCTCAAGCCTCAAAGAACCCCAAGGATGGAAGCAAAAGAGTTTGTCCTCCTTGGTCAATAGGTGCCAGAGGTATTGCACGAGCACACTGAAATGCCAAATTCTAGAGAGAGCACTTGACAAGAAAGGAAAAGCCCTTCAAATCAGTGGTTTTTAATCAGCCAGGTGAGCTGGAATCTACAGCAGCTAAAAGACTGCACTATAACTCAGCAAGTGCCTGGTTTGACTCTCTTTCTACCATGAGCTCACTAGGTATGCGTACATTAGTGGCTTAAAATGCAGTGAGCTTGCTCCCCCTACCCCAGCTGCGGTTTAAGTCACATTTGAACATTGCTGTACACACCAGGGAGGGGGTGGGAACGTCTTCACCTAATGTGCATTGCCTGATTTTGTTTCCCCTCACCCGCAACCCGCTGAAAATCCTGTTCCAAGGAAGCTGCCAGCTGCCCATGCACAATGGCTGCCTGAAGTGTACACATCTCACCTTATCTGCAGCTTGCATTTTCAAGTTAGATGAAAGCTGGTTTGAAGGAAAATGTATCAAGCCAGAGTATTTCTCGAGAAACTATAGAATACATATGGATTGTGGCTAACATCATGTGTACTTGACTTCAAGCAGCAGGGGGAGTGCACTGGAGCAAGAGTAATGTGTATATTCCATTAGGTTGGCCACTTTCTCTGACTCAGCACCCCTTTTTACAATATGAGGATAATAATACTGACCTTCCTTACAGGACTACTGTAAGAATTATAGAACTATAATGCATGTGAAGTGAAAAGGAGTTACAATGATTTACAGTACTAGGTGCGCAGCAATGGAGAAATTTTGAAATCGCCTTACAAAGATATGAACCTAAGAAAGAAGATGCAGCACAAATGATGCACAGATACATGAGGGTGGGGGTGGACACTGTAAGTATGGCTAACTATCAAGATCCTGTAACACTGATAACGCTTTAACGAGCTTTAAACAGGCTTTCGTAGCAACTATCAAAGTATTCCAAAATTATTTCCACCTCCCAACCCATCTCTAGTGTTTGAGTGGGGATTCAAATCCATGTAAACCAGAATGAATCCAAAGTTGAAGTGTATGGGTTTGTTCCTGTAGTTTTTTGAATACTACCTAGTTTCCAGATGCCATCTAACATAGAGTTCCTAGCCTGTCATGCCTGCTTTGAAAGGAATATTTTTGCAGATGGAACTCATCCTGTCTTCAACTTGCTATGGCGGCAGAAGCAGACCATGCCTGCATTCTTTTCTTCAAGAAACTCCATGCTAAATGGTATCTAGGAATCCTAGACCTAGTTGGCTAAAGACTCATTTCTTCCCAGTGTCCAAAATAGAAAACACATTCCCAACCCATTCCTCTGCTGATTGAAAAAATATCCCTCTTGGTTAGGATAAAAATCCCTTTCCTCTTTAACCATGAGGGTCAAAAACATGCCCTAAAGGTAAAGGGACCCCTGACCGTTAAGTCCAGTCACGGACGACTCTGGGGTTGTGGCGCTCATCTCACTCTATAGGCCGAGGGAGGCGGCGTTTGTCCGCAGACAGCTTCCGGGCCATGTGGCCAGCATGGCTAAGTCGCTTCTGGTGAACCAGAGCAGTGCATGGAAACACCATTTACCTTCCTGCTGGAGCGATACCTATTTATCTACTTGCACTTGATGTGCTTTCGAACGGCTAGGTTGGCAGGAGCAGGGACTGAGCAACAGGAGCTCACCCCGCCGCGAGGAATCCAATTGCCAACCTTCTGATCGGCAAGCCCTAGGCTCTGTGGTTTAGACCACTGCGCCACCCTATTTTCCTCTAAATGGAAGATCTGATTTGCATCTTGTATCTTGCCAAGCACCCACAAACAGTGGTGTGGGCACGGCCTACCTAGCAGATTTCTAGGCATCTTGAAATAAACATTTATCTTGGTTTATTGACAATTCAGCAAGTGACAGAAAAAGAGAAGTACCTGGACAGGTAAAATACAAGAGGAAATGTTTATGGTACCTCAAATAGCTTTGCTGTCCTTAATTTTTGAGCCCCTCAAACCTGTGCTGTAAGACCACCTGTGCTCACCACGCAAACGAGGCCTAAGACCTCCAAAGAGTTAACCAGCCCATCCCTTTCCTGTCCAGACTTGGCGCAGCAAGGCTAGCTGCAGAACTCAGGTTACCTATGTCAACAACACTGCAAGTTTACCTCTATCGGAGCCAAAGCAAAGCAAAAAGAAGCCAGGAAATGTGCCTCATACTCTGCAACAGCTGGGGAAGCACTAAGGAAATATTTCAGAGTTGGTTCTCTCTCTTCCCCCCACCCCTTCTCCCTTCCCTTTCAAAGTTGGCCGAGGCACACTGTTCCCTTTCGGCCTTGCGACTGCTGGCAGCCATTTTAAAACTTGGCAGCCATTTTAGTGCTGGCGGCTAGGACTGCTCCCCCAACGCCGGCAGCAGGCAACCGGCAATCGGACGGAGGAGCGTGGCTTTGCTTAGCCCAGGGACAGATAGAAGATAAATTCTTAAACACTACGCGCAAGAGAGGCACCGGGGGTTTGCTTCAGAATTAATAAATCATGATTTTGTTTTTCTTTCCAGTTTAAAGAAATGTTGCAGCAGAGCAGAGAACTTGAAGAAGGAAACAGGCAAAACGCACTTCAGATACCCGTGCTGCTTTAGGTCAGCTTCAGACATCATAATT
The DNA here is from genome assembly GCF_009819535.1 of Lacerta agilis. NCBI lineage: Eukaryota > Metazoa > Chordata > Lepidosauria > Squamata > Lacertidae > Lacerta > Lacerta agilis. The sequence goes on from NC_046327.1 coordinate 31,662,727, forward strand.
TCTTAGGTGGAGTGTCATCTCCATCTAACGAAATGTACTGTGCATATTGCAACGTAGTTTGTTGCCTCAATAACACAGATTGAAAAGCCTTCCCTTGGGATCGCATAAAAAAATCCGTCACAAGCACCGTTTTGGCCATTGATCAATATTCACACAAGTGACTTTTCACTCAGCGACAATGGCAAGATATCATCTCCACAATAGATGGGAGAAGAGATCTTGCTGTGGGGGCAGCAGAGGAAAGCACTGCTATTGTCCCCCCTTAAAATGTGGCTAGGTGTTCAATCCTGCACTGCAATGCATGGTAGTCTCAGAAACTGTGATATCCACACACCTCTACTCTGAAGCAAAGAAGAAATGTGGTCTGTGTGCAACAGGTGACAGATAATGTTCAAGGTATTTGTGAAAAACCCAAGTGATTAAAGTTATTATGTAATTTGTGTTTTGATTTTGTATTTTAATGTTGTGGTCATGTTTGGATGAAGGATGGCATATAAATATTAACAACAACAACAGTGATGATGTTGGGAGCAGGACAAGGCAAGAAATCAGGAATCAGAAGTTCTATTTCTGAAACAAGGAGAAAAATAGGATTGAGAGAATGTATTGTTTATTTATTTTGGGAAGGCTGATTTTAAAAAAAACAAACCCCAAAAAACCTGCTTCTCAGCATAGCTCTTGAAGCAGCTAACAATAATAACATCAGAAAAATATGCTAAAAACAACTTCAACAAATGGCAGTGACAAAAATCACAGCTCTAACCAATATATGATGCCATCAATTATGTGGCTGTAGGATATTCCAAATAAGGTTGGGAAAGACAGTTATTATTATGAGACTCCTAAAAGTTGCCCAATGAGCTGGGCAAGGTGACTTGATCTAGGCAGGGAATGTCATGCTGCCATGGAGCTCTTGCCTGGTCATCATCACCTGTTTGCTACTTCGCCAGGAGTGGCACTGCAGCACCACCTTCTAAAATGACCTAAAAAGCTGACCTTAGGGGGCAGAGAGAGAGAAAGAAAGAGATTCAGTTTCACCCTAAACTCCTGGAAGTGGTTAGCCTTGTCCAGATAAAGAAGATTAGAAAATTATCACTAATTGCTTCAGTCAGAAAGTGAATGAAAGCAGCAGGTTCTAGGAACCAGACACGTTTTTCACATGAGTCTTCAGTCAGATATTAGCTGTTTTTTGTGCATTTTTAAAATAATTATTAATTATTAAATTTGTCAGTCGTTTTATCTTGCGCAGGGCAACCCAAAGAAACTGACAACCAAATAGACGATAAACCCCACACAGATGCATTAAAACCAGAAGGAAAGAGAAATCCATTAAAAACACCCCACCAACCTCTAAAAAGGAACAGATAGTTAAAGGCCAAAGGCCTGGTTATAGAGAAAGTTTTTGCTTAGCGCTTAAGGAGCCATTGGAACAGTGGTTCTCAAACTGTTTTCTCTGGCCCACATTTTTAGAATAAAAATTTGCTTGCGCCACACCAAATTTGTTATTGATAAGAAATATATTGGAAAACAGAAATAAACAACTCCCAGCAGTGCTTGATTTATAACACAGAACACAACTACTTTATAATATGATCATGGGACAGCCAGAAAGTAAAAAAAAGCAATGCAGCTACATATTCTGCAAATAAAAAAATTAAAAATGTATACTCTACTATATTCTACTACACTGAAATGTTTAAATGTTTCTTTGATTGTCCTTGAATCTTCCTGCCACACTTGCCATCCTCTCCTGCCACAGCCTTTTGAGAACCACAGCATTAGAGCCAGAGGGATTGGCAGTTGTGTGCCTTTGTTGCAAGGTGCCTATCTGTTTGGCCTTTGGTATACTGCAAACCTAACGCCCTATCTCAGTTTCTCCTTAAACTGACTAGCTGTCTTGGCAAAGTTGCAAAGTTTCATTGCAACACCCTGGAAGAACTCTTAGCTCATGAGTAAGAGGTGCACAAGGAAGAGATATCACAAGTATTATCTTCCTCACGCCCACACAAGCTCCAGACTATACTGACAATTCCCTATTAAATGTCTGCATTTCGTCTTCTCCAGTTCCACATCTTCCCCAACATATAAAGGCAGCAAATGCACACCTGTGGCAGAAAGTGCCTTCACTTTGGGCAGATGAAATTTAGCTAAAATCCAAGTACCAAAGAGCTGCTCACGCATGCCAAACCATCACCCATATGCATCTTTCCTTATTGCTAAGGATAAACCTGCTGTCAATTGTTTGCTATTCCCCACCAACCACTCAAAACTGAAAAGTTTCTGTCATGAACAATCCTACAGATCATAGCTTGCCCATCTCTTCAGGGCTGTTTCGTAATACTAGGCACTGAGTGTTCTGGCACACTGAGCACTCCTAGCCCCTTCTGAAGTAAAGAGGACCTGAAAACATTTTCATATCTGAAAGCCAAAATGGCACACATGGATAACCTCTCTGGAATAGAGTTCACACTGAATTAGGGCCTCACAGAGATGGAGGCTGGAAGTAGGCACATGCAATCTTTGGACTATTTCATGTTGCTTTAAGCAAACCCTTAGTTTTGTAGGGAAAATATTGGCTACTGATCTCTAAGCACCACTTCCAGCATTACTTCAGTGCTTTTGTTTCCTAAAACATACAAGACATCAGGTGGAAAATGGCTAAAAATATTTGCCTTTGAATTGTGAGAATAGTCCGTGATGAATCTTAGATACTTGTTGGCCAAAGTAATTTGCAGTACTTTGCCACAATATTGGACTTGCATAGAATGGCATTTTATAAATATAAATGTCTGTCTGTTTCTATAAATGAGACATATAGAGAATAGAAAAGTGAGAAAGCATTCTTACTTGAGGACAGCTTTTCACACCAGATTTTAAAGAACAAAGATACAGTCTCGGGACCACTCACTGCTAAATGCAATTGTGCATCCATCTTGGAAGGAAATTTATTCAAATATTTATTTGAAATATGTTTAGGGCCTTCACAGCAAGAACCCTGGCGCCTTTCCCAAGGCAGCTCACACAAAAGCAAAAAACTCTAAAACACCATTTCAATAATGCAATATAGTGCATAATTTCCTTATATGCTTCCAGATATCAAAATGCAAAGAATGACTAAGATCTTGTGGCCAACTTACTCATGGGTTTCTACTTGTTCCACTTCAGAGTGATAGCACAACATGGTTTTATACATCACTGTTTATTCAACAAAAGAGAAAAGGTGCTTAAATGCATGCTAGGGGAAATTCTGATAGTAACTCTGCAAATGGTGTATTGATCTTTCTGGCCCAGGTATATTTTGACAGTTCTTTAGACATGATACAGCTGCCATCCATAGGTACAGACATATTTTTAAATATAATGGGACGCAGTTCTCAGAAGATTTAAATAAGGCTTTGGCATCTTCCCTGATGTTCACAATGGCCTGATTTGCACATAATGCTAACCTATGTTTTGCTTAACAAACTCTAGCTATTGCATGAGTTATCCCATAGACAATCAAATACTATTTATATTTATTAAATTAATATACCACAGCTTCCTTCAAAGGAGCCCAGGCTGGCAAAAAAAACCATGGCTTGTTTCTCCAAAATTTGTTTTGTTTCCCAGCTGCTTTTGCCTCGTGCCTTTTTGGTTTGGTGAGCAACTAGGGTGAGGTGGCCAAACAAACCATGGTTAGGGGTATATGGTTTGCACATAATGCCAATCCACAAGTAAAACAAACCAAGGTTATAAGCAAAATATTAAACTCAGGCAATATATCGTATTTTTCCGTGTATAAGACTAGGTTTCCCCCCCTAAAAAATAATGTCAAAAATTAGGGGGCGTCTTATACTCTGGGCCATCTCCCCCCATTTTCTGAAATCTGAGTCCCCCAAAATAGGGGGCGTCTTATACATGGGGGTGTCTTATAGACGGAAAAATATGGTGCCTTGCGAGATGATCGTTCTGAGGCAGAGTTGGAGTATGTCTTATGCAGACATACAATTCTAAGCCAGCAGCCCACTTTCTTAGTGACAAGGCCATGCTGCCTACCATGAAGAAGAAGAATTTTTTTCTTATCCAGTATACTATGTGGACTGGTGTGCACATTATACACTACGCAGGGCAAATTGGAAAAGGGAAGCTCTTTCGTGGATATTAACAATATTGCATCTCAAATTGGGAGCCTCTGATGGACATAGAAACATAGCTGTCAACTTTCCCCCCCTTTTAAGGGAAATTCCCTTATTCTGAATAGGATTCCTTGCAAGAAAAGGGAAAAGTTGACAGTTATGCATACACTGCGAGAGGCAGTGAAGGATAGGCATGCCTGGCGTGCTCTGGTCCATGGGGTCACGAAGAGTCGGACACGACTGAACGACTGAACAACAACAACAACAATGCATAGAAAGGGACTTGTGTAACACAGGGTCTGAACGTGAGTTGGTGAAAACCATCTATAATGAATGAATGGATTTATTATGGTCACAGACCAGATATAACCATCTATAATTTATATATATAAAAAAATAAAATAAAAATCCTTCCAGTAGCACCCTAGAGACCAACTGAGTTTGTTCTTGGTATGAGCTTTCATGTGCATGCACGCTTCTTCAGAGAAAGCTCATACCAAGAACAAACTTAGTTGGTTCTCTAAGGTGCTACTGGAAGGAATTTTGTTATTTTTTATTTTGTTTTGACTATGGCAGACCAACATGGCTACCTACCTGCAACTATAATTTATAATTTCTCTATGGTGAAAACCATCTATAATTTGTTTCACTGGGAAAAGTTTAATTGTAGGTCGGAAGTGGTAAAAATGGCTGCAGCGGGGGCTCTTCCTTCTTCACACTTGATTGCCCTCCTCACCACCTAGCTTCCCCATGTTCCTGTATTAGTTGCTGCAACTCAAAGTCTTCTAGCTGCCCTATTACTGAACTGCCCTTTGCTCCCAATCTCACATGCACATGAAAGAAGACAATTCTCGGGTGCATAGGCTGGTTTGTCTCTGCCAATCTGGTGTGTGGTGACTCCCCCAAACTGGCGTACTAGTCTTTCCCCCAAGGGCTGTGATCTCCAAACCTCAAAGGTGCTTTTATCTGGCAGAACAAACCCTTATCTGGAGGCAGCAGCTGAACAAACAAACAGATCCATTGCCTGAGCAGACGAAACACTTTGCCGAACCCTTTATCTGTCCCTCACAGGCCTGGCATGCCTCCTCTCTGCCCAATCTACAGCCTGGGAGTGGGAGAGGGGACAATCTTGCCCAGTCCACAGGCAATGGCTCCTTCCTTAAAACCTCTTCCAAAAATGAGATGTGGGGAAGAGATGGGTGGCAGCTCTTTAAGAAAAGGATGCCAGGTTGCAGTCCAGAAATTCTCTTTTGCATTGCAACAGTACAGATAGCATACTATTATATGCTTTCTCAAAAGTCGGGTTGAGGGAGCTGACAGAGACAGAGGTCAACATGCTGGATCAAGGAGAGGTTACTCTATAGCTATACTCTGTAGCGTTTGGACTTTAGACTTGGTTGACTCATGGCCCTTGACTCATCATCTGATATCTTTGTAGTAGAAAGATAGTAGCTGCTGGGGGAAACATCTATTCCTAAAACTGCAGTGTTATGTTAAGCCTAGACATTTCCTTCCCCCTTTTTAGATCTTCTGCTGAATTGGGAGAATCAACAGCTGTAGCTTCTCCCAGCTATTTCTCCGCAGATCCTGTCCACTCGTCCCACCTGCTGTGTGGTGCACCTGGAAGGAAATGGGCAGAAGAATCTATGGCCAGTGAATCTTCCCTGATCAGTAACGGATTTGATGATAAAGGAGAATATCTGGGTTCCAACCTGGCAACCCTCTTTTAGAGGAGCTGAAGGAGCAAACAAAAATTGTTTTCCTTTTCCAGTACAGAGCTGCTTTTTCTTGTCATTCAGCAGAATGGAAAAGCTGGAACTGTGACCTGTCAAAGGGGGATGGAGAAGGAAAGAAAGACTGACCACTGTTTCTGGACTGGATAAGAGCAAGTGGGTGATACATGCAGACACAAAAAAGCTTGCCTCATACTCAGAAAAACAAGCAAATGCCTTTTGTCCCTGCATCCACTGCAAATGGACTGCAGGCCCACACATGCTAGCATGCTCAGGCAACGGGGAGGGGGGGCAGATTAAGTTGATCTGCCCATTAATCTTTTATGAGAATATTAAATATATCAGCGGGTTCCTTCAAACCGGTTATTTGGTTCTGCAGTTGCAGTTACAGACATTTCAACCTGCAGCTCCCCACTAATGTGTAGCTGAAAAATATTGTGAGGTGAAATCATTGTGTTGGCATCTCTTGCCCCTGCTGTACTTCACAGGTGTGCTGCATGCAGGAAACATGGAAATGCTGGCACAATGACGCCATCACACACAATTTTTCAACTATCCATTTCCAGAAAGGCACAGGTCCGTACCCACCTGCAGCACTCATGCACGCCCCCATAACATGTAGGCTGGGTCAGAGAAATTGAGTTGAAAACAAGGAAGACCCTGGTTCCAATGCATGTGCTATGAACTCACGAAGTGGCTTTAAGCAAGCTACTATTCTTTCCGTCTCAGCATATCCCAACCATTAAATAATGATAATAAAACTGGCCTGCCTTACAAGTTTGTTGCGTGACTTACTGAGACAATGTATGTGAAATGCTTTGTTTACTCTAAAACACTATATAAATGCTTATCATCACCATTACCATCATCATCATTCACACTTTCATATCTATACTCTAGCATGTGAAACAGGATAGTCAAGCCAAGTCCTAGCTGAGGTCGGGAATGTCGAAAACTACTAAAAACCAATACTAACCAATACACGTGTCAGAGAAATTTGAATTAGATTCTTAACAAGCCTATACTGAACTTCATACTTAGTTGGCTTCAAACATATTTTATGCACAAAGTTCTCACAAATGGAGAATTAGGGGAATGGTCAGAATTTTTGAATACTGATCACCATCCTTTCCCCTCCCTGCAAGACTTCATTCTTCTTTAGTTTCCCTATTTGTTGCTATGGTTGTTTCCATTATACTGATACAAAATAAAACCAAATAATGTTTCCATTATACTGATACAAAATAAAACCAAATATTAGTTTAAAACATGTCCACCTGAAGCTGCTATTCAAGAACCTATATATTTTCTGCTGTGGAGGTAATAGCAGCTTTATTTATTATAAAGATGTGGTGTTTATCCATCCGTCTTTCGATCAAACAATCTCCAAGGCAACTTATGAAAGATTAAAAATGCAGAAGACTACGCAGCAAGCACTTGTTCCTTTGGTTGGCGGCAGGGGCCACAGCACCCTTCTCAACTCATTGCAAAGGTCCCAGGGGCAACTGACATTTGAGGTAGGATTTTTTTCTGGCAGAAAGTGGGAACAGTTTCTCTCTTCCTCTCCCATGGTCATAGCACTCTTCCTAGGAGTCAGTCCTTCTTCACAGCTCCGCAGTCCCTGGGTAGTTGGCAACCAGAGCACTTAGGGAAGAGGTGCAATTTAAATTTGGGAGAACAGCACTAGGGAACAGGACTAAACACCCTCCACAGGACCACAGTTTAAGAAACAGCCCCGTGTCATTTTCAAAATTAAAGTGAAACTTAAAATAAATGCACTTTACACACAGGGAGAAATGAAATGAACAATTGCTACATGTCCCAAACATCTATTTAAAATAAAATAAAATAAGAAATTCCTTCCAGTAGCACCTTAGAGACCAACTAAGTTTGTACTTGGTATGAGCTTTCGTGTGCATGCACACGAAAGCTCATACCAAGAACAAACTTAGCTGGTCTCTAAGGTGGTACTGGAAGGAATTTTTTATTTTATTTTGTTTTGACTATGGCAGACCAACACGGCTACCTACCTGTAATCTTTTTAAAAGGCTCTTTTTCATTTTTAAAGTCCCCCCCCCCATTATCTTTACCAGCAAATATGGCTTCTATGCACATATATAGACACACATCACTGAGTTGCATTGACATTCTCTTCACAGGGATGCAGCCCACGATACACACATAGACAAATACCCATATAAACCTGCATGGTCACAAGAGAAGTTCCTGTGCTTCCAGGAGGGGCTCTGTTGCCCATAAAGGCAAGATTGATGGCATGTTTGGGGTGGGTGTATTTTCTCTCACAGATACTTGTAGTGCTGAATTTACAGTTCCCACTGGGATATGTAGGAATGTCCCGTCCTGCTTGCTGGGTCTGCAGCTTCCTAACTCCCTGTTCATAACAAACTCTGCTCTGTGAGCTGGGCAGTCAATAAATCAGAATTGAGGAGTGGCACACACCCAACACCAGTGCCTAGGCAAAGGGCAGAAGGGGGGAGATACAGTATGTCCATGCCAACGAGCATGGTGTTTGCAAAATGTACAAACTTAAGCCGAATACCAACGAGACAGAAATGATGGTGGTTGGTGGTCCTTGTGATACATTGGGGGGTGGTAGGGGAGCGGTGAGGGAGGCTTCCAGTTTAACAGCTTGCTCCTGGGCCAGGATTTGCAAACTTCCCTTAACACTGTGTACCTGGCTACTGCTATCCATTCTGTGTTTATACTTCAAACTAATTTCTGTGGTGCTGTCCTTTAAAAGGACTTGGAGGACTGTCTCAGTGCAGAATCCTGCTGCCTGTTACCTACCAGGGGCTGTTTCGCAAGAAATATATTGAACTATGACACTAGTTTCCTGTATGCTTCTGGGCAAAGTCAAAGTGCTGAACATTAGCTATGAAGACTAAATGAGGGATGGTGAACCTGAGGCCCTGCAGACTTTGTTGCTCCCCAATTCCCATCAGCCCCAACCAACATGGCCAGTAGTCAGGAACAATGGGAGCTGTAGTCCAGCACCATCTGCAAGTCCCTCACCCCTGGACTAAATAGTCTGGAGGCATCATACCTGCAACAGAATCTCCTTCCAAATGAGCAGTTTCTGGTTGTGTGCACCTGTCCTCTAGGCCCACCTTTTTCTCCAGCTTGCCTTCCCATCTCAGGCTCCTACTTCTAAGCTCTCTCTGCTTCCCTTCATCCTGCCTCTTTAGACCTGCCTAATACTTCCCCTGGGATTGGTGTCTTTCAGATCTCTGCTAGCTCCTTCTTTCTCCCTTCAGCCTGTTTGCCCATTTCCAAAAACCTGTAAAAGCAGGGCAGCTTTTATCCCTGCTCCACAGAAATTTGTCCTCCGGTTGGCATGGGAAGGAGCTGCATGGGACAGGAGAGACAAACTTGCCCCCACCCCAAACAAACAAAAAAACTCTGCCTTTTAAACCTTTTAGTATACACAGGTTGAAGATGTAGACTGAACTGGACTTCTTGAGAGACAACCATAGGCCTCACCCACACCCACATTTATACTGATTTTATACTATTTCCCACCCCCCTCGGCCAAAAGTCCTGGGAACTGTAGTTAGTAAAGGTTGCTGGCAATTGTTAAGATACTCTTAATTCTCTCACAGAATTAAAATTCAAGGAAGAGGGATTGACTGCTATACTAGTTCAAATCTGTGGTGTGGATGAGCTCATACGCTTTCATCTGGAATTGTCATCTTTGTTGAGACTCTAGACTACATTGTGCAGGCAAGTTGCTCATGCATAGGAGACAGACCTGAACCAGCTGTTATATAAGGCCAATCAAGATCCAGGGAAGCCATGTCCTGTTTTGTCACTCCTGCCACCACTGCTGAAGCATCCCTTACCTAGGCTGGGCAGCAGTAGTAGCAGGTTCCAGTGACAACTCGCTGGAAATCAGTGTCAACCTGAGGCAGCAGGGTGCCCGTGGGGGCTTCTACTTCCCGAGGCGTCTGCTTCCCCCTTCCTCATGCGTGGGCTGGTCCTGATAGGATCCCACTGGCTCCTCATAGGATCCCACTGGCCCGATCCTTGCTGGGCTGAAAGCTGCAGGACACTTGAGATCTATTCTGCTTATGCCTTTCAGATCATGTGCAGAAATCAACAGTGTGAAGCTCTTCACAGCATGGAGAGGAGAACTGTCACCTAACAGTTCCTGCATATCAAGCTGCTGTTAATTATGCCTCTCCGGAAATCAGCCAAAGATAGCCGTGTGTGTGTGTGTGTGTGTGTGTGTGTGTGTGGTTTTTTTTTCTCCTTCAAATATCCTAACATCTAACCAGCTTCTGGACTGGAAGCAGCAGCACAGGGCAAGGGGTAACTAAATGGATAGGGCACAGGTCCAAGGTGCCTCATGATGGAATTATTTTATTTTTTTGAAGCTCCTCTCTTCAAGCATTATTCAATATCATTCAAGCTCCTCCCACTGCATTATTGGCAAAGAAACCTATATGCAGCCATTGGATAAGCTGCAGGTTGGGATGGCCCTGCCTGAAAGAGCTCCTTGCACTGCTCTGCTCCTTAAAGGTCACGGATGGAAGGCAGATTGGAAGCCAGCCCAGCCACACACTCTGGCTAGCTGTTGAGCGCCCGCCCGCCCCTTCTCTCACCAAAACACACACAAAGGGCATGAATGACAATGCAACAGATGGACTGCGCCAGGCCAGGCCCTACAACCCACCCAGGCATGGCATGGCCCCAAACCCTCCCTGTCACTGTCTAGTAAGCTCAGCTGCCACCACTCATCTATGCTACAGGCATCTTTATAATGCTGCTTGCTTATCCTGCTTCTGCAAGGGCTCAGCAAGCTAACCTTGTCCTGTCCAGTACATTTTAAGAAATGACTAACTGGGGAGGAGGGGCATCTTGACGCCCATGCACAGCTCCTCTCCTCAAGAGGTTTTATGTCCTGTCTCCTCCGAGTAACCAGCTGACTTCACTGAGAAGCTCATCATTTGTGAGGTCAACCCTTCATGTGCAGACTTAGCCATGGATCAATATATCTTCCACCTGCAACCCTCAGTGTGCGCTTGGTGAGCTGTCTAGCCAATCCACCACCCCATATTTACCTATTCACTCATATACTCCCATTAAGTCATTTGACAGCTTACCCAATAGTCACGCATACAATTTATTTTATTTTAACTCCTCCTTCCTCCAAGCAACTCATCTTTCCTCCAAGTAACACTATTTTATCTTCACAAAAACAACCACAAGACTGTGAGGTAGATTAGACTGAGAGATGATGACTGGCCCAGTGTCATGTGAGCTTCATGGATGAATGGGAACTCAGACCTGGACTTCCCTGGTCCAAGTCTAGCTCATAGATACCCTTTATATGGAGCTTCCTCAGTTAAATGGCAGTGGACTGAGAAGGAATCATCCTCTGTGCCTGGCCTAAAGGTGAGCTGAGCTTCCAGGAGGATTATCTGTGCCATCTGAAAGACCTCAGTAAGTGTACAGGCCACAGAAAAAGCTCTCTGAACTAGCACACAATCAGCTCCCCTGGAAGCTCAGCTTGCTCTCTTAGGCCTGACACAGCAGACGATCCCTTCACAATCTCTTGTCACTTTACTCGGGAAGCTCCACAACACAGATCTTCTGCTCCATCTAGAGGAGGACCTATGACAACAGCCTTTCAGGAAAACTCTTCCTGTGCCTAAGGGAAAGGGGATGAAAACAAGCAGGAAGGGTCATGGTCTCAAGAGGAAGGTCAGGCTGTTAACACCTGGATGTGATAACTATAAAGGTAAAAGGTAAAGGGGCCCCTGACCATCAGGTCCAGTCGTGTCCGACTCTGGGGTTGCGGCGCTCATCTCGCTTTATAGGCCAAGGGAGCCGGCGTTTGTCTGCAGACAGCTTCCAGGTCATGTGGCCAGCATGACAAAGCCGCTTCTGGCGAACCAGAGCAGCGCACGGAAACGCCGTTTACCTTCCCGCTGGAGCGGTCCCTATTTATCTACTTGCACTTTTGATGTGCTTTCGAACTGCTAGGTGGGCAGGAGCTGGGACCGAGCAACGGGAGCTCACCCGTGGCAGGTATTCGAACCGCCGACCTTCTGATCAGCAAGCCCTAGACTCTGTGGTTTAACCCACAGCGCCACCTGGGTCCCTTGTGATAACTATGTACATTGTAAAAACTCCAGCTTTAAATGTTTGTCTACACTTCTGCCTCAGAAGAACCTTGTGTGTTTTGATTAGGGCTGGACAGAGTGGAAACAGAACCAAGTACAGTAACTGATAGATTTTATATTTCAAAAACTGGGTGACAGGTATTGTTGCTTTCTTTGTCCCAGTGGCACGCTAGGTCCCTGGGTGCACCCTGCCATTTGTCTAGTGAACCAATCCAGTTATGTCAGCATCAGTTGGCCTGCATTCCATTTTAAGGCTGCAGATTTGGAGCGACAACTCTACACATTCCCCCCCCCTCTGTTTTGCTAGCATCCAGCCTGATGAAGCGTTCTGGAGAACTCAAAAGCTTGCTCCATGATATTGAGTTGTGTTCAACTAGGTGTTACTCAGAGTGAAACCAATTAAATTAACAAAGCTAAGCCAGCCATGTCTATTAACTGAGTAGGAGTAGCATTGAATACCACCCAATTTTATCAGTCCTAGTAAAGTATGGTGGAGATGGTGGTGGTTGGTGATGATCCTTGGGAGCCACTGAACTCTTCTAAGCCATGCCAAGTTTCATCCATCTTCACCAAGGATTCCCTCAACCACATCCCACCCAATTCCCTTCCTCTCTCTTGTAAGCCTATCTACAGACAGATATTAACAACAACAACAACAACAACAACAACAACAACAACAACAACTAAATAGCCCCAGCACCTCTACAGTAACTCTTAATGTAGTGGTGGTATGCACTTACCTGTGAGTGAGCCCCATTGGAATCCATGGGGCTCTGGGGTGCCAATTTGAATAAAACATTGGGGGGCCAGGTGAGCCCCACCCCACATAACTGATCACATAATGCGGTGCATGCACACCATTTGAATGGCAATGACCATCAACTTTGGGGGCGGGGGGCCCCCTCAAGTATTTATTGGGGGGCGTAGACCCCATGGCCCCTAGGAGTTGGCTCCTATGATGGTGTTTACTTCTAAGCAGTGGTGCAGTTGTGAATGGTGAAGTGCAGAAGCTTCTAAGACTATGCAACAAAGATAAATGTTTGACCAATGTGGACCAATGTCAACACTATGGCTTCAATACCATAAAAACCTAGGCTCGTGCTCTGACTATGGCAGTGCAGGGTGGTATTCTAATGCCTTTGGTAAGTGTATCAGTGGCTCAACAAGTTTCATAAGCACATTGAAAGTTCCAGCAATGTTTTACTCCACAGTGAACACAGAGTAGCTCACTACATGCAGGTATGGGTGTGCTTTTAAAAAATAATTATTTATGGCATTTATATACCGCTTAATTATCCATATTTCTCAGTGGTGCCCATAAAAGCATGAAGTTCAAGTTTGGTAAGATCTGATCAAGTGCAGGGGACTGCAGAACAGTTCCAATGTTAATACTGATGGCAAAGCTGTTCAACCTGCAGAAGTCCCTGAATAAGTGCATGATCTGAAATTATGTTAGGTCCCCCCCCCCAAAAAAAAACTTGGTGAGAAAGAAACTAGCTCATATGTCTTTTTGAAAAAACAACAACATATAAAAAATGAGGAGTTATGAGAAGGTATAGAAGAGAAGGCACAACTTTCCCCCTCTATATATTATGAATTTGCAAACATCAACCCATCATCTGAATGTTCAAACTGCTTGAGCTTTTAGTTAAAGGGCTTGAGTGATTTTATCATGTTCGTTTATTCTATCCATTTGGGGATTCTGAACCACATTGAAATCATCTCCAATAATAACCTCCCCTTCTCCAAACGCCTGTAACTGTCTCAGTCCAAAAAAATAAAAAATAATAAAAATTCCTTCCAGTAGCACCTTAGAGAAGTATGCATGCACACGAAAGCTCATACCTAGAACAAACTTAGTTGGTCTTTAATGTGCTACTGGAAGGATTTTTTTATTTTTATTTTGTTTTGACTATGGCAGACCAACACGGCTACCTACCTGTAACTGTCTCAGTCCTTTCAGCATAACGATCCCCATCAGGGTCTTATCTGTTGGAATTGGGGAGTACTAACAGTACTTCAATTCTTTATTTGGATACTGATCCTTTAGAATCAGAGCATGCCCTCCTACACACACACACACACACACACACACACACACACACACACACATATTTCACGCTCATCTCTCCAGACCTGCCCTTTCTTCAAGCAACTATTTGGATCTGGCAGGATGAAAAAGACCCTCTACTAAAGGAAACCCATGCCCTCGCCTTTGTTGATGAAATCCCTCTCCGCATTTTTCTCAGGGCACATAAAGAACAAGAAAAGACAGCAACGCCTGCATTGGCCCAGAGCCTGCCTCCACAGCCCATAACTAAGGGAAGCTGCTGGTACTTTGCATCTGCCTAGCCCTCCTGGTTGGGGCAGTGGTGATTTGGAGGCCTTTGATTGGCAAGGGCACAGAGGAGGAGGTGGGAGGGGGGATATGCATGCTCTCCAGACAATGCTGGCACCATTTCCTGCTCAGCAGCCTCTCCAAAGCGAGAGGGGCAGCTCCTGATCCCCACTGCAGAAGCCCACCGGGCTTCTGGATCTAGCAATTGTCTGGGTCAGAGGATGGCAGTCTAGTAGAAAGGGGTGGCAGCGTCAGAGCAACAACATGCAGCACAGAGGCAGTAGTTGGAAAGAGATTCTGAGAAAGGTGGTTAGGCAGATAAAGCGGGAGCAGGGGGGGGTAAGTAGCACGGGTGTATTTCTGCACCAAAGAAACCAAAACCAAAACTGGCTTACCGGAATACTTTCCCATATAATTTCAAATGCTTGGGCAATTTCAAATGGTGATAAGGTGAGACAGAGAAGGAGGGAAAGACATGGAGTAATCAAATAATAGATGTTATGGAGCAGTGGGGATACGGAACATTGAATTCCCACTGCTGGAAGTCCTGCCCAGATCCTTGTGTTTCTGCACCTTCAAATCAAACCACGGTCTTAAATGTATACAGACGTTTCTCCACAACTAGGGATGCTAGGTACAAATAGAAACAGGGATTCTCTGCATTTCAAATTCCAACCAAGCTGTGAGCTTATCTCTATCTCTATGTTAATGTATGGAGTTTGCTTATATTACTGGTTTATAATCCAGTACAGTCTACACAGGCTAGCAGTGGTTGTCTTGGGTCTAAGGTGGAGCTATGTGAGTCTTTACAAAACTGAAAACACTAGGAATTGAACACAGGCCCATCAGCGTGCAAAGCATGAACACTAACCTATGGGCCCACCCATAGAAATCCAGCTTTTGTATTTTTACTGCAATAATGCAGAAGAGACACAGTGAGTGATAAGGGCAGGGGTTGCAGCACTTTGCAGATGATTGCAATTTCTTTTGCAAATGCAGCACAAATCATTGAAGTGTGTGCGTAATCTTGGCATTTAGGCAAACTGGATTTTTAGAAAGCAAGAAGTACCATAGATCTGGGGCCATTGTTGCAAAGAGCCACTGTGTCAGGGAAAGAGTCATGCCGTATTACAGTGCACACTCCTGCCACTAGATGGCACCACTTCATGGCAGTAGGAGCTGATAGAGGAGGCACAGCTCAAGTGAAGAGCCACCAAATCTCAGTTCCAAGTAAGGCTTCAAACAACACCCTTGACTTAATAAAACACTAGATCAAAGCCTTGGTTGCTGTGTTGGCCCCATCAGGAAATGAAGGAGGACCCTATGACACAGAACAAGCGAGGAAATAGCATTGAGCCAACCATTATTCAAAATTCTGCTGCCAAAAGCCTTTAATAGGTAGCTAATTGGTTGATTGGCCCAATTAAAATATTATGTGGACTATAGTTAAACCAAAGATATACCTTCTTTGCTCCCTATTTCTAAATCAAGCATTATGGACTGAGATGGTACTGCGGCAGAGCCTAAGCTGAGGCTCAGCGACAACAGATCTAGCTCCAGGCAAGTGTGCATTGGCAAAACAAATGGACCAGGAGAAGCGCAGAGGTCTCTGGTCTTCAGGAATTAGGGAAAGCAGCAGAAGAGGAAAGTGTAGGAAGCAGCAACTCCTGGGTCTGCCCTCAGATGTGGTATTATTTATTGTTGCTGTTGTTATTTCCACATTTAGAATAATAAATAAGCAGATGATAAAATTGGAATAATACGATCAGGATTCAGAGCCTCCCTTACATGTTCCCCTCGGGATCTAAATATGCCATGAGGAAGGAGAGGAGAAGAAACATCGAATGGGGTGTTGTGCATGGATGGTTGAAAAGGTACCTCTTTAGGCTATATTCCAGCCTCCTCTGTTGTCTAATTGCAGCTGGACTGCTAATCCCACATGAAGAAAAAAAAGGTGTTTTGTCTCTTTAAGAGGAGACTTGGCACTGCCCTGGTACCCGTTGGCAGCCAGGTTTACGAGCAGCCTGTGCTTGCTGCAGCCATTTGATGAAGGCGAAAGAGACAGAAGCAGGAGTGAGATGGGAGCACATCCCAACCCTGCGCTCCCCTAAAATGGCGGCATAGCAACAGGGTGGCAAAGCCCCAAGCAGCCTAAAGACCATTTTCTTCCACTTCATACGGGAAATCGGAGGTGCCCTCTCAATGGGCATACAGACTGACAGATATAAAGATGAAATATTTTCAATAGGGAGCAGATAAAAGGACAGAACAGGCTGCTCTACAGGGTGATAGTCAAATATCTCCTCAAAAGAAAGGCTAAGAGGATAGGCAAACAGGCCAGGAACATGCTACCTCTCAACCTTGCCCTTTGAGCAGTGAGGATACCGAATCTGCATTCTGCCTTTCTCAGAAAGAACATCAGCCTGAAGAACACTGGCACTGAAAAGCCTAGTGGTGGTTGGCATACTCAGAGATGAATTTGCACATGATTCTAAAACTGACATTCCCTGTATTAATAAACTGGATCAAGCAGCTCTATCGAGGAAAAAATGCAATTGGTTTTAAAAAACCATGACTTCTTTCTGGCTTGGCAGCGGTTTTCAAACTTACTACTTGTAAGGTAGCAATTCCATCTACCTATGAACCCTGGCACATTCTAGAACATACAAGGCACACACTCTGTATTCACACAGAGTGTGCTTGGTTAGGGATGTTTGGCTTCACTTTTGTTGCACATGAACAGATTAACACACCCACCCTGTCATATAACTGCACATTACCAGGAAAGATCAGAAGTGGCAGGTGAGCTGTCATTCATGGAAGCTTGCATGCTATTTCTATCTTGTCTTACTGAAGAACACCTGAAGAGCTCCCAAAGGCAGCCCACTGTCCCCAGAGCATAAAACCAATGTTCCATTGCAGTAACGACATTCAGAGGATTACTATGTACATGTACTTGAGAGTAAGCCCCACTGAACTCACTGGGACTTTACTTAGAATCATAGCATCATGGATTTGTAGATTTAGGAGGGACCCCAAGGTAGTGGCGTAGCATGGGTTGTCAGTGCCTGGGGTAGTGCAGAAGGGGTATGATTGGAGGGTGGGAAATGGACAGAGGACGCATAGGAATTCAACTGCCCAATGGCATCCGCATCACCCAGGAGATCGCAGCCACAGAGATAAACAGTTGGAGGCCTTGGGAGAAAACAATCAAAATGAGCTCTGGGTATTGCTCTCCACTACCAGTAAGTTGTTAAGAACTTGGGTGGGCACAGGAAGGAGACTGTGGAGGGTAGGCATTCTGTGAGCACATTTGAACCTTCTGCGAGCTCTCAAATCAGGCACTCCCTAAAGCTTGACCTTTGGGTGAGGGAGATGTCAAACCTTGGGATGCTCATGTATCCAGAATATTTGCACACACACTTATCTGCTAAAGAGGGAGGCTGCCACAATTAGGTGTTCAGCAGGTTAGGGCAGGGGATCTACAGGATTTGACCACATTGGGGCTGCAGTGGAATTCAGTTGTTTTGCAGGGACTAGACTCACACCTGCCATACATTTGCAAGCCAGGATACTTGGTGAAGTCGAAAGCCACCAATAAACAAGCAACTGGTTTTAGAGGAGAGACTTTGAGCAACAAGAAGGGGTATATATATATCAGCTGCAGGATCTGTAGCAAAGCAGATGCCTGAAACCACACAATCAAAACACAATCATTTTGGAGTTCTCCTCCCAATACAGAATGGATCTCAGGAACATTTGTCCCTAAGTGCAACTCATTCCAATAGACACAATGCAGATCTACTGTTCATCTCAAAACTACGAGTTCTACAAATTTTCATTCTCAAATACCACCTCAAATGTCACTGCTTCCTGGGAGCCCCTTTTGCGATCCACCAACAGTTTGTCTGGCTATTGTGCAAACTACGCTTTGCAGGAAACGATAAAAGACCATGAAGAACAGCAGCAGGCCTGGAGAGAATCCTCTGTTCGTGGGCCTGGGTCCTATTATGGGTCACTCATGAAATGCACAGCAATTAGTGCCCTGGGCAAAGCCCCAAACCATGGCAGGCTGTTTTTGACATGCCTTCACATTCTGGCCACAGGCTTTTTATTGGCATCCTGTGGTAGGCAAGAGGAAACATGTGAAAATCAGAAGACCTGTCAAAACGATGGGTCCCCCAAGCCAGTGACCCACCTGGCACAGAGCTCTGCCTCCAGCACTGGGATTTATATAAGTGTAGTTTCAGAGCAGCTGCTTGTTCCATTCATCCCAATCACTCATAGACATGTCGTGATACCTCAGACTGAGGCCGCTTGCTGTGAATATCTTGGCTAATAGCCGAAGGTGGGCTGATCTTCCACAAATTAATTGACACACACTCCCACTCCCCCAAACACCTTTATCTGCCAGGCTATCACAACATCCCTTGCTAATGAGTCACACAAGTTGTGTGACTGTGGTTTAAGTATGCACTGTGTAAAACATTGCTCCCTTCTGGGAACACCTGCTGCCTGCTATTAGTCAAATGTCCCCAAGTTCTCACTTCACAAGAGTGAGTAACTAGTTTCCATTCATGCTCTTCACACAATCTCCCCGCTGACCCAGCACCATTCGACTGTCGCCTATCAGCGGAAAAGTCTTGAACCTTTTGACTTTTCCTCTGTGGTAGGTAAATAAAACTGAGTGCCCGTGGCTATACGTGCCCCACTCCCAAGCTTTGTCCTCTCCTCCTGGAGACAGGAGGACTGAAACTGCAATTTTGGCAGCTGTTGCAAGGTGTGCTCTATAAAGCCTGCCCCAGATGACACACCGCGGGGCTGCAACACAACACAATGTCTTAGTATTTGCAAGCAGCTCTTCAGTATCCTGCTACTTACTGCAACCAGACCTCACGCATCATAGATGGTGCAGAAATTTGCTGCACTGCATGGATGAAGATGCAGACCCTCCCCTACCCCAGCTGGGCCTCTTAAAGCACAGAGGCTGCCAATTGTGGGCTTTGGACAGCATCTCCTTCTTGTCTCAGCTTTAATAAAAGTTATTTTAAAATGTGGTTTCTCTCAGAAAATGAATCAATCAATAAACAGAAATATGAGCTCTGGGCTTTGGACGGGAGGTGGGGGCAGGTTGGGGGGAGGAAGGAGAGGGACAAATCAAGGAAGGGTGCTGAGGAAAGGTTTCGAAAACCTAGGGGTTTCGTTTCTCTGACGCCTGCTGTGTACTCCATGGCGACTTGAAAGTGTGTCAGTGCATGCGAAGAAACGAAAGAAAACTAAGAAAGAAAAAGAAAGAAAAAAGAAAGAAAGGAAAAGGAAAAGAAAGAAAAAGAAAGGAAGAAAGAGGGAGGAAAAGAAATATGGAAAAGAAAAGAAAAGGAAAAGAAAGAAGAAAAACAAAAAAAAAAAGAAAGAAAAGAAAGGAAGAAGAAAGAAAAGAAAGAAAGAAGAAGAAAAGAAAGAAAGAAAGAAAGAAAGAAAGAAAGAAAGGGTAGGTTAAAGGCTGGAGGAAAGAGAGAGGAAAGAAGGGAAGCACAAAGAAAGAGAAGGAATTAACATAAAGGAAAGAGAGTAGTAGTATCCCTTTAATGCAGACACACACGCACACACAGAGCGGAGCTTTCCTAAAATACTCACAAGCGCTGAGCTCTGCTTGGGCCCGTTCCAGTCCCCTGCATCTGTTTGGCAGGAGCCCAGAGGGGCTAAGGTTACTCTGAGCACAGGAGGGGCCTATTCCTGTAGAGAGCTCTGAAAACTTGCTCTTGGAGGGGAGAGGAGAGGAGGAGAGGGAGCACTACCCCCACACCAAACACTGCTGGGGTGTACAATTTACTCTGTGCTGAGACACAAGGAGGGGAGAGGCAAGAACCAGGAATAAGAGGTGGCTTTGTCATCCCCTCCCCTCCTCCTCCCTCCCACCCGCCCGCTTTTGGACTCCATGCTTCTCTCTGGCTCTCTTCTTTGTAAATGCCAGCTAGATTTCCTCCTTAGCGTCTTCCACTACCTGGACAAATTTCCAATGAGAATCAAGCAGTGGGTACATGCCATGCGAGGGGGAGGGGGAGAAGAAGCAACCCTTTCTCCGACATTACATTTCTCTGCTTACATTTTGAAGAGAGCGCAGCACTGCAGACCTTTGTTAGATCTGAAATGCCCAGGTGTGAATATGTATGGCACAAACTTCAGAGTGGGTCTTAAGGGATGTGCAAGGCACTATATGCCTATATGCCACTTATTTCCTTGACAGTGCAAAAAGTATAACTTTTTGGCCACTTCCTGCTTCTGCAACACATCTTCAAAATGCAGAAGTAGGGAACGGTGTAATAGGTGGAGTGTCTCTCAGGAAAGGTCAGTCGGGCAGCTGTTGGGGTGGGGGGGGTGGGCAGCAGTGGTAAGGATGTGCCACACACATCCTGCCCTGCGGCACCTAAGCTAGCGGCCCTCATGTCCGTCAGGATACTCTTCCATTGCCACCGTTGAAGTAAATTTCAAAGACCAGTCCAGTATGTGGAATTAGGGAGAGGGGGGCATCTTGTCCTTTGCTTCAGGCCATGCCTTGGGCCAGTCTTGGCGAAGGGAGAACTCTTATGCCTTTAAGGGTGCAGAAGGGGTTTTTAAGAGCCCTGGGTTTTCCTCTCATCTTTGTGCTCAAATTCCCTCTTCTGCAGAAACGAAAATGTTTTCAGGAGTCTTGTCTCCTCTGCGTTTACTTACTCATGAAGGAGCCCAGAGATAGCTGTTTTACACACACACACACACACACACACACACACACACACCCATATTCCAGTTCTACAACTGTCCCAGCCGATGATTGGCAGAGGAGAGGAAGAAGTGGAGGGGAGGAGAGACGAGAGAGCAAGGGAGGCTCAGTGTGAAGGCCCAGGCGGAGTGTGCATGCTGAAAGGCTCTTTGTCTGTCTTGGGGAGGTTATCCGAGGTAACCTCAAAATCACGCCTGACCTTCTGTTCCACATTAGAGTCATTATTAAGAGTTAGCTCAGAGAGAGAGGAGGTGGGGGGGGGGAGAGAAAGAGAGAGAAGCAGCCCAGTCAAGCCAAGCCCAGCCCAGCCCTGACGCCTGCCCCATGCCACCCTTACAGCTTTTTCCCATTTACTTTCCCAGCAGTGACCTACTTTCTGCCTTAGTAACAGAGCAGGAAGCCACAAACAGGGCCCTGGCTGCTCCTGACACAACGGGGGCCGTAATCGGCAACATATTGCATGCTGGCCAGGCAGTGGCCGCCGCGCACAGCACATGCGCTGCAGGAGGCGGTAGCCACGGCTGCCCAAATGCAGCTGGCACCTTTAGCCGAAGCATTTCTACCCATTTTGGGGTCAGGGAAGCCCAGGCATGGGAATTCCTTACAAAAAGGGCATGTGGCACACTGAGGCAAGTACCCTGGCATCCCAAATGGGAGTATGTTGAGACCCTGGACGACTGGCCACCCCTCCCCCATTGCACCCTCCCAAATCTGGAAACTGAATCATGGGATTCTGAGCACTTCCCACATCCCCCTTCAATACTCACAGAACATGCTTTCCATTTACTTTGAGGACTTTAACAGAAATAAAAAGGTCCATATCCTGTCAAGTTCCGGCACTTCAGTCATGAAACCTTGGGCTTGCCTCCAGGTAGAAGGCACTAAAACATTGCCTGGTCATGCTTTGGCTCCCCTTTGGACTAGGAACTCAAAAATACTGATCAAAATGTTCGGAGGATTGAGAGCTTCCTCTCTGGAAGCCTCCCCAACCTGGTGCCCTCCAGTTGGTTTGGCTGCAATCAGGACCCAGCCAGGTAAAGTAAATGGAAAGCATTTTTTCTTCTCTTCTGATGGCTGATTGGTACCTTTCTAACACTACCATTTATTTGCTCATGACAGCTCCACTATCAGAATGCACAACAGGTCCCAATTCCTTTAGTGGGGCTAACTTTTGAGCAACTGCGCATAATATCGGGCTACATGGGTATATTACAAAGGGTGGGTGGCCTGCCTTTTCTTTCTTTTCAAGAGGAAACATTGCTTTGGAAAGGGGCAACTTATAGACCAAAAGTGGTTGAGAAAGAAGGATGCTTAACTTTCTCTGCCTTCTATTCTTTGGGTCCAAACTGTCCTTCAGGCACACCCCCCCCAACTCCACTCCAACTGAGTTTCCAAATATGTGTTTGCCCACATCAGAGGGAAGGGCATTTGAGGGTTATTTGGAGGGGAGCAATGCAGGGAAGGGTATTTTAAAAAAACAAAAACAAAAACCACACCATTGCCCCATCTCCAATCCTAAGTGCCCACTCCCAAAGCATCTTTTCCTTGTTGAGAGCCAGTGTGGTAGTGGTTAAGCGGTAGACTGTAATCTGGTGAACCGGGTTCGCGTCTCCGCTCCTCCACATGCAGCTGCTGGGTGACCTTGGGCTAGTCACACTTCTTGAAGTCTCTCAGCCCCACTCACCTCACAGAGTGTTTGTTGTGGGGAGGAAGGGAAAGGAGAATGTAGCGCTTTGAGACTCCTTCAGGTAGTGTTAAAGCGGGATTAAACCAAACTCTTCTTGTTAAAAAGGGAGTTGTCAGGATTCTGTTTCATACATTTTGGTGTAATATGTAGTTTGGCCATAAGTAGGGTATAGAAAGAACTAACACTAAACTAAGACTCTCCTGTTGCTGCCAGGCGACCTGTTTGCTGAACATTCATTATTTGTTTGTGGGGAGATTATAATTGTTGTTACAGCAAGCAATAGTTATCCCACAATTTCCAATGTATTTTCCCATCTTACTTTATTGTCAAAAATCTTTTTGGGGGGGTGGGGGTGGGTTGTTGCAGAAGAGTGCCAAATCATGAATTTGCCAATACGTGTATGAATCTCACTCCAAAATAACGACGTGTGGAAGCACATGTCATAAAGAGTTTCAGCAGAAGTTAGGGGAGAAAAGACTCCAAAATACACCTAGCTTCCCCTTCTCAACTCTCTGAGGCTTGGCCCCTCTACCTGCAGAACTTATAGTGAATCCTCATTAGTGCAGGGTTTGTGTTTCCCTAAAGTTAATGAGAGTTCCAGGTTCTTGGAAGAGACACACAGTCAGGGTGGGAGTCCATAGAATAAGGTTGGGAGACAATTTAGATGGCTGCCAAAAGAGGAAAGCAGGATTTTTTATGAATAACAAAATAAACAGCTGTGAGCAGCCTTGGTGGGATGTTCACAGGGTAACGGACACACAAATTTTGAGAACTGGTTGGGAGCTCATAATTAGGATCCAAGCAGAAAGAAATACCTGAGAAACCACAGGAAGATCAAGGACTACAGTATAAAATGCCTGCCTCTGGGAATCAGTGGCCTGAGCAGGGATGGAACTGGATTTAGGTCTCCCCCAGATGACCTGTTTATTCAGCATTCATCCTGAATTGTTTCCAGAAAGCTTATGGCAGCTTTATTGAACATTTGTTCTGATTTGTCTATGGGACAGTTATAAGACAATGAGCATTCATCCTGCATGCATCGCAATTTGCTTGCTTGGTGGTTTACACATCTTCCTGTTAGTCATTCATTCTTCCCACATTTGTCAATCCACTTCCCCATCGCTTTCCAAACTGCAAAAAGTATATTTTTCACACACACACACACACACACACACACACAGGATTTGTTTTGCTAGAGCAGTATAGCACTTTAATCCACTTTGCATGCACAAACTCAAAGTTTCAGTATAAAATCAGGAAGGTCTATAGAGCTATGAAATCAATAGATTTCATAGATCTAAGGGCTGGAGAATTGCATTTTGGATAACAAGATGGTCAGCAGCCACTATACCGGAGCCAGGTTTACCTCCCATTCAAAGGTACTGGCACCCATCCACTGCTGAAGCATGTCTGGGGGCCTGGTGGAGGATGGTGAATGACACCACTGCCGCCACCACAGCAGCACCAGAGAAAGTATGTGGTGGCTGTCACTACCAACAGAGCTGGGCACTTCCTCGGTTGGGAGGGTGGGGGCCCACCATCAGCACCATGCCAGGGATCTTCTTTGGGTCTGGTGCCAGCCCTCTTTGAAAGCACTGGGAAGTCAACCAATGCAGATACTAAGGCATGGTCACAGAAATCAGAGAAGCCTTTTGAATTTGCAAAGGAGTAAAGATTAGAACAACGGAGCTTGCAGTAGTCTAAACCAGATGACCAGAGGAGGGTTCGGGCTTCTTAGTAGCAAGTGCAGAAGGTGAAGGGCCTTTTTGTTTAAGAACAAATAAAATGTTGCCAGAAACTCATGGCTATTTTGGAACATCATTTTCATCCTGAGACCAAACAAAATGACCCTCATGGAGAAAACGATCACATATGAAGCGCTTATATAACAGGCCTTATTTTGAAATCAGGCCCTGCTACTCTCTTAAGCTTGTAAGATTTGAGAATCCGACCTAGGAGTAGATCTTTCTGGCTCCCGTTAATTTGTCTGTTTCTTTTTTTGAACTCTGTTAGTACCTACAGCCCTTAATATTTATGGTGTGTGAGAGAGAGTCCCAGGGGTCATCTCTGTGATGCTTTCATTTTGACTGAGCCTGTCATGCATTCATTTCATTTAGGCTGCCTTGTACTCCTGGTACAGTGTAGCCAGAACTGTTTGTTCAGCTCCATGTGAAGGAGTTAAAGTGTGAGGGCTCCCATTCCCACACCCAGCATAGGCAGCTGCCTGAAATTCCCCACCAAGATGTTGTCCGGGTGACAAAGCACTGTGGATACACAATGTTCTGCCAAAACATTTCCCTACTAATTCAATTATGCGGGAAGAAACTTCCCAGATTCCTTTTCCTCCCCTCATATCCTAAGTGACATCACCAGGACTTGTATTACTTATGGAACTTGTGTTGTTTTCAGCATTGTTTTCTCCTCTTACTTAGAACAAGTGGACAAGGGGCAGTGACTGAGCATTGACTGGCACTGTAAAACTTGCGGTGGGTAGCTATAAGGGTGGAAAGAAGTAACTGGCAGAGCTGCATGAGAGCAGAGAGCTCAGAGCTGAAAATGCACAGACAGCTAGGCATGTGCAGAAAGTCTAGAAACTGTCAACGCCATAGTCATGCTGTGACCTCTAATGCATAGCTGCTGCAGATCACTGAGAATTGGCATGTTTTGTTTCGTTTTCTGGGAAAGAAATAACAAGTTCATAGTCCTCACTATTATGGGAAAGCACTTTGAAAAGTTGTGGTTATTTTAACTAGAGTCTAGGTGGCTTGCTAGCAAGGTTATTGAGCCAGAGACAAATCTCTGCACAGTCCTCCTGGCTTCACAATACATCAGCCCAATGTTCGTATTTTCCCCAACTATTCTTTCCTAGCCCACCCCCCAAAAAACCCCAAACAAATACATATCCAATTCTGCAACGTAAAAATTTGTGCGACCAAAACAAAAGCAGAAAATATATGAATTGCTATCACAATATCTGAACTTCCTGCTTTAAAAGGTTGAGAATGTTTGGCGTAGGATTCCAGACTGGTTGTGATAATCAAGAGTAACCATGTCAGCACACTGGGGTGGGGGAGCTCCAGCACCTAAATTAAAAATGAACAAGCATTCATTGGTTCATAATGCAGGCAATTTATTATTATTATTATTATTATTATTATTATTATTATTATTACAATAATTTATTACTACCCTTTATCAAAAGATCCCAGGGTTATGTACATTAAAATAGTCATCATAATAACAGTCCTCTCCCCCATACAGGCCATAGATTATTTAACAGCCATAGGCTTGGGTAAAGAGGAATGTTTTTGCCTGGTGCCTAAAGGCATGTAATGATGGTGCCAGGCCCAACCTTCCCCTTCCTGGTGCTCTCCAGAAGTTTTAGACTATTGTGGGTGATTGGAGTTGTAGTCCAGGTTGGAGGGCACCATGTTGGGGAGGGGTGTGAAAATGGGAAAGGAGGACATTTGATTTGCTTATTGGTTTTAGGTTCACTCAGCATAGCTGTCAACTTTTCCCTTTTTTTAAGGGAAATTCCCTTATTCCGAATAGGATTCCTCACAAGAAAAAGGAAAAGTTGACAGCTATGTCACTCAGCTGCCAAGAACCATCAGCGTTCAAATATGGTGCCATCAGTATCAAAGGGCCCATGCAGTATTCAGTATGCACTCCTTCTCTGATGTAGCAGTCTTAAATACTGCTCTTAAAGGTAAAGGTAAAGGGACCCCTGACCATCAGGTCCAGTCGTGTCTGACTCTGGGGTTGCGGGCTCATGGACAGACCAAAAGGGAACCACAGCATCACGACACCCTGGAGGAGCTTGCTGGCTGGACACAACCTTGTGCTTGAATGGTGGTTGTAAATGTGACACAGCCAGGAGGACTAAGTGTGAGATATGCTGAAGCTCCTTTTCCAGGTGCCAAGATGACACAGTTCTTGAGAATGATACGACAAGCCCTTTCTCCTACCAGCCAACCCCATTTGCTGGCACAGAAGGCAATGAGCAGCTTACTTGACAGACATTCAACAATGACTAAGGGCAGGAAAAGAAGTCATCACACAAAAACCCGTCTTTTTAAAGTGGGGGCAAGTGGGAGGGGGGGGGCAGAGGGAAACATACCAGATTCTGAGTGGGAAAAGCCAGGAACTGGAACACAAACAATAGCAGATCCTGGCATATGATGTGGATTGCATCCCATTGTCAGGTGAATAATAGTAGCAGATACTGAAAACAAACAAACAAAGCTTATACCCACCCTAACTGGACCTCCTGAGTAGGTACCCAAACTGCTGACAAAATGTCAGTAAGAAAGTATAGCTAATTAGAGCTGAGTGGAATTACTTAAAAGGAGTGGCTAGGGCTGTATATGTATGCCGCAATACTGCAGAAACACAGGAAAACTGAAGAATATGGCACTAGCTTCAGAATCCAGCTCCCCAAGAACCTCAGCTGCATTTGTGTGTATATGTGTGTGTGTGTGCACGCATGCACACAAACACGTTTCCAGCCCTTATGGTTAGATCAATATCCCTTAAAGTGTGCCAACAATAAATACCTGGGGGAATCTTAGAAGCTAATGGGGTTGCTGCATGAGATCTCCTGTGTCAAAGGACAGGACTTCAGTGCCTTGTACAATTCCCCCCCCCATTACCAAATGCAGGCTTATGTAAATTAGCAAGATCTGTAGAAACCCAAATTCTAAATGTCATGTCTAAGCAAGTCTATGATCTAACAGTATATGGCATTTCCAGAAATTCTAGTCAAGTTCCTGTTCTTCCTTTCAATTCCCAAGAAGAGAAAAAATGAAACAGCTATGAAATCCCTGCTCTCACAACATCCCCAAGATCCCCGAGATGTAGTTCAGTGTTATTACCACACACAGATAGGGAAAGGAGGCTGAAAGGAATTTGGCCAAGGAGAGATGGGACAGCCATTAGCAACAGATCCTTCAACATACAGGATCTGGAAAGGCAGACATAAAGGAAGGTTCCTTTGCTGATGGTGCTACAGCAAGGGAATGGATCTACTGAGGCACTGCATTTTTGTATGCCATTCAGGGAATTCAATAAAGGAGGGGTGTGTGGGTGAGAGTGGATGTTGGGGGGGGGAGGTTTTCACAACCTTTAGGAAACTGGCTTCATCCATGATGAAGAGATGCTCTCCAGGTCTTGATACCTCTGTGGTCACCAGATCTAAACAATGCACGTGCTGATTAATATTGGTTTGCACATGTGAAGGTCTTCCAACAAGGTTTTCTAATGCCTACATGCAAGATCTTCCATCCTTTTTTCATCATTCAGAAGAATATAGCAGAAACTGAGTGTTTAACCACCACACCAGTAGCAGCCATGTTCAAGGTTAACAGCCGTCCTCCTGTAACAGACCAAAGGTTCATCTAGTCCAAAATGCCAATTTCAACCATGGCTTGTCAGGTGCTTCCAGGAAGCCCACAAACAGACACCTTTCTCCTGCCATTTGTTCCCAGCATCTGGTATTGTCTCTGAATATCCCATTTAGATATTGTACGCAGAAGCTGTTTGAAACTGGATGTAAGCAAAGCAGGGTTCTACGAAAGCTCTGGGAGATAGATCAACATCACAAAGGGACAGTTGCACCAGTTCAATTTTCCATTATTGGCTATTGGGGAAAAAGGACTTGGAATACATACTCAATTCCATGTCCTCATCCAGATGGTCCCTGATTAAGATTCGCCTGGTTTCTTTTTATCAAAGTCATTTCCTCATTCAAGAACTGTTAGCAATGCAGTTAGACTGGGCAATGTTTCATGATGCTCCATATCCTGGTTATTGTTCTACCCCTCCTCCTTCATTTCTGAACCCTTCTCCTCCTTCTAAGTTGGTTTGAGCCAAATCAAGGCACTCATTCATTCTCCACTGAAGCGCACTAGTTTCTGTTCTTAACTACAGATTGGATATAGGGAAGGGGAGGGGGTACTTCTGACCTTGCACAGCACTCTTGGCTGCTTCAAAATTTCCACAAAGTCTTTCTTTTCACCACCACATCAAATTTATCAGTGTGTGCATGGAGAAAAGCTTCTCTCTGCTGATGCATTAAAAAAAACCAAAAAAACAAAACTGAAATGAGATGAATGCATAAATGGGGCAAAAGGTGCCAGCAGGGGCATAGCTTGACACTCTCATCACTATAGTCTTTTGAAGGATTGTTTCAGAGCTAGAAGATGACCCATGAGTTAAACCTGCACAGCAACAATGCTCCCTCCAGTTTAGGGGAGAGAAGGAAAGGCAGGGGTGGGGGGGGGGGGGGAACAACCACCTATAAGCACTTCAAACTGACTCAAGTACCTGACATCTCTGGGGAGTTTGTCTCCCCAGCTCCGTCCTGAGGAATTGCTGGCTCTGATATTCTGGGAAATCAGCCAGAAGATAGGATTATTTTTATAAGCCTGTAAAGCACTTGGGATTCAGGTGAATGGGGCCCTGCATACAGGCAGCAGATGCATGGAATACATTGGGGGGGAAAGTGGGGACAAGGCTTGGGAATAGGGGTGGGGCTGCTTGCTGTAAACCAAGTTTCCCAGAAGGTCTTGAAAAAGTAACCTGGTTGCTGTCGCTGTTGTCTTCCGACTACACTCAAAAAGTCACTCTTTCATAACTTCCTTCATCCCCAGCATCACTCCAAAGAGAGCTATTTTTCCTGCAACTCAAATGAGCAGGCTTCTTGCTTCCCTTCAAATTAACCAGTATTCCCCTCTTCCCCATCCCTCAAAAGAATTGGTGATAGTAATTCCTGTCCACTATTTCACATTTTCTCCTATCAACTTGCGGGCTGCTCCTAAATTCCACTAGAATTTAAAACAAGTTGGGGAGGCAGAATGGGGTACCATACTTCTGCACTGCTGCATGTGAGTAAGCTGGCATTAGAAAGAACAAGGCTGCCTCCGCTGTAGCTATCTTTAAATTCAGCAATGAATGAAAGCACAAAGAAAGGAGGCAAAGAACCCCCAGCCCTTGGAAGCCCATGGCAGGCTTGTGAGTTGGGAGCTCCCAGATAACAGTCCTTGGCATAGCTAATAGGAGGGTGGCAGACTCAATTGTTGTTTGCTCTTAATTAAGTAAGCAAGAATGGCTCTTCCACCTCCCTGACATCGCAGGCAATAATTCAGGGGCACAGTGTTCTCCCTCCTTTTTCTCTTGACTTCTGCAAACTTAGGCTTAGTTTCTTAGCAGGGTTGTACCCTTGAACCCAGAGCTGGGACAGGATACAGAAGCCTTACTCTACATGGTTCTCCCAGATTGAGTCCCATCACTGATCAATCCTAGAACAGGAAATGAGGAGCCATTCAGATCAGCTGCTTGTAATCTTACCATCGGCAGATCTGAATCTGGAGGAAATATGTAGAAAAACCAGAATTTTTTAAGGGCAGAGGCAAACAAAATTGAGTGAAAGAACAGTAAAGCAAAGCTGTGAATGGAGGCCATATTAACCAATTGGAAATGGAAAATACAGACTAGTATAGAAGCCATGAGCTTGAGGAAATGAGCGCAATAGGGGGGCACAGATACCCAGAGATGAGAACAGTACTAGGGATCTGTATTCCAAGCCGGTCTGCGTTTTTGTCTGCAGGTCTGGTGTCCCTCATGTCCTATTATCACCTGTGAGATGCAATGAAATAACCACTTGAAGGAAACTATCGATGTGACAAGTTCAGGCTGCAATAAGCATGAAGACTTCAGCTATAGACCCCCATCCCAAAGTCCAATCCTGAGTACCTTTTGGAAGTGTTGAAATAATTTCCTGTTTGGGCTGGCCTTAGGGGGCTCAAGATTTAATTAAGGAAAGGATGCGGAAATTTTAAATGGATTTTCATTGAAGACGTGACCAGCTAATTTTTCTTCTTGTCCTTTGCTCTTCTAACTCACCCTAAGCCTTCAGAGCAAGGGAGGCTCTACTTAAAGCTATTCTTCAGGCTGCAAGTGGAACAGACAGGCTTGAATGCTTCTCCACATGGAAAGCAACATGCAGTGGAGAACATGGCGGGGAGAAGGCTAAGCTTCTCTGAGATGTGTATCTTTCAGTGCATATCAGGTTTTTCCTTGGGAAGGAGCACTGAAACATATTCTCCTTCCTCTGCAGCCTGGAGTTGTACAGTCCAAAAAAGCTTTGCCATTTTGTTCTACATGTGTAAATTTGTGTAGCTTTTCAAGGCAGAGTGTTGAGAGTATGGGTCCTGCTGAATTTTGTAAAGTGAGGATTTGTGCTGGGAGCAATTTAAACAGGAGAAGACCTGGACAGGAGAGAGTGACTTCAAAAATGAAAGGGGTTAACAACTTACATCTCTTCCTGGTGAGCTTCTGTTTACGCAATGCAATTTGGTAGCAAAAAAAGGCTATTCAGTATTCATTTCTCACTTTTGTGCTTATGTATTTACTTCACAATTTTCGGACTTCACTTTTTGTGGCCACTCTAATCGTGAGAGAATGAGGGGAAGGCAACCAGATCTGGAGAGTGGAACCAGTCTAGAGGACCGTACAGAGTTTCTACCTCTTGCTAACAGATTGATTGTCTTTCTGGCCTGATGATCCAATCCCTGCTATTATTATTAAAAAAACAAAAAAACACCACATAACCCCCTCCCTATATTTCTAGTCACATTAAATAAATAACATCTCTCCCCAGACAGTGGCTTTGTTTTTTCCTGTTGTCGGGGTGAATGGGACGAGAGGTGGAGATTTACGATGAGATGTAGTTTGGCGAATGGTTGTAATTTTAACCACAATTGCAGACTTCGGGACTGGAAGCAATTTTCTTATTAGAATCCCTAGGCTCACCCATCATTTTTCATCTCCCACTTCCCTTCTCCCCATTTCCCTGCTGTGTCCCGCTCCCCCCTCCCCTCCGTTGCAATTCAATTCAGCACAAGGGCACCAGCAGGGTATT
The DNA here is from genome assembly GCF_009819535.1 of Lacerta agilis. Taxonomy (NCBI): domain Eukaryota; kingdom Metazoa; phylum Chordata; class Lepidosauria; order Squamata; family Lacertidae; genus Lacerta; species Lacerta agilis. The sequence goes on from NC_046327.1 coordinate 31,694,429, forward strand.
CAGAAACACTTTCCTTGTCACCCTCACCCTCCTCTCCACCGCAGGCGGCTGCATCCTAACGCTCTTTCTGGAATGCCTTGCACAGGGGAGTTTGCACTTGAATCCTGCCCCCAGGAGCCAGGCCTGACTCTTCCCTATTTGTTTAGAGGCAAGTCAGAGACTTACCTGCCCTTACTGGCAGCCTCTGCAGCCACTCCAAAGGAGAGGCAGGCGAGGTGGCTGCTGGTGTTGCTGCTGTCCCGGCCACCATTCTGGCTGTGGCCATCCCCAAGACAAGTTCGCAGCTAATGAAGGAAACTGCTGTTGCTACAATTTCACCCAAGTGCAAATTTCACTCACTGAGCGCTTTTTAGCTGTGCTGAAAGTTTACAAGGGGAGCAAAACTTCACATCACAAGGGAAATAGGTTGTGTTTTCCCTTTTAAACCAGTTTTCCCAACCTGGGTCTCCAAGCCTGTTTTTTGGACTACAAATCCCATCATCCCTTGCTAGCAAGACCAGTGGTCAGGGATGATGGGAACTGTCTAGTCTGGAAACAGTTGGAGACACAAGTTTGGGAAACTCCTGTTTTAAACAGAAGGAACTTATTACAGGACATAGCAATGTGTCTGTATAACATCATTGTGATAAGATTTGGAAATCTTGCAACTGACTGGCAGAATAATTTTTTCATTTTCCTGTTGGTCTTTATTAACTGAATTCCAATAAACCATCCGTGACTTTCAAACCATCTATTCCAATGCCACCTTGGAGCCCAGTTTCCTCAGTAAGGCTGGGACCCAAACTCTCCCTTAGCTCTGCCTTCCTGCTCTTGTTATGAGAACTACCTTCCCTAAGGCATGGGACACAGACTATGTCCAGCGCTGAATCCTTAGCTCGTTTCCTAGCTCTTTCACCATGTTGCATTAACGGACCCTGGACTGGTGAACACGGCTCTTTGTGACAAACAGACCACTTTGAGGTTTTAATAAAACCAAGCATTATATAAGAACCACTGCTTCAATGGTTGAGAACAGTGTGAATGGAATGATCTCAGGAATTCTTGCTGTCCCCCAATCCCATCATAATAAGGTCTGGGGGCTTTTAATGTAAATGCATCTGACATCCCCTGGGCTTTAATCACTGCATGGGGAGTGCTGTTATTCAGTGAGAAGGAAAAGGCACTCTGTACATACTCAAAGGCAACCTCTTAGCACTCTACATACTCTAGGACTGAGCACTAGCACTGAAAGCAAATGACAAGGCCAAACCGCAGAGATGAGGAGAGATCTGGCAGAAACCGAGGCTTGTCTACCTGCCCACATCCTGCATATGCATTCCTGTCACACAAGCTCAGCTTTGCCAGTGCCCACCCCTTGCACAGCCTCAGCCCTGAGCCACTTGTTGCCACTCCAGCCCCCCATGCAGAGGGCACTGCTAAACCTCTCCTACCTCACACACTTCAAGACCAGGCTTTCCGCTTGGAGCTTCTTGCCTCCCTTCCTCACCTAAAGGTTGGAATACATCTGCTTTGGAAGCGAGAGCTGGTGGACAGCCAAGGCACTGGGTGGTGTGGATGGGGTGGCTTGGGCTGAATCTCCGGCTGCAGAAGCACATTGCCTTTCCTTATGTGCTCAGGAGCAGATTTGGAAGAAGCTGGGGGGGCAGGGAGGGAATTGAGCAGAGGAAATACGCAAAGAATTTGCTTGGCTCCACGCCAGCAGGTCAAAGTAACAAAGACTTTATTGTTTATATTGGATCCCAGGAGGTACCATGAGGTGCATACAGCACAGGGCAGCTTCCCAAGCCCAACAACACAAACTCCTTCAGAGAGGAGGACTAAATGAACTCCCCCACACACACACACTCACCCCCCCCCAAATACAGGATCCTTTCCTGCACCCCTTCCACATACTCTCTGGGATCACCTTAACCCATGTTTGTAGCAGATGAAAACTGCCGCGCCTGCCCATCTCTAAGAAAGACACTTCTCCGTAACGTTTTCCTCCCCTGCAGGCCTGACCCAAACCCCAGACACCTCTGCATCTTACCCCACACTTTTCCTCCTCCCAACCACAAACCCATTCCATGAGCTGGCTCTCCCACCCTCTTCCCCACAATTATTTTCTCTCTCCCTCTCCGAGCAGACAGATTCCCTCCCCAAACCCATAGCCACAGCCGCTTTCTTCCACCACAGAAAATAAGCTGTCAAACAGATGTGTGCAATGCAAGACATCTGGGGCCCCCGGGCTGGAGCAGGGGAGGCCCAGCCAAGGAGCTGCAGAACTTTTAAAGGCACCATGGCCACATTTGCTACACTGACGATGAAGGTGTTGGGGCATCCCGCTCCCCGCATGGCAACCCATGCCCTTTACCCTCCGCTTGAAGTTAGGGGAAACTGAGCGCAACAAGGGACGGACGGACTGCAAAGCATATTCTGAACATATACTTACACATATACTTACACTTTTCACAAAGACCCACGCTTCATACATATAGCTCCACAAACCCACCTGCCACATCTGCTGCCCCTCCTTGTCTGAATGCACCTCTATCTTGCTATCTGTAAGAGCCTAATATGAGCAGTGTGAGATTCATGCTGCAACTGACAAAGCATGGCCAAGGCAAGGAAGGAACTCTGTAAGGTCTGGAGATACTGTGCCCAAGTCGGCCCAAGATCTTTTGGAACCTGAGGTGGAACCCCAAATGGCATGCGCCCCCCAGCCCCCCCCCCCCGGTCCCTGGCCAAGGAAGAAGTGGGTTGGGGAAGATCTACATCAAGAACAAGAGGGGAGGGGAAGAAAGGTCAACATTGGGATCTGCTGATCTGGGTGGACCCTGCCGCCTTAGGTGGTCAGTTCACCTTGCCTCATGGGTGGGCTGGCCCTGGCTTTGACAGATGAGTCAAAGTTAGAAATATGACATTTGGAAGCACATTCTGAGCCCCAGGCTTTCAAGGTAGGGTCGGCTTAAATTAAATGGAGGATTGGCAAGTCGATATAGTCTGATATGACAGATGAACTAGGTAGGAAGCCAACTTCTTGCATCTTCTTCCCAGTATTGGGAGCATTGGGGTTCTGATTAGTTGTGAGGTCTACCCGTACAATGGGAGCAGGGACGTTCTCACTATACCCCATCCTGAAACAGTCAGCACATTGCAAGATCATGGGGAATTTAAACAGGTTTTCATCACCACTGCTAGAAGCCCAAGCCCAGCCTCCCCTTTCACCACTGGCAGGCCAGCTGTGCAAGAGGGTTTTCAGGTAACTGCTAACACAGTTCCTTACTTTCCCCTAGACCTTACGTGGAAATGAAACACGAGGGTGCAAAGCATATATTTATGGGGAGAGGCAGAGGGTATGTTCACCATTGTGGCTTAAAACATAGCAAGAAATGCCCAATGCATTTCAAATTACACCTGCAGAGTATTGTTCATATCAGAGGGTACAGGGTTATCTTCACCTGACAAGTATGCTCTTTTGGTCCCACCCAGCCCCGCAACGCCCCCTGGGACTCCAATTCATGAAGCTGTCATCTACACATGCACACTCGTGGCTGTCGCAAACGTTCACGCCATTCTTAAGTACGAAGCGGATGCAGCTCAATTTTTGTAGTCAGACTGAAGCTCATTTGAGGGGGAAACGCATCAAACAGCAGTATTTGTGAGAACAAAATGCTGGACTGGATGGGCCACTGAACTGATGAAGCAGGCTCTTTTTTACATTCTTACATTCGATGTGAGGAGAACACAATGAGGGATGTCCTCCAAGCAGCTACCTGCTCTCTAACATCAGAAGCAGAGGGCCTCTCCCATGTCCCACCGAGGCTGAAGGTGGCAAGAGACAGAACTGCATCAACAGTGTAGGACACTCTGCCTGTGAAGCGCAGGCGGACCCCCCTCTGCCTGTTCTTGGTTAGTTGGCATTTTTATTTTGACAGACTTCTTGGTGTTTTATCTGTGGAGGCCGCTTCTGTTGTATATTTTAATGAATGTATTATTCTGTATGGTACAGTAATCTGAAAGTGCTGTAAGCAGCCCAAAATGGTCACTATGAGGGCAGGAGATAAATTTATTACATAAATAAATGAAATAAAATTGCACCGGTGGGGGGAGGGGGGATGACATTATTTTAACAGCACTTCTTGTGGCAAATTTGTATTGTTTCCATGGCTATTATTTTGCCTTTCTGTTGACATAATGCGATTTTCGTTCTAAAACCAGTAAGCACAATTGTGTTTACTAATAGCAAAGAATCAAACAGCCCCCATTACAAAGCTCTGAATCCTGCAGAAAGCAGGTAGGCTTTGCTGAGACCTTGGGAGTCTCTCTTTGCTTGCTTTTCTGAGCAGCCTCAAGTGGCTGTTAGGATGCCAGCCCTAGAGGGATGAAAGTATAGCCCACTCTGAACAACTGCGAGCAATTCTTGCAGGGCTTTACACTGGCCATCCAGAGAAACAGAGTTTTGGGAAGTACAATTAGCACCTTCATCACATCCAGTGCTAATTATCATGTAACCTGCCCTCTGATTTAAAGGACATAATCACGGATATTTACCCTGTAATTATATGGTAATAAGTATATAATTAAATGGTCAGCAGGGTAGGGGGAGTGAATTGCTCTGAGGATTGAGAAACAGGATACAAATAATCTCTTGGAAGCTACCAGTTCTGATGGGGATCAGGGCGGTCAATGAACCACTTGTCACTTGTCTGCAATAAATTTAAAGGCTTTTCAGCTCTGTTCCTAATGAGAAAACAAGCTGAGGTTAAAAAGCCCATGATCTTCTGAGTGACCTCCTATCACCCAGTGGCATCCTCTAGTCAAAAGTTCTGACCCACATCAAGTTTGCCAGAGAACATTAAAGAAATTTGCTTCTTCTTCTTCTTCTTCTTCTTCTTCTTCTTCTTCTTCTTCTTCTTCTTATTCTTCTTCTTCTTCTTCAGCAAAACAAAACCACCTGTATATTGAAGGGCTATAAAGACTTATGACGAGGTCCTCAGATTCTAAAGTTATTTCTTTAAAAAGAAAAAAGTGGTTCTGGTCCATCCCCATGGGAAGGCACTAGAACTGTGGGCAATCGCAATCTGCCATGAAGTTGCTGTATAATTTTACACAAGTCCCTTTCCCCAATGCTAAGCCAGAGTCCACAAGGAGAAACCATATTTTACTTAATTCTGCTAAAGGATGTAAAGAAAAGGCAGGAGGGGGGGTTACAGTGCTGAGAGGCTACTAATACAGCGGGAGGAGAAGAGAGCCTGCTGAGACAGCCAGCTCTGCTTCATTCTTCCACTGTGCTAATGACAGGGTCAGTAACTGACAGGCGTGTAACTGCAGGGCAGGAGCAATGGAGCGCTGAAGGAAGCCATCCCTGACTTCTGACCTAGGGCAACCTGCTCTGCCTTTACTAATTAGCCAATAAAAGAGGAGCCTCAACTTCTTGATTCCCCCAAGAAAGACAGATCCTAACTCCTCAGACTCCTGCAGAAGAAATCCCAGCAGGGAGTGGCAAGCAGGCAGACACCAGATAAACCTGGCCTTAAAAAAAAAAAAGGTAGAGAAGACAGTGCAAGCAGCGAAAAGTTTCCAGCTGGCCTGCAAAACACAAGCACGTGTCAAAGGGGGAGCTTTTAGCTCTGCACAGGGCTCTTTGCCTTCCACACAGTACAAGCTTCCTCTAATAATATCATCTCAGTAACTCCCACTCCACCCCATATATGTGGTTAGTGCTTTTTGCCAAAGCCTCTTCAGGGACATGCCTGCCTGCCTGCCACGGAAACTGATGTTTCCGACTCATGAAAAAGGAATGACAAGAAGACAAGAAGGAAACTTCAGTTGTGTGAATCCAGTCTTGGCTTGGGGGGGGGGGGAGAGACTTCTGAGTGTTCCGAGCAGAGACAGTCTCTCAGCTGGTGCCAACTATTTTCAGCCAAGAAAAACGACAATTATTTCACCAAGGTTGTACATAGTTTGAGTCAAAGTGCAAAATCCAGCAAAAGTGGAAGTATAGATAGTTTCTGCTAGCCACCCCTGTTAGCCCCATGCAGTGACTTCTCTGTCCAAGTGTTCACTTATTGCTACACTTATAGAAAATTCTTTCCAGTAGCACCTTAGAGACCAACTGAGTTTGTTCTTGGTATGAGCTTTCGTGTGCATGCACACGAAAGCTCATACCAAGAACAAACTCAGTTGGTCTCTAAGGTGCTACTGGAAAGAATTTTCTATTTTGTTTCGACTATGGCAGACCAGCACGGCTACCCACCTGTAACTGCTACACTTATGTCATCCACCCAACTCAAGAAAGTCCTTTGTGGAATGACTAGCAAAGTGGTTGGCTTCTGGAGTTTGGTAATTTCTGGAGTTTGCTTCGTGTGGCTTTGTTGGATCAGTGAGGCTCACAGTGATATGAGTAGTACCCGCCTGATTCACGTGAACCATGTGATGTGGATCATTCATGTATAAACAATGTGGCATGGAAGCCAACAAAACCACAAAGGCAATGGATAAAGGTTGCTCAAGAACCTCGTGTCTGCCATCTGCACTCACTATAAATGCACAGAATTGTGAGGTTCTCCATTTTCCAGTGAAGGCAATGTCTTGTTAGGGACTAGATGTGAAACTGAGGCCACACTGGTGCCATCATCTAGATAGCTAAAACAGACCATTTTGCATTTTAAGGCACTGAGCCGGAGGCAGAAGAATGCCTGGTGTGGACGGGCCCAGAGGCAGAACCTGTCCTAACTGATGATCTATGGTAGAAGTGAGCAGGGGAAAGTTCTAGGATAGGTTACTGGCAGAGATTGCGGAAACATTAATGGTATGCTGTGGTTTGGCTTGAAAAGCTGTGGTTTGTGCAGGGACCTTAACTCAAGTCCAGTGCAGTTTTTGTGAATGAATTTCCCTAAATCTTCCCGCTCCTTTTGAAACAATAGAGTACTTATCATTACTTGAAGATTACTCACAGTATTTCAGATACTCACTCCCAAGGGAAAAACATTTTGGAGGATACTATTGCAAACAGAAGAGAAAGATGTATCGGATAAAGCAGAACCACTGAGAACCAAAGTGAAGTTTAAACATCAGGAAGAACTACCGTATCTGATTGTAAGAGCAGTTCAACAGTAGAACAGAATCCCGTGGAAGGAAGAGGTTAGAGGACCATCTATCATGGATGTTTTAATTGAGATTCCTGAAATTGCAGGGGGTTGGACTTGATGACCCTCGGGGTCTCTTCCAACTCTACAGTTCTATGGTACTATTATTCAATCTAATCTATATAAAGATAAAGAACGCAAGAATGGAACTCTTAGCACGTCCAACTTATTCAAAATAAAACAAATTAACCCATGCCTACATTCTATTAAAGAGCAATGAAAGCTGAAAAGGATGGGAATAATAAGTCATACAAACACAGACACACAGAGAGAAAGAGCAGAGATCCAATTATGGGGGGAAAGGTAAAGGGACGTTAATGAAATCCACAAGCACTGCTCCTGACTTTCCTTAATTTTAACAGATTCTTGTTCCAACACCCTTCCAGAACTGTTAAAAGGGGGTAGCCCCTCCATAGTTCATGCACTGAGAGAGACAGAGGCAGTATGGCAAACCATCGTGAGACCCAAGGAGGCTCAATAATCGATTTTCTCCAGCCATTTGTTTAAAAGACTCCTCATCTCACAGTGCTGCCCTATTCAGAGTGATGGAAATTTTGCCACTGACCTCAACAAAAACAAGGTGCTTTTGGGGCCAACTTGAATTAGTCCAATACACTACTCCAAAATCTTTCACCCAGCTGTGAATTATATGCAACTTGCAAGCTGGCCCAATGAGAAGCAACATCTTTAATTGTTTTTGTTATCAAGGCATTGACAATCCCCTGGTCTGTTTATTGCTGCCACTAGCAGAACTCCATAAAACAAAAAAAATTTTTTTACAGAAAAATATTAATAGGTGGCATTCAGGATATGAAACGAGGACACAGCGGGGGATTTCCCTGCCACGTGCTGCCCTGGAGAACTATTGCAACATCTCAGTGAGAAACCGGAGAAATTATCCTGCCACAAGGGGGCCCTCTCTGCCCTCTCACGGGGAGAGGTGGGGCAAAGGCAGTGACAGAAAAGGGGGAAGGAACTGGAACAGGGAAAAGGATGCAGCAGCAAGTCCAATGGGAGGGAAGGACAAAAGGACCGGGGCAAATGGCTGTGAAGAGACAGGTCGGGAGAGAGACAAAAGCAAAGAGCAGGGAGCGGCAGGTTGCTGGGAGAAGGGATTAAATCAGCCTGATTTCAATGCATCCACTTGTCTTGGATTGCCCTTTATCATCCTGTCTCTTTGCCTCCTCCACCAAATTCCTGGAGCTGGAGGGGGTAACCCCCCCAAGCCTCCTCTCTCTCCTTTCCTCTCCACCTGCAGCGCGGCTGTTTCTTCATCCCTGGGGGCCTGTTGACACAGATTAGTCTCAGGAGGTCAGGGGTCAATAGAGAACGAGCCAGGGGTCATGACCTCAACAGCTCTAGTAATAATGAGGCGCGTGGCAAAGCGGCAAGGGGGGTGCGGAGACAGAGGGGGACGGGCAAGACCAGGGAGCAGGAGGCTCGAGCCTGAGCTGAGTTATTCAGGGATCTGGTTTCCTAGGGGGCTGTACGCCTGGCCAGACCAGATCTCTGGCTCGAGAGCAAGGCACAATTATTGGTCCACCCAAGCAGGCTTTGCCACCACCATCACCGCACAGCTGGAGGGTGGCTGGCTGGGAGATACCAAAAGCGTCTTCCCTTATAATTTATACTTCTTCGCAGAGCAGATATTAAACACACTAGATACATTTAGCTTGCTGTTCTTCCTGATGTTTTCCTCCATCACACAACACTAGAGCTGTTCTTACATAGCATCAGGATTAAAAAGGTTACCCCTCCCTCTTTCAAACAGGGAGGGGTAACCTTTTTGGTCCCACCCTTGCTCACTTCTCCGGGGGGCAGGATATGCCAACGGCTCACATGAACACCCATGCTCTGATATGCATGCACACAAGACACTCAACACAGAGAGGGCAAACACAGACACTCAGTACCGCCTCCCCACTCACTTCAGATGATCCATGCAGAACAGAAAAGGGAGGCTATTGCCTCCTCCCCGATCATTAAATATTCCATCTAATTATCAGGGAGGGGCAATTTGCATCAGTATCAATTTCCCTGCTTTTTTGTTACCACTATGAGTGGGATCATGGGGGGACCCAGAATTTTTTTTTTTGGGGGGGGGGGGGGGCTTGTTCCAGCCTCCGGGCTGGGGATTAGTCAACCAACCCTGCTTTCAAAAGTACAAAAACTTATTCCTCTGTTGCATCTGGTTGGAGGTAAACAATTAATGAAAATCAGGTTATCATTTGTCCACTGGCAAATAAGCAAATACGGTAATGGATTGTGAGTCGATTTGGTTAAAATAAGATTGGGAGCACTAAATTGATATCCTTATCTGAAACACAGCACTTAAATGCAGTCCATGTAAGAAGAGCAATTCATCTATTGATTGCACTGTGGCATGCTGCAAAATTATTCTTCGGATTAATGGAAGAATACCAGTTACAGATCAGGAATGTGCTACCGTATTGCCCCTCTGGGAAAGTCTTCCTGAAAACAAACTGCTTCAGCTTGGAGGTGGGAATGCTCATGCTTTTGCATTCAGTAGCACTTAGTTTGTATATATACATACACTGAAATAGTCTTGCCTTTTATCACGCAGAGGAGGTACAAGAGGAAGATGTTATCTTTGGGAAGATGATGCTGGAGGGGAAGGAGGCAGAGACAAGGCTGCAGGGATAGGGTCAAATCAGTAGCTGGTCAGTAGAGATGTGACAGGTGTTTAACAGAACCTTTGGTGCCCTTCTCCCACTCATGAAATTGCTTCCCATGTATGTATGGGCAAAAATGAGGACTCACTGATTGTGGTACTTCCCCGCCTGGATCTTTAGCACCCCAGAAGCACAAATGCTGCCCTTTTAAAGGGACTTTCTCATCTCACAGGCCAGGAGTGTTCAGCTATTGGGGGGGGGGAGGCATTAGATAACCTTTACTCTTACTGAGCTGAGCTACAAGAAAGTAAAGGAAGAATCTTAAGGCAGACAAGTGCATTAAGAACATCCGAAACCAGTATTGTCAAGGAAGCTTTTGAAATTAACCTTGAATGTATGCAAAACTGAAAGAAGAAAAAACATTCCAAAACATCACAGGTTTAAAAGAAAACATTTTGATGTGAAGAAGCTAGAGTTTTCACTCTGAAAATATATGAATGATCTGTTTGATATGATAAAGCAGGAGTGGGAGCTCAGAGCAAGGAACATCAAGGAAACTCCTCCCAGGAAATAATCAATAAATGATATTTAGAGTGAGCTGGATAAAAAGTTAAGAGGTACAGGTGGGGAACTCCTTTAAGATGACCATTAATGATAAGTAAATAGGCATTCATAGGCAGGAAGCTCAAGATGTTCTTGGCAGATTAAATAAGCAGAATGATGAAGTACTATAGATAATTCTTTGAGTTAGTCAGAATTCCATGGCTCAAGCAAAGAAACTGGATAATTTATTCTCTCATCTGATGACTCAGTCCTGTGGAATGACACAGCAGAAAAGAAATAATAGTTCAATATTTAAAAGTTAAGTACTTTTTAAATCCTGTTAATTTAAAAAGGAAGAGTTCAGCACACGTCTAGCTCTATCACATCAAAACCAATGAAGCTTAGAAGTCTCTCATTCAATTGGATGGGGCCTGCAAAGCACTTGCCTTTTAATTTTGTGTCCCCCTTCCCTTCCACGTTAATAAAATATGCTGCCAAACTATGTGGATGGCACGGTGATGGCAGGACCAGAGGAGGAGTATAGCAGGTTTGGTTTAGTGTTACCTGTGAACCAGGTCATTGGACAGATTAGTGATTCAGAGACGTTTTAGGGAAGTGTCACTGGTTTGGTCACACTGGGCGCAGAGCCTTGGGGTTGCCATAAGGATCACCGCAACTATGAGGTACAGAATGAAAGGTGAGGGGGAGGCGCACTGAATGTTGGCATTGCACATGACACTACTGAAATTTGAGACCCTAAGGTCTGGCACTGACTGGTTCCCAAGCTTTCCCTCCCCATGAAAAACCTGAGAACTGCTAATGGTCTTGGCGGACCACTTCATGATTTTTCTGCCTGCTGTAGCAACTGTAATACACTGTGCTAGATTCTTCATGATTTTTAATGATCTTTTTATTGCTTCTTTTATTCCTCATATTGTATTTGATTGCATAACAATTTGCATTCCACAGAATCCAAACTGCAATACAATACAATAAAAAGAAGCAGCAATAAAACACAATTAAAAATCAAATGTGGGCATGCCGTGGACCACATGAATGAAGCTCACAGACCATTGGTGGTCCATGGGCCACAGTTTGGGAACCCCTGGTATAAATCATATCTGGGAACAAGAGTGTAACACTTCTGTTTTTGAGATAGCTTTTACTGATCAGGTCCTGGGACAGGGTAGGGTGAAGGTAACATTTATATCATAATTTATATTGTAAACCATCCTGTGATCTTCGGATGAAGGGCAGTATAGAAAATAAATAAAAAATAAATAAATAAATAAATAAATAAATAAATAAATAAATAAATAAATAAATAAATAAATAAATAAATAAATAATTTGAAAGGGTTTTATAGTTTTAGCTATAACCTACATGCCCTCAGGTTTCTGAAAAGGAGCTGACGGAAATAAATAAACGTAAAATTGTCTGATGTTCAGTGAGATATTCAATTTGGATTAGACTAAACAACAATTACTATGCAATTATGTCACTCTCCTATATAACTCTGAGAAAACTGCGAGGAGGGTGATTTTATTGCTGGTGTTTTAATCTGAGGTGCAGATTTTAAATGTAATTGGCAGAAATACCAGAAAATTAGATCTTTCTATAAAACCATAAATAGAATAATTGATTCATAAAATCACTCCTACCTTATTAATCCTGTTATTAGAATAGCTTAAAAGATGTAGAGCCCAAACATTGAGATCTTGTTGGGAATTTGCTACTGGCAGCCAGGCCTGTTTTGGCTAAGCACTGGGGAAGAATGCAACCCCACCCTCAGTCAGTGCTTGGCTCACTAAATCCTGCTTCATCATGAAAATGAACAAGTTAACTTTCTAAAAACGACTGGAGAAAGCCAAGATTTCAGAATAGTATCTGAGGGCCTAGCATCCTTTAGCTGTACTCTGGAACTGTTAAAACTTCTAAAACTGAATCCTGAAGTCAGAATATCTGTTTATCTGTATATCCCATTCTGATTATATTTCAATATTCTCATTGTAGCCTGTTTGCAAAATCACTTTTAAAAACAACAACAACACTAAGATTAGCTTGTAATATCCCTAAACAAACAGTAATGCTATGTTGCAGAAGAGAAAATGATATCATGCATGAGGATTATGTGGTTAGTGACCACACAAAGCATAACAACCAGTTTACTAAAGAGGCAAATGGGGAGGATGGCAAATTTGAGTTAAGTACAGCCTTGTTTGAACCTAGACAAACCACCACCACCCATCATTCTGTGAAGCCCCACATATCATGGGTGACCTAACGTTCTGCTGAAATGCTGTGTCTCAATAAAAGGGGGCATCCTTTGCAAATAGAAGGTTCTTAAGGAACAAAGCTGGAAGGAATGGTCTGACTGACAGTAACACAGCTCCTCAAGTGTATACAGTAAGTTGTTACTACTGAGGAAAGGACAGCCAACCAACTTTTCTAACTAGCTTCAGGTAACAAGGATCACATTGCTGCTGGTTGTTTTGTGCAGTATCCACTTTCCACACATATCTTGAAGTTTATTATGATGATGCCCAAATATAATGTAACGTCTCAATGAACTCCATCTAAGCAGGTATCTTTGCCTGCACTGAAATAGTGCAGGTGTGGGGAACCTTTTGCCCTCCAGGTGTTGCTTAACTACATACCTTTCATTCCTGGCATTGGCCATGCTTGCTGGCAGAGATGGGAATTGTAGTTTGGCAATATCCGGCGAGCCAAAGGTTCCCCACATCTGAGATAATGGATTATCTAGGTATTCTGCACTCATTTAACTTGTTAACAGGTTCTGCGAATCTTGGTAGCTGGTGACGGAAATGCCTTAAACAAATCTGTAGATGTTACACTGGCCACCTATTAAAAGTATCCTCACAGTTCAATAAAATATGGAATGGGCCCATTGCCAGGTACGGTGGCAATGTGGACTGGCGACACCTCCCCACTGGATCCAATGTGGGTTCAGCCTGTGGGTTCAGCCTGTGGGTTCAATGTGGGGTCTGCCTGGCCATGGAGGGAGCTGAACAGTCCCCATGCCAACCAGGAATTGGATCCAAGCCTGCCTGCATGATTGGCCAATGGCAGGCAAGCTTGGAGACAGGGCCTGCCTTGGGGACAGGCCTGACAGAGCAGGTAGGCTTCCCTCAGTTCTGCTCCCAGGGTATTTAAAGTAGCCTGCCCTGATCCCAGCACCTGGTTGTTCCTGGTTGTTATGCTGTGTCTTGGGGATTCTGATCTTACTATGGCATTTTTTGTTGCCATTTTCACGGCCGGGCAGGAATTTGTCAACCAAGCAAATTGGCTCCAGCCCACCCAGTGTTTTTGAGTACCTCATAGCAATAATCACAACTTTGGTGGTTTAGGCATTGGGTAAACCTTAGTCAGGAGTGGAGAAGTGGTCTCTGCCTGCCCCTCCAGTGGTAGGATATCCCATTAAAGGGATATGGGAGGAGTTGTTTATGTCCAGATGCCCAGGAGGGGGCCTATAGCACTGCTCAACCCAGCAATCCCTGCGAGGATCCCCCTATTTGATATACGTCTTAGGAATGCTCCACTGTTGGATTGACCCTTGGTGCCACTTATGGCAGGCAGGCCAGAAGTCAATGGTTGCCCATGCCTATGCCAAACCTCTTCCATCTGTATTCAATAAAGCTGTGACTTGCACTGCTCAGATTGGAGTGTCATGTAACAATATGGACTGTGGCTAACATTAATGTGGCTTCAAAATATGGCAGTGGGAGAGCACTGGATGCAGAATAAGTGGTAATCTTTCTCTTTCTGTTGCCAGGCTATGACCTCTTCCTGCTCCGCTGCAGCTTCCTGCTCCACTTCAGGCTAACCTGAAGATGTAAGTCATCTGAAGACCTCCTAGGTAACAAATGACTGAGGAATTTAATTATTTTTAAAAAGACACTCCTAATTCCCTTTTTCTTGAGCTATGTTATGTAGAACAATGTTTTGCAGATTCCATACACATCCATTCATCTTGCCCTCCTGCAGTCCCCAGGGTCCCTCAGTCCCCCAAATGCAGTCCCACTTATTCCAGTGCACCCCCCCCCATCTCTGGTCCAACCCATCGCAGGTTCTCTGCAAATGAGCAGACCGGGGCCCTCTCCCTGCTACTTCTGCTTCAGCTGTATTTATGCATTGCTGTGCCAATTCCATTCACTCCTTGCCTTTAAAATGTATCTTACTTATCGTAAAGAATTCAGGCCCCAGCTTTTCCTCCATCACAATTCCTTTTCCGCTTCAGCTCATAACCTCAGGCACAATGGTGGGTATTATTCTGAGCGGCAGTGAGATGGGGGGAGGGGAGGGGGAACTCAGCCTGCACCATTCATTTTTCAATGAAAATATGAAGTTGGCAGCTTCCTTATATACCAGGAGAAGGAAAGAGGGGGGGGGGGACCAAATTCCCTCTCTCCTCCCGCCTTCCTGCCACCCCAACACAGTTTCCTCTGAGCTCCCTTCTTAAATGCTTCCACATGTTGCATTTCCATGCTTAGCTCTAGTGAGGCATCCTCTTCAGCACAACTTCTGGATAAAGGCAGAGAAAGATATGTCCCCCTCACATTCAGAGAACAGACCCTTTGCTGCTGAAAATAGGCACCAAAAGGACAACGAGAGAGAGAGAGAGAGAGAGAGAGAGAGAGAGAGAGAGAGAGAGAGAGAGAGAGAGAGAGAAGAAAAACAGCAAAGGTGTTGGTAAAGGTAAAGGGAACCCTGGCCATTAGGTCCAGTTGCGGAAGACTCTGGGGTTGCAGCGCTCATCTCGCTTTACTGGCCGAGGGAGCCGGTGTACAGCTTCTGGGTCATGTGGCCAGCATGACTAAGCCGCTTCTGGCGAACCAGAGCAGCACACGGAAACGCCGTTTACCTTCCCGCCAGAGCAGTACCTATTTATCTACTTGCACTTTGTGCTTTCGAACTGCTAGGTTGGCAGGAGCAGGGACCAAGCAACGGGAGGCTCACCCTGTCGCGGGGATTCGAACCGCCGACCTTCTGATCGGCAAGCCCTAGACTCTGTGGTTTAACCCACAGCGCCACCCGCATTCCGGTATTGACCCATTAAAAACTCTGGTGATTCACATTGGGGCAACACCCTTATCAGGGCAACCAAAATGTTTCAAAATAATGTGTAAGCTTTTCAGTTCTCCAGAACTCTTAATCAGGCAAATAAAATTAAAAATTGGGGAGGTGGTGTGAGGGAAAGACTGCAAACTTGGGTGGAGTATCCATGGCTCCAAGCATCGGTGAATTTCTTTCACTCCCCACACCTTATTTTAATCCATATAAATCCTCTCAGTCCACAAAGCTACATTATTGGCCTGAAAGGATAATAAGGTGTTAGCAAAAATCATATTGCAAGGCAAAGTCTTCCAGAAGGCATAATATGTAAGAACCACCTGCTGGATCTGGCCAATGACCCATCTAGTCTAGCATCCTGTTCTTATACCAGCCAACCAGATCCCTGTGGGAAACACGGAGGCAGGATCTGAGCATAAGAGCACACCCTTCTCCTGCAGTTTCCAGCAGCTGGAATTCAGAAACATACTGCCTCCGACAGTGAAGGTGAAACACAGCCATCATGGCAAGTAGCCACTAACAGTCACTGAATTTGTCTAACCCATTTTTAAAGTCATTCGAGTTGGTGGCCATCACCGCCTCCCATGAGAGTGAATTGCATTTATCTATGATCACTGAATGTCCACAAGTGGCCAGGTGGATGCCTCTGGGAAACACGCAAGTAGGATTCTAGCGCAAGAACACTCTCTCCTCCAGTGGTTTGCAGCAACAGGTATTCAGAAGCATTGCTGCCTCCAACTGTGGAGGCAAAGCACCACCATCATGGCTGGGAACCAATGATAGCCCTCTCCTCTATGAGCATATATGTGAAATTAAGATTTGTTTGCCCGACATACATCACTTTAACCTTTTTTATACTGAACTACATTTGCCATTTTACTACCCATTCACTCTGTTTGGTGAGGTCATTTTGAAGTTCTTAGATTCCTTTGTTTGTTTGTTTGTTTGTTTGAACAACCCTAAACAACTTAATATCATCAGCAAACTTAATAATCTCACTGCTCACTCCTAACTCTAGATTGTTTATGAATAAGTTAAAAAGCATGGGTCCCAATAACAATCCTTGGGGGACTCCACTTTCTGCCTTCCTATTTATTCCTACTCTCTGCTTCCTGTTAGTTGACCAGTTCCTGTTCCACAAGAGGACTTCACTTCATTCCATGACTACTTAGCTTTCTCAAGACTCTTTCGTGAGGTACTCTCATGAAAGCTTTTTCAAAGGCAAAGTATACAATGTCATCCAAATCACTTCAATCTCTACATTTTTTGACAAACTCTCACTAAGTTAGTGAAATAGGACTTCCCCTTGCAAAAGCCATGCTAATTCTACTTCAGCAAGGCTTGTTCTTCTATATGTTTGGTTGGTTTATCTTTAAAAATACTTTCTACCAGTTTTCTCAGGACACATGTTAAACTAACCAACATGTAATTTCCAGCAACACCTCTGGATCTCTTTTATTTAATACTATTATAAAGGACCTTCACTGAAGAGGAATTTCTTCTGAGTACCGGTACATACTATAAAAAGATCTTAGCCATGGGGGGAAATAGTTTTCTATCAAGTGCTGCGTGGCACCTCCAATTTAATTCTACCACAGAAAAGCAATGCCTCAGAAGTGCTAAGGGTTCTATAGTGCAAACAACCTATTCCTAGTTTCTGATAAGTGTTTCTGTATTAAGCAAGAGTCTGCCTTAGTTCTGCACATTTACTGGTGCCAAGCAGTACTGTGTAAAAGATCTGTAGCTGTCCAGCTTGTTGCTAATTTCCCTTCAGTTGCTTGAGTGCTCAGTTTTGCATTTGAAAGAGGTATTTAGTCCACTTAAGTATTACAAATAAGCATGAACTGAGCAACTATGCCACACTAATATTTGAAGAAATCCTTCCTAGGCCCTCAGTCCTGCACTAACAATCAGGTACCCAGTGAGTTCAGGACCTTTGTCCATCACCTTCTTTCTAGGACCAGCAGGCCTTGCCCTCTCATCTGCCTACACTTCATTAAACCCCAGGGAATGCTGTCAGCCAGGAACACGTCACCACTCCCTCTGGGGGCTCCACAGGTGTTGACTTGACATCTCCCAGGGACTTTCCTGAATATATATATAACCTTAACAACACTACTGTGCATTTTGCTTAAGCAGCAAACCCAAACTTTGGCCTCCACATATTACTTAAAAGCTCAGGTCAAACGTTATATGGTCAAGGGAGCTTTCTGATGACTGAGTCCCCATTGTAGCCCAGGACCCACTCTTCTCTACTGCCTGTTCTCTTGGCTCTGATTTTCTATGCAGAAATCACTACTGTCCACCATGGGCTGCCTGTTTCTGTGTCAGAAAACAGATTCCCTCCCCTCTCCCTCCAAGTTCTGCTACTTGTACTTAAGCCTCTCACCCTCTCATAAAACCCTTTCTGCTCTTTCAGCCACGGACACTGCCTTCCATGGACACGCCTGCTATTTAACTCGCACAAATGTGCCACCCGCAAGCTGCACTATTAATCACATTGCCTTGTAGGCTAGATGATCCATTCCTATTTTCCAAATGTATGAAAGTCTTTAGCACATGATAAAAGTGGTAACCATTTATCTGGAATCATACCTGATACGGAAGATGGAAGGTACGAAAGCCAGCCCCTCTAGTTCTCATCTCACCTCCCCGCCCACTTTATTTGATCAAAACCATTCCTTGGCCTGAGATGGCACCAAAATCCCAACACCACCACAAGTATCTGTTTAACTTGAACTGTGGGTTCATCCGCACTCCCACTTGTCCTGTGCCTAAAAACCACAGGTCTGAGCGGTTTTCCACTTGACCCACACTTTCTAGGTATGTGTCGGAGCAGTTTTCCTTTGCGAACTCCATTCCCAGGGGAAACCTGCTCTTTAGCTCTAAATCAGAACGAACAGCAACCCGCAGATTGCTGTTTGCTCCGACTGAGCGCTGCAGAGCTGTTTTCCCTGCGAGGAAAGCAGTGGGAAAAGAGGAAATGTGGTCAAATTGAGAAAGAAATACATTTGAAGGAGGGAAGGGGGAATGTGTTTCTAAACTATTTCCTCTTCTGGGTATGATCCATCTCATCAAAAGCTCTACCACCCGAGCCAGAATCCCACCCTACTCTTGCTGGGGGTCGGTTATACCTTTCAAATGGGTCACTCTTTCAGATGACTCCACTAGGGTATGAAGAGTCCGGAAGAAATGCTACTTTTAGAACTTGAACTACCTTTTCTTTTGCTGAAGAGCAAGTTTTGGAAAAACGTAACTTCAGTTGAGATTGTAGCAGAGTTGTGAAGCTGGGTTATACAGCTGGTGACTGAAAACTTTAATAAAAAATATGAATAGAAAGAAAACAGAGTCTGGAGCAGTTCAAAAATATACAGAAAAGAGGGGGGAACTTTTAAAAATAAAAATAAAAATTGAGGAGCATCCAAAATGAGCCCAAATACCAATGAGATGATATCCCAAGGGGCTGACAAAATGAGGACTTTAGTTTTTAAATAAAATCTGTCTGTTGTTACTAAAGGCCTCCCCGAGGGGTCAAAATAAAAAGCAGCCTATAGAGATCTCTGATAATTGTGTCACTTGTTCATATTAAAACTAAAATCTGCATTTTGTCAACATCTTGAGAAATCATCTCCTTGGCTTGGGGAAAAATATTTTCAAGTCAATGATCTAACTTACACACACACACACACACACACACACACACACACACACACTTTTCTTCCCTGAGGAGTGAGAAGTTCCAGCAACGTCATAGAAAACAGTGTTGTCTCCTTTAGATGAGAGAACCCTGGAGAGCTATCACGTCTTTGTAATGTTTGCTTTCTTTACAAATATACAAGCAAAGCACTTTGGGAGCACATAGACACCTCAACTGCCAGTCCTATATCAGATGCCCAAAAAGAGAAACTGCACCATAGATGTGCATGTTTTTATTAAAGTGCAAAACCTCTTTCTAACAGGTTTTCTGTCCCTCCTCCAAACTCTGATGTGTATGACATCCCAACTGGCTAGAGAGTCATCAAGGAACATTCAACCCTTATTGTTAGATCCCTGATCATCGATCAACTGTGTCAGGCAAAACCACAGCATAGGTTTTAATGCTAATTAAAGCAGCCAAACTCATAACAATACGTAAGCTGGTGGCTCAGCTGGCAGTCTTGCTTTTTGCCAAAGCTGGAGGCAGAAATGGACACTTTGCAATGCTAACATGAAACAAAAACAGTTGACCCCCCACACACACACACACGTTTTCTACATAGCAGCACTGCTAGGCCTTATTAGTGAAATGTTCACAAGTTGTTCCAAATGGTGGAAATGTATTAGGAAATGCACCCTAAAGATGGCCTATAGCTGAATGGGCTTCCTTTCCCTCTCTTAGCTGGCTCTATCCTCATTAACGTTCCCTCCTTTCTCTGGCCTCCTTTCCTCAGCCCATTGCCTCATCTGTCCCATACCTCATGTCCCTTATGGATGAGACCTCATACCATGAGCAGATTCATTGTTTGCTGGGTTTGTTTTTTCCCATCGTTTGGTGAAACCTCTGGAGAATATATCACTCCGTTCCCAAGTTCGCCCTTGCATGCTGGAAGAGCAGCTGTGCTGGTTTCTGCTCTTTTCTCTCTGCCCACTATCATTCCCAACCTGTTTTCCATGTCAAGGCTGCGTAACAATTGTAGCTGCCGCCGCCCTCCCATCAAGGGCCCGTGGAGCAGTTGCTTGCTGCCCTGCTTCAAGCTTCCAATTTCTTAGCATACTGAGTAGCACTCATTGCTCATGTCCTTCTGCATGTGCTGCAGAACAACCCAAGCACCAGGCAAGCAGCTGTGGTGTTAGTGGGAAGCTCAAAGCTGTAGATAGTTTCATAGCCTAGTTTGTTCACCCTGTGACTTCCCACAAAAAAGAATGACATTTGCTCAGCTACATCTTCCCACAGAACAGGTGAGTGTGCCAAGCAACCTTTTGATTCAACATTATTGCAATGATACAAGATTTGCAAACACCTATAAGGAGGATAGGAGAGGTGCATTAGCTGATGATGTCCCAAAATAACTGGAGCATGCTTTCTCCTTGTAAACAAGGTGGTTTTCCTCGTGTTTGTTGGACTCCAGCCCCCGCCAGCATGGTCAGGGATGCTGGGAGTTGTAGTCCAGCAACATCTGTAGGGCCTCTGGGTCCCCCGTGCCTGTCATAGAGATTGTCTTCTGACCTTTTCACAGCACAGGCCTTCTATCCCCGGGCTTTTAATGTAGTTAGGAAAAGATAGGTAAATGCACCAGCTCACGGTCAGGATAGACATTGTTAAGCAGAGAGTTGGAGCCCTAAGGTGTCATCAGAAGAGCTCACAAGGACACTTACAATGAAAGCAGCATATCAACACTACCTCCCAATTTTTTGCAGCATGCATCAAAATTGTACTGGGGACCGGTGATGAAGGAAGACACACCCTAACGTAGCAACTGCCTATGCCTCTCTGTGAACACTGCTGAACCCGAGTGAGATACTGGGGGCGCACACAGGCTCGAAGGGGAAGAGGAACAGACAATGCCTTGCTATTTGTTATTGGCAAGGCAATTACACACAAAAAGCCTTCCTTACACGTAACCTTGTTCCACCCTTAAAAAGCTTTTGGCACTGCCCCCCCCCGACACACTTTCCCATTGTGTTTGGTTCTCAGTGGTGACAGACTACAATGCTGTACTTGGAGGCAGTGGCACCTGCCGGTCAGCTCAAAGCTGCTCCATCTCCACAGGGTGATGCATCTGGGATCCTTCGCCACCTCCATCTGCACAGAGACCAGTGCCAAGGATGCGGTACTGCCCCTCCCTGCATATGCAGCCTTTGCTGCTGTCATCCTCTTTGGAGTCACCAGGCTCACAGATGGCCCTTGGCTGAGCCCAACAGCTGCTGCTTGGAGGTTTGGCAAAGCAGAGGAGCATGTGGAGATCAGGGAAGCAGGGAAGCAGGAGTGGGCATGTGGGAAGGAGTGAGGAGAGAAAGTCTGCGCAATAAAATGTGTAAGGCCTGAGGTAACCCCCGCGCTGCTGAGCGGAGGAGGCAGAGGGCAGTAATATGCCGCAGAGTCCAAAACACTGGGTAGAATACAACCAGAATGTGGGGCACCCCAGAACTGAAGCAGATTGTATTCTCCCACTCATTTCAGATTAATATAGTCCTCTGATGCCAATGTGATGCCTAGTATTAAAATGAAAACATGCCAGTCCTGAAAAATAGTATATTTAAAGGGTGGGAGAACAGGAATACCTGCTCCAAAAAGCCACACAGGCACTAAGCTTAGCCAAGAAATTTACTGGATTTGTTGTTAAAAAGGGCAGAACTGCAACTGACATGGGAGAGCTGTTACTGGATCTCCAAGTGTTTCCCTTTTAATTCTGAAACAGTCGCCACGATGAGGCTCCAAACTGGATCAAAGCAATGGTAATGGGGGAGAAGGGGTTAGCCCTCTCATCAGATACCACTTTCCCAATCTAAATCAAACACACCTCTGTGGTGTGCACTTGCCTGCACACAGTTTCTGTGGATAAGGCCGGTTGTAGATGCCTGGCAGTCCCCTTGATCTTGGCCTATTCCCAAGCAGGATGACATGGCATAAGACCCTGCTGGCATTTTGGCAGGAGACAACCTGCTAACAAGGGGAAATTTTCTTCCACAAGCTGCAAAGAAGGGCTGGGCAGCCAATGACAACTTCCTTTCAAACCCACCAAGCCCCAGCCTGCAGCAACAACAACCCTGCTCGCCCACACCCGCTTTGCTTGCTGCAAGTGTCCACAATGCTTAGCTTAAAGTGGCAGCTGGCTGTGGAGCTTTGGCAATGCAGCTGAAGTTTCATATTGGTTTCTAAGGAAAAGAACAATGTACAAAGAGCAAATTCTGGTGCAATTGGGTGGATCAATTTCTTCCAACCCAAACCTTCTGAATAGGCAGTCCCACATAGAAATACATTATAGTGCTGAGCTGAAAATTTGAGAAAATTTTCAGCAAAGCTGACCTTTCAGGGAGTGTTGTGAAAGGCTAAAAGTGTTTTCCTAGTCAAGAAGCTTCATCTGTTCATCCAGAGGACCTATTTATTCAGCATTCAACCTGATTTTCATGCACTAAGCTTGCACAGTGGTTAGATTATATCCAGTCTCTGTTAAACGTTTATTCTGATTTGTTTAGGGGGTGAACATTCATTCCGCATTCTCCTTGATTTGTCTGTGGGATATTTACACATCTTCCCATTAATCGTTCATTCTGTCCACACTTTTCAGTGCATTTCCCCATCACTTTCCAAACTGCAAAAAGTCTGCTTTAAAAAAATGGACTTGTTCTGCTGGGAGAGACACTGTTGCTCCAAGTATACATTTAGCTGAAAACCCAATGAAAGGAAACCAGGAGTTAACCAATGAAGTAGAAACAGGAGGAAATTTAGCACCAGTTAGCAGTGACCATGATGCTCTGTGGACTGCTGATGCCCATCTTTAAATGCTGGTGCCCATAAGGTGCTCTTTATAAATGATTTGCTGAAAGGAGGGGGGAAACGTATTTTAAAAGGAAATTTAGAGAGGCAACACAAGGAGGAATTTGGTTTTGGCTGAGCTCTGCCTGGCTGTGCATTTTAAGTGCCTAATCGCCACATTTCTTCTGGAGCGGAGCATCATCCCTCTGCCACATCGAAACACAAGACTCATAATAACCACTTTCAGTTTGACTGGTGGTTCCTTTTTGCACCTCACTCCTTTTCATGCAGCCAGCCTCAGAGGCCTTCACAATAGCAGTGCCTTGTAATTACCTCACCACAGCATTCTACTCCTAACAGGTAGATTACAGTCCCGGAGGGTTAGTAAGAAAAAAAAATGTTTTTTTAAAAAAGGAGGAATGACAAAAGACACACCTAGGTGTATGTACATTTCCATTATACATAAGGAAATAGCTAGGCTGGCCCAACTTTAGTATATAACTCAAACATTCATTTGAAACCTGGATGCTGTGTACGTGTTTGTATGTGTGCAAAGAGTGGGGGGAGAACAGAGGTGAGATGAAGGGGGAAAGCAGGAGGGAGGCAAAGTATTTAGCTTCTCTGCTCCTGTTCTCCCTCTTGAAGCCGTATTTCCTGAAGCAAGGAAGCAAACAAAAATCCATCAATGGCCATTGAGGTTTGGTTACATGTGTACTGTATATGTATTATGTACATTCCTTTAGATCCTGACACTTGAAACCTTACAGTGAGTTGCCACTGAAACCTATTCTTTTCCTTTCTAATACTCCCCTTTAATCCATGTGGGGATATGTAAAGAACATGGATTCGGAGTTCAGAACGGTGGCTCCTCCATTGCACCCAATGACCTGTAGATGCTCCATAATCTAGTTCTGAGGTGTCTTCTGCCCCCCCCCCCAAGTATATCATACTATCACATAGAATTGCTTCTGAAAATGTGAATGTAGGACTTATGTGAGAAACATGATTCAAGACCAAAATGGTCAATTAAACCAAACCACTGCTAACGAAACCCGTCGGGCAATGTCAAAATGAGATATAGAGTATGCTGTTTGCTAGTGACTATGTATGGCTGTCATCATGCTGCAGTCTGCATGGTTGCCAATAGGCAACCACTCTAACTCCAGCATGAGTAATAGCCCGCTGGCGGGCAAGGGTGGCAGGTGGCCTCAGTGAGCTGCTTAATTGACAGGGAGGGGCTTCACACAGTGGCTTCACACAGTGGTTTAGCAAGCCGCTCTGTGAAGCTCCTCCCACTCCTTTAAAGGTGTTGGGACAAGCTGTGAGGCAGGGTCTTGGGGTAATCGATGGAGGAATAGGTGAGGTGCAAAGTGAGTAGGTCTGGCATGGGGGGAAGGTGATTTGCAAAGGAGTAGGCAGGGTTGGCAAGGTAATGAGCTGGGGTGCCAGCCCATAGTAATAACATATTTTCATAGAGTCATGTACTGTTCCTGCAAATGTAAACAAACCACATTATTTACACACCCAATTTCTGTGTAACTGAGGCTCTGTACTATGCTAACTCTGGATTTCATATTGAGGATTATTACATAGCAATGTCCTATTACTGCAGATGTTGTGCATACCTTTGGGAGTTCCCATGTTAAAATCCAGTTTCATTAATGCAATAACATACCACATATGTTATTTCCTGTTTGTTTTAAATTAGGAAATGGGGAAGCAAGGGTGATCCCTTCAGTTTGCTAAGGAACAAATACTTGCAACCACATGGTCAGCAGAAATGGGCTAGAGGACTATTTATTGCTTGCTGCTTGTTCAGTTTCTTTGAGAATCTATGATGGTTAACAGTTGATTTTTATTCCTAGTGCTTATGTACTGGAGCACCTAAAAGTTTTATTAACACTTTAGAAAGAAAAGCACAATACCTTGCAGGTATCAGATTTCCAGAGAGGTTAATTGCTGCAAATTAAGTGTCATTAAGCATATATATATATAAACATATATAAGTGTGCTGCTCTGGTTCACCAGAAGTGGCTTTGTCATGCTGGCCACATGACCCGGAAGCTGTACGCTGGCTCCCTCGGCCAGTAATGCGAGATGAACGCCGCAACCCCAGAATCGAACACAACTCGACCTAATGGTCAGGGGTCCCTTTACCTTTAAGCATATACAAAGGTGTATATGCCTTACTGGCCGAGTTCACACAACACACCAAACCATAGTTTAGTTAATTTTAGCTTCTGTACAGTATGCCTACAATTTACATGGGATTTACGTTCTGGGGATCACACCTAAAGCCAAAATTGCATATAATCAAAACACACTGGGTTTAATGGTGAGTGGGATTGCCACAGTCATTTTTCCCAGAACCCTACCCCCTTTCCAATTTTATTTTTATTTTTTGCGCTGCATGTAATGCTCAAAAGTCAAACACATGTAGCTGTGGGTTTACTGTAAGGGCAGCCTGAACCATCTCAGTCCCGTTTACTAATGGTTATATATACAGTAGTACACCATCCTTTGGGCATTGCCATTTCAGCTGGTCCTATGATACACCCCAGTCGATGAGACAGCTCAGTGACATCAAAACATTAAATTCCACTCCTTAAAGCCTTATAACACATTATACAGAGGCAATCCCTGGATTTGTCCCCAAGGGCACTTTCAACACAACTGTCATAGCAACCTGACATGTATCTGTCACATTCATATTTACATTTTTAGAACACTTCTTAAGTTTTGAAATGTATGACATGGTCCTTAGTGCTGGGGAGACATGTGTCAGACAAGGCTTAGGCATTAGGCATCCCTCTTTGGAGAAGAGGCCAGACTAGACAATTCCTGGGATGGCTTGCTGCCCAGGTTCTATGAAGTTGCTCCTGGTTAGTCATTCCACACGCTTCTAAAGCAGCTGCCCAGTGCATGGGCAAAAAAAGCAAGTGAAAAGTGCTCAGGAGCTAATACAGAAAATGGGATGGTTCTGCTGCCTCTCACCATGTATCCCTGCCTGCCTGCATGTTAGGAACTGGCAAGAGCACCCCTCCTCATAAGCAGGAATGTGTGGGAGGTAATTCCACACAGACATCTGAATAACATTATTCCCTGTGTAGTGTAGCTCTGGGGCGCTTTATTGGATCATCCACAGTTGCAAATGATCACTCTTTAAAAACCCCACCCCTTAACACACAGAGAGTAACACAGAGTACCAGGCGCAGAGGCCTGCCTCCCAAGTCTCTCCCTACAGAGTTTTAATGTACCTGGGAATTGTTCCCTATTTATAGCTTTCTCAGTCTCCAAGGCTTGGGGGCAGGTAAGAAAAACAAAGAAAAGCGTGAAAAGAAAACTAAAGTACCAAAGCATCATTTGAATTGTCAATCTCTGTGCTAGGGGTATGTGTTGAGAGACGCTCCTGTTCTCCTCCCTGCCTGCTGCTTCCCATACCTGTGGATGTTTGCAAGAGTGACAGCGGGGGAACATGTGAGTGCTGGGCCCCCCCCCCAATGCACACTTCCCACAGCAGGGAGTCTGTGGTGTGGTGATGTGGGGCCTCTGGCCTCCCCAGAGGAGTTCAGGTGGAGCAATGCCCATCACATTATAGCGTCACAGACAACAGACAGGGCCTCAGGTGTGCATGGGGAGGGGGCTGGGGGAGGGCAGCTGCTCGTCTAAAACTCTCCCCAAGCTCCCTTCTCGCCTCGCACCTCCGCTGGCAGCCAACAAACCCCGAGAAAGGGAAGTGCCATTAAAGAGCTGCAATGAACACCTGCTAACAGCCAGAACGATCCTTGGGAGGGAAGCTGTCACCTCAGCAAGCGCAGAAAAGCCCTTCAGGCGCAGAGAAGGAAAGCCCAAGGCGAGAGGCGGGGGTCAAACAAGACATTGCATGTAGATATGTTCAACAGTATCCTGATGAGCTTTTTAGAGAAGGAAAAGATACTTCCAGAGGCGTGATCAGGACTGGAGAACTAGCGGGGATGGAAAGTGGGTGCTTTTTTCACTGCCACCCTTCTTCATTTCAGAAAATACCCCCAATCACTCTAGATTTGTTTGCAAGGTTAAACGCACTGAAGCACAGTCCTTGAGATTGAGGGTAGGTGGGCATCCTTGTGGTGGGTCATGCTGGGGTGTGAGGAATTCAACAAATATGCCAGGACACCACGTGCTGATATTGGACCTGGTACAGTGTGCCTATGGATTCATAAAGCACAAGCCCACAAGGTTAGTCTGTATTTCTGTGTTAAATTCTACACAGTAACAGCCACGTTATGGTTTAGCCCTTGTAACTGGGCTCCATAGTCATGGTGTCTGTCCTCCTCTCATGCCCCAAAGTCCTGCCCTGACAGTAGAGATGGAGGGGGAATTCAATTCAGTTCACATTTAAAGGTAATCTTACCTCATTCACACTTTCTGAACCAAGATGTGAACCAAAACACAGTCATCCTTCAAAATGCACCCTTCTCTGAATTTTGCGACACGGTTCTCCAGCCAAGTAATGTGTACACAGACGTCTATGCCAGTGTATAGTGTGTGCGTGTGTGTGTGTGTGTGTGTGTGTGTGTGATGCATATCTTAGTGAAAATAATATATAACATATAAAATGCATTCTATCAGGGGAAATTGTTTGCAAAATGTGTACAGAGAAATTCACACTAAAATCCCAGTGAGCTTTCGTAAGGACTATTTTAACAAAAATTCGCAAGTTGTTGCCAAAATGTGAACTGAATTTAAGGTTGGGGGAAAATGAGAAACTGAGAGAACAAAAACTGACAGATTCAACCATCCCTACCTGAAGGCACCACTAACAAAGACACAATCCTGCAAGAACTTTTGCAGCCCCAAGCAAGCCTTAGCTTCTAACTTTTATACTTATTTTAAATGCATATCCTGCCTTTCTTTCTGACTGGCCTCTCTGTGTGACTCACATAAAATCCACCAATACAGTTCTAAACCCTTATGGGCAATCAGAAACAACATTACAATACAGTGGTACCTCGGGATACATACGCTTCAGGTTACATACTCCGCTAACCCAGAAATAACGCTTCAGGTTAAGAACAGAAATTGTGCTCTGGCAGCGCAGCGGCAGCGGGAGGTCCCATTAGCTAAAGTGGTGCTTCAGGTTAAGAACAGTTTCAGGTTAAGAACGGACCTCCGGAACGAATTAAGTACGTAACCAGAGGTACTACTGTATATAGAAACTAAGTATCTTAGTAATGCCTGGCAAGCATAGAATCCAAATCTTCTGTACTTCTCATTTTAATTATCACCTCAGCTGATTTAAAAAAACAACAAACATCTGCCCACATAGAGAGCAAGTGCTAATCTGGAAAAAAAAACACCGTACTAATCTCAACCAGTTGTGGCCCATGTTATCCCTTAGATGAGTAGTGGTGGCAGCTATTGCATACAAGTGCTCTATTAGGTTTGCCTCCACAGACCAAACTTTGTCAAGCTTTTAGCAAAGTCTGGATAAACTGGATCATCTTAAACTTGAGATCTTTTTCAGCTCTATGAATTGCAACAATGACATGCTATGACATAGCTGTCAACTTTTCCCTTTTTTTAAGGGAAATTCCCTTATTCCGAATAGGATTCCGTGCAAGAAAAGGGAAAAGTTGACAGCTATGTGCTACGATATTGTGCAATAATAATTGCACAAGCCCACCATCTTTGGAACCAGCCCAGGTGTGGAGCCCAGCCACAAGGGCCAAACCATGATTTTGCTGCTATACTTATTCATTACAAACATGTCCAAATGATGGGCACTTCCTTAGGGCCAACCTCTCCCTATCCACATACCTGCTTTAATGCAAAAACTGGAACCCACTCACTCTCATTTTAAATATGACTGGGGCAGACACGTGCACAAGGATGCTATTTACATACACATTTCATCTATTTACAATATTTGTATACCACTTTTCAATTATAATGGTTCTAGTTTGGCCTCTATTTAAAGGTAAAAGAGTGCAATTATCAGTCCAGTTGTCCCCTGTTCTTAGCACATTGAGGGGTTATATATAATGTCTTCAAGTGCTAACATTAGTTTCTTTCATTTTTTGGAGGACGTGAAAAAGGAAGAATACTAACGGAAAAAGTCCAACAATGCTATCAGCATGCTATGCAACAGTGAAATATATTGGAGTACTAGATTGACAAAAAAAGATATATACACATCCACAGATACACTCTGCTAGCAGGCCTCACATCAGCACTTGTCATCCTTGGATAGCTGTTGCAGTCCCTGCACCCCAGCATAGCCCATCTGCCCTCCCCATCAAGGACGGCGCTTTAGCTGCTGCAATTTGGATGGTAGGCTACATTTTGTTTCGCCCACAATGCACTAGTTATTGCATCAGCCTTGTAGCGAAAACAAAATGGCGGTTGGAGGAGGAAGGTTACCTCTTGGGAGCTTGCCACAGTTAAACAGGAAGAAGGCTCTTTGCAGAATTAGCTCCATTACTTCTGACCCCAACCCACACTCCACTTGTAAAGTGGCCTTAAAATATTGGGAGGCATCCCAAATGGAGATTTTGCCAACAGCCCCCTCAAACCTGGAGGCAGCCCTGTCTGGTACAAAAATCAGCAGTAGTCGTTTTTGTGGGAGCCAATTTCTGACGTTGTTGCTATGAATTCCTCTTTTTAAAAAAACAAAACCCTTTTGCCTGTTTCAGAAGGAGACAAATGGTAAAATCCTCCTCCCAGCAGAGAAGGAGCAGAGCAAAAAGAGTTAATGTGCAGCGTTGTCACACAGTTGGCACAGAGGCTATTATTTTTACTTGTAAGAAGAGGAAAACATAAACCAAAAAAAAAAAAAAAAAAACCCAGCAAAACGGCATACGCCTCAATGCCAGCAGCAAAAGCAGCATCTCAACACAGTTGAAAGCTGGCACATTGTTCAGTGCCACCCCCTGACACGTCATCATCCCCATGGCTGAACTGAGCCTTCAGACTGATGAAGGAAATATTAGGCCGCAGGCTTGCTTTAGTGGAAGAATAGAAGCCCTGTATTTTCAGTCCTGGTGCCAGAGAAAAAGATGAGCTGGAAAACAGACACAACGCAGCCTTTAAATACAACACTTCAGAGGGGAGCTACGTGACCACCCTGCTCCCCAGTACCCCAAAAGAACAGGGAGGATAGCATTGCCTTTCCCCCTCCCCCCACCAGTTATTTCATGTCATTAAATTTAATGTCCTTAGCTTTGCTAATAAGTCTTCCAAAGTAACCACTAGACCAGATTTTTTTGACTACCCAGTGGATCCCTATGCAAGTGATTTGTGATCAACACCCTTTTTACAAAACTTCCAGACTGGGAACCAAGAAGCAATATTCAATGACCATAAGCAACTAAATAGTAGTGCTTGACACACCTCCATTTCCTTACCCCAGGTACAAGGGAAAAAAGCAGAAAATTTCAAATCCAAATTTGGCTTCACTTGAAAGCAACTTGTTCCTCAGACTCCCCCGCCCCACCCCCCACCCCAAACCCAGCTACGGGACAGCATTCAACCTTTCTCATAACATATAAAGCTTTGTTGTTGTTCAGTCATGTCTGACTCTTCGTGACCCCATGGACCAGAGCACGCCAGAGACGCCTATCTTTCACTGCCTCCTGCAGTTTGGCCAAACTCATGCTTGTCGCTTCAAGAACACTGTCCAACCATCTCATCCTCTGTCGTCCCCTTCTCCTTGTGCCCTCTATCTTTCCCAACATCAGGGTCTTTTCTAGGGAGTCTTTTCTTCTCATAATATATAAGCTACCTTATATATTAAATCAGCTCTCCAGAGTCTCAAATACAGGTGGTCTTTCCCATCGCTTGCTACCAGATCTTTGAACTGGTGATGCCAGGAATTAAACCTGAGACTCTTCTGCATGCAAAACTTCTATGGCCCTTGACAGAGGAGGAGAGTTGTGCAGATTTCGCTAGCTTTCCTTTTTTAGGACAGAATCTTTATGCCCTGAATGGGAGTCGCAGGTCAGGAAATGCTCTCTTTGAAGAGGCCCTTTGAAGAGGTTCTGTCTCTCTGTTGGTTCATTCAGAACCATACCGACTTGCAAACAAAAATGATGGTTGTAAGGAACAGTTGAGGAATTTGGGTGTGTTTAGCCTGGAGAAGAGAAGACTGAGGGGTGATAGGATAATAATCTTCAAATATCTGAAGGGATGTCACATGGAAGATGGAGCAAGCTGGGATGGGACCCAAACCAATGAATCTAAATGGTAGGATAGGAGATTCCGACTAAACATTAGGAATAACCTCCTGGCGGCAAAAGGTGTTCAACTGTGGAATGGATTACCTTAGAAGGTTGTGGACTCTCCTTCACTGGAGGTTTCTAAACAAAGGTTGGATGGTCATCTTTCATGGATGTTTGGGCTGTGATTCTTGCATGGCAAGAGGTGGACTAGATAACCCTTGGTCCCTTCCAACTTCTATGACAGATTGGGCACTCTTGCTCCCTTAATTCCCATGGGCACTTCCAGACTGTTTCTATTTTCAAATGAGATTCAACCACATACCAAATTATTTTAAATTGTGAACTGCCCTGAGATCTTATGATGAAGGGTGGTATATAAGTCAAATAAATAAAATAAAATAAAGATGGCGATCGTGCAATTAAAGCTGATTTGGAACTCTTGCACAACAAACTAGGTTTCTGAAAGACTATGGGTAAAGAAAGTGAGAGGGAAAGATAGTGGAAAGTGTGGGATCACAGTTGCTTTGGCATGTGCTATGTACACACTTTGCATCCAATGCTCTCCCACTGCTGGGTTTTGCAAGTGGTGGGAACACAACATTAGCCACAACCCATATCTATCTATCTATCTATCTATCTATCTATCTATCTATCTAAATGTAAAAGGTGGATGTTTGTGACCGATCACCTTTCTCCATAACCGCTTGACCAATTCCGTTGAAATTTGGACACAACGTTCCATGGCCATATGGGAGTGTTTGTGCATACTTACATTGTACAGATAGCACACCTTTCACCAGTAAAAACACGTTTTTATGCAAAACAATATAGTGCCCTCCAGTGGACGTCAAAACCACAGACGTCATCTCATTTCACCACCACACCTCACCCGCCCCTCCTCTTATGTCACCACCACCCTCCCCCTCCTCCTCCAAACCACTGTAGTTGAGGCCCCCACCACCTCCAGCCTGCACAACCTCCTCCAGAGCCAGGCCAGGTGTAAAAGCAGACTCTGCCGACTCCGCTGCCACCTTGAGAGCCAGGCCAGCCCCAAAACCCGCCTCCGCTGACTGACACGCCGCCTCGATAGCCTGGCTGGCCCAAAAAGCCGCCGCCACCGCCTTGAGAGCAAGCCCGGCCGGGAAAGCCGCCTCCGCCACCACTCCACAGCCAGTCTGCCCCAAAAGCCATCTCCACCGCCGCCTCAAGAGGCACCCCGGCCCCAAAATCCGCCTCCGCCTCCGACGCCTTCACCCCCACCTCGAAAGCCAGGCCAGGCCCAAAAGCCGCCCCCGACACCGAGACAGGCCACGTCCAGAACCTTTCACACACTAAGCCACAGCAACGCGTGGCCGGGTACAGCTAGTCCTTTATATATCCTGACATATCTTGGAAATGCTGTGTTTTGATACATCCCCCCCCCAAGCCAATTTCAAACTGAATTGACAAAAATGGACAACCTAGATGTGTTTTAAGCTGGTAATGTGTGCACAGCCGCTGTCTAGCCTCCCCACAAACAAATCGGAGTGAATCATTAAATAGCCAACACTGTCTAATCTCCCTGGAAACAATCAGGATGAATGCTCA
Source organism: Lacerta agilis (assembly GCF_009819535.1). Lineage (NCBI taxonomy): Eukaryota > Metazoa > Chordata > Lepidosauria > Squamata > Lacertidae > Lacerta > Lacerta agilis. The sequence continues at coordinate 31,727,067 of NC_046327.1, forward strand.
ATAAACAGGTCGTCTGGAAGTGCTCCGTGTTAAATGGCTCCTTGGTTGTCTGCAAAATTCAAGAGGCAACAATATTTCCTCCAATTCTTCAAATATTCTTGGGTCAGGCCTAGAAAGAGGAAAAAATCCACAATATTGTCCTTTAATTCAATATGCCCTTCCATTCACATCCTGTCTTACCAAGGAACATGATTTGAAAATGGTTTCCCTGCTCCTTAGGAGACAATTTATTTCCATGGGTAGTGCCGGTGTGGGTGGGGAGCTCCCCCCCACAAACCACACTTGTCCCCCACCCATTGTTGGAGTCCATTGGCAATATATACTGCTACTGTACTTTTCTTTCAGAGATCTGAACATATGGGACACAACTCACCTTACTTGCCCCTTCTGTGCCCTCCCTGCTCCAAATTATCTGGTGTTGCCACTGGATGTTTAGAACACATCTCATAAATAAATAAATAACAAATTAAAACAAAAATTGCATTAAAATAACCCCCTCCTAGACATATCTGTGCTTGCTTTCTGTGCACTCAGAATATACTTTGCATATTCATTAACAGACCTCAGTAGAAACAGGAGTAAGAAACACCCTCTCCTTCTCTCGCTACATATTTGAATGTTCTTGTCATTCATTTCCTGAACTCTCCCTACCCCTAGTTTCACCAGCTCACCACAGCTACAGCTTTCTAAAGGAAAACAAAGGTTCATGTTCATGAACAGCTACACGAAAATTTATGGATAGAAAGACAACAAGATCTTTATCACAGCAGCAATATTACCATGGCAGTTTTCACAAGAAATGGTTCAGTTGTGAGTTGTTGTCCTTGTTGTTTTTGCATTTCCCACAGAGGAATACATAACCTATGTTATCTAGGATGCATGTCTGATTTAAAGCTAAGTCTCCAATTTCAAAATGGCTCACAAGTGGAACATTCCAGACATTCTTAGTGTCATTTAGGAAAACCATTATTATATGTAGGCACAGCTTTTTATCAGTTGTGGCTAAACCTTAGACTACTATCTTAATATAGCTTAATACTTTTGGTTGCAAGAGAAAATAGAGGAGGCCGATGAACCTTACTGGAAGGGAAAGTGTTTGTTAAGTAATTAGGAGCTAGAGGCAGGTGGAAGGGGGGTCCTGATCCAGATTGGGACCATAAAGTGGGGGGTGAGTTTTTAAGCCTTTGCTCCCTGCAGTGGCCTTGATCTAGACTGGGGCCCCTCACAGATTTTAACTGCATCAGGGGAAAAGCTGTTGCCAATGGTCTGGTTGTGACCTGAAAAATCTGGACTACTCAGTACAGTACTGCCACATATGCATATTTGGAAATACATATGAAAACTCTCATTAGATTCTGTGCATTCCCAGCCACCACCTGACAAAAAATGTTTACAATATAAGGCCAGATAAAAGTTGTAAAACATCTGCTCACTCAACCCATTTTTGTGAGAATATAGTAACCTGACAGCAATTGTGCAAGGATGTAATTTTGTGAAAGGCTTGATGAAAGGCAGAAGGAAGAAAAATCTCAAAATGCAAATGAAATCTCAAGATGAGAGCCAGCATTGGGCAGTGAATGGAGTGCTGAGCAAAGGGCTTGTCCACATTCTTGCTTGATTCGTATTTTGATTGTATTGCATACCAATTTATTCCCCGGGTCCAAAAACTTTTCTTGTTGTTCCCTGACTGTGGCTTGCGAAAATGCAACCTTACCAGATCTTATCAGATGCACAGAGAATCCAAAGTGAGATTTTGCTTAAATGAGCTTCAATTCAGCAGGTACATAGAATCATAGAGTTGGAAAGTTGGAAAGGACCTTGACAACTATCTAGTCCAACCCCCTGCAATGCAGGAATATGCAAGCTGTCCCATGGGGGAACGAACCTGCAACCTTGGTGTTATCAGCACCACGCTGTAACCAACTGAGCTATCCAGGCATTTAAGATCAGATTTCCACAAGGCACAGCCAAGAGACAACGAGAAAAGCTCTTGGACCCAAGGGAATTAATCTGTACATTGTAGGATCCAAAGGTGGTCAAGCGAAAGTGTAGATGAGCGCTAAGATTGGAAGGACTCATCCTCAAAACCTCACTCAACTTTGAAGCTCACAGGGCAATATCAAATCAGTCATGATCTATCAGCCTAGCCCTTGCATAGTTGTTGCACTGATTTAAAAATGGGTCTGGAGACAGTATATATGATATCCTGAGCTCCTTGGTGGAAATGCAAGATAAAAGTGTAGTAAGTCTTCTTATTATGCAAAACCAAATCATGAATGCTTCACAGCCCCCAGGCATTTTAGTGGGGATTGTACATGGAGTCTGATTCTGCCTTCCAAGCTAATTTAAAGGCTTTTCCAGAAATCCATTTTTTAGCACAATGGATGCAGTTGTTGGCTGCCAATCTGTTGTGCACAATCTAGACATTTCTCTTCAAGGTTGCACTTTTGTTGTGAAGATAATGGATGGAATTCAATGTTGCACTCTTCCAATCATTTCTTCTGTGCAAGCATTGCAACTTGCCAAACAAAACAAACCCCTCTCTCCTCCCCCAGTTCATTGTTCTGGGGAATCTCCTGACTCCCCCAGAGCCAATTTTTTGGGGGGAGTAAGAGCATAGGATGAGAAGAAGAAGAAGGGTGAAGGGCACCAGGGTCTGCCCAATGCATTTTATGATGGATGCATCATATTTTGTACCTTAGAAAATGTCAGTTTTCTAGGCATTGCATCCTTTGCCATTCTTAGATGTCTGTGAACAAAGCAACATTCCTGCTTTCACCTTCAACCATTTTGTGAAACTTTTAAAGCCATTTTTAAATCCTTTTGGAGGCAGGGCACTCTTATATCTCTCCAGTGAAAAATATAATCCCAAGTCTTTTAAGAAAGAAAGAAAACTCATCCCTGACAACATGGACCACCATTCTGAGAATCATTTCCTTTTACAGCATTTTACATTGAAAGATTGTGTGCTTCCTCTCTCCAGCACAGGGACATAAATCTATTCTAATTTTTCCTTGGTGAAACAGAGGTATATCGCAATCTGGCTATCACCCCACATATACATCCCCAGAACATTACATTTGCACAGTCTATTTCATTGAAAGGGGCCTTCTATGCTATTGAAGGAAAGGTAAAATCTAGCCAAGCCAGATCATGCATTCATCAATTGTGATTTGGATAAGATTAAGGAGGGGAAAACAATGCAGATTTTAAACTGGAAGGAAATATTTGCATTCAAAATTTCAGGCTGATCTATAATAAATTTAATTCATTAGAAAGGAAAGCTGGCCTTGGTTTTAAGAGGCTGCATTATTTCTGAGAGATACCAATTCATTTCTCTTGGAGATCCAAAACAGTATTAAAATAGCAAAAAGGGGGGGGGCTTCATATTTTTACTATTTAAAGTAGAGGAAAACTGCTCATGCATTTTATGTGTTTGGATCAACTGTACAGTGGTGCCTCAGGTTACATACGCTTCAGGTTACATATGCTTCAGGTTACAGACTCCGCTAACCCAGAAATAACACTTCAGGTTAAGAACTTTGCTTCAGGATAAGAACAGAAATCGTGCTCTGGCGGCGCAGTGGCAGCGGGAGGCCTCATTAGCTAAAGTAGTGCTTCAGGTTAAGAACAGTTTCAGGCTAAGAACGAACCTCCGGAACGAATTAAGTTCTTAACTTGAGGTACCACTGTACAACAAATGTGAAGCACCATCAATTATTTGCTTCAGATGTTTTGCAAATACATGTATTTTTGAGCAGGTTTCCCCTGGTTCTTAAGCCTGAACCTGGATTTTTTTTTAAAAAAAATTGTTGTTGTTGTTGTTGTTGTTGTTGTTGCTGCTGCTGCTGTTTTCTTAGCAATTTCTTAGAATTTTTGTAGAATATTAAGCAGCTTAGAAATACATGTAAATACACAAAATAAAGCCATTATGAATTCTAATCCACTTTTTTAATCCCCCCTCTCAAAAAAAAGTATCACACTGGATATGGTATTTTGCTGGGTGGGTCAGAGAAAAAGGGTCTCTGTAGATTACTGCCAGCTGTTTTATGGAACACAGAGCTTTCTCTAATGAGCAACAACTAAACTGAACTAACTGAACTAAACGATCACAGAATCATAGAAATGAAAGAATGACAAAGTCATCAAATCTGATCCCCAAGCTGGATCATCCACTCTTCATTCCTCACACTTAATCCAGACCAGTATCTTACAATAGAGAGCGAGAATGAAGAGAGTTCACTGCATCAGCAGTATGTGTCACCTGGAGAGAAAGTCCTTCATGAGCTCAAAAATATAGATCAGATAAAACCTGTTTGTGAAGCAAAACTTAACAACAGATAACAGTTTACATGGCAGTCTTGTGGTGTCCATGTACCCTACTTTGCAGAGGACATTCATCCATCTGAGGGGCTGTCAGTGGACAGTTGTCTACTTGATGGTGTGTCAGTCCAGTTTAAAGATAAAGAAACCTAAGGAAGGAGAGCAGGTCCCATGGACAGCAAACTGAACAGACACACCTGGTCAGTCTTCCTTACCATGCTGAGATATATTAAATTCCTTCCTTAACATGTTGAGATGCTTATACTTTAATTAGAATTTCTATTTTAATTAAAATATAACAATCATGTCTAAACATGGATCTATACATATAAATTAGCTTTTGAAAGTTTTGTGCGAATCTATGTCCTCTTTTGTAGCGATGTTTAAGAGGTTACCCTAAGCAGTCTAGATACACAGGTATTTTACCTGAGTAAACATATAAAAGATAAAGGAGACACATATCCCCAGGGACCTCTGGGATATAGCAAGCACACATCTGGGAGCTCCAGTTGGTTCTGGCTCTCAGATTCATGTCTGCTCTATGTTTCACACTAGAACAACAGACCCTTTTTGGAGAGATGATCAGGATTGAACAAGCAGTGTTTTGGAGTGCTTAACTCCCCCACCCCACCCAGAGTTTCTTTCTCTTCTCCAAAGTCCTCCATGTGATCCCACATCCCAATAGTGTTCCAAATGTGAGTTTCAAAAGGCCATGAAACACACACCCCAGCTTCTCCAATCCTGATCACTACTCCAGAAACAGCTTTTCCTTGTTTAGAAAGGGAAACTGGGTAAATCTTACACAGGTGTGCAAACAGTATCCCATTCAGCCCGCTTGTCACCTTCAGACTACAAATGTTCAGCACATCAGATACCCAGGGCAAACTTGTGGTGTATCTCTGGGTCAGTCTGTAAAGTGTTAACGAACCCTTCAAGTTATTTTCTTGGGACACAACCACTTGCCGAAGCCTCTTTTCCACAGTAGTCTCAACACACTTTTGTAAGCCTCAAACTTGTCTCGTCCAGACAGAGAGATGTGAAATAGCATCCCTGATAACAAAGAAACATAGGCTCATGCCTGGATCACATCTCCCCGCCAGCTGGCTTCAAGGACCACCGCAGCATTGCTCCTGGTGCCACTCTCATGGTTCGCAATATCTCCAGCAATGGCCAGGTATGTGAAACAGGTAAATGAGATAAAAGAGAACCCTGCCTTTCTGCTCCCCTTTCTGCACTCCTGCCTAAAGCTAGAATACAATCTAAAAGCCCCCAACACCCTGTTCTATTTGGCTTAATCTACTGATCCAATTGAATTTTTTAAAAGCCAAAATCCCCCTTATTCCATCCTACCGCAACAAATTTCCTCTAAGTACTAAAAAAGGGTCCCTCTCTCACATTACCATGCTTTATTTTCCATTCATACAGAAACCAAACCCTCAATGCGTTATTATGTTATGAACTGGCGGTACAACACTGTTGCACCTATCAGGCATTATTAATAAATAAAAAAACACCCCATCAAATAATAATGAGTGGTGCCATTGTCATTATCATCATAGCAGCGAGCAGCACTGATTTCAATCCTAGGAAATCCCCTTTTCCTGCAGATGAAGCCGGGTGTAGGGGAGGGTGGCTTCCCCCTCCCCCCTTTCTAATGGCATTATTTTAACACAAGCATAAGAGGATTTCATATTTTTTTCCAGGGCTCTATGCAAAACAGCTGTCTAAAAGTGAGAAGCCAAGTCAAAACTTATTTTTCCCCTGTAACAGTGCCAAGATTTAAGAACCGGGGGTGGGGGGGGGAGGTTTGAAGCAGAGAGAGAACTCATGTATTTGGGAAGTCTTTTTGGAATTTGGATTCCAAAGACGAGTTTGTTGAAGCGGTAATTCCACGGCAGTTGTTTTTCCGCAGGAATCACAAAATGGTGGCACTGGCTTTTCAAACGGCTGCTGGTTTTTCATTCAAGATGTCTGATGCCATTAAAAAAAAAGCCAAAATAAAAATGCGAGTATTTAAATTTGAAAGCCTCCTCCTCATTCTGTCCACCCAAATATCAAATCCCAAGATTCTGTTCCAATTCAATCATCCTCAATAAGGATAAAAAAGGAGGAAATTTCATATAATTCTTGCACTGAATCTGCCTATTTTAAGTTTAATCCACCAAGCTCTGCTGCCTCACAGCATCTATTAACTTCAACAGTACCAAAACAGAAGACTAACATAAGCCCCACTCAGGTTGGGAGAGTGCAAATAATTGGAGCCCCTTTTAAAGACACAGCGCATCAAAAATCTCTCTGTCTTTCAGCAACCCCATGCTAGTTTTAGATGGGAGTCGCGAGTATTTTTATGTATTTTCGCTATATAGCATATCTATGAGCTTGAGGCAGCATATGTGGTATATACTGCCACAGCTCCCCTTCCCCTCGCCACACACACAATTTTCTCTGCACAATGCCCTGTGAGATAAGCCAAGCTTCTCCCGTGCCTAAAGAACATGGGTCCGAGGGGTTTTATGCTTGCCCAGACAATGTCTCCGGAAAAACAACAACTCTTTACTGCTGAATCAGAGCATCTTGTGGGAGTTTATTGTAGAATGGGTGGTGCACAATTTTTTTTGCATCATCCACATGGTGTCATCATCAACAAAATGCCAGCCTATAGCTTTTCCTCATTCAATCCAGATTTACCCATTCCATTTAAAATGCAGTAAGTAAAAATATTCAGTTGTACATCGGCAATCACTACTAGTATGGAAGATCATGAGAGCATTTTTTTTAATGGGTTGTTTGTCAAATGTGTGGTGGTGTTTCACTGGGTGACCTAAAATGCTGCACCCCTTTTTCCATTTGCTCCCCATCTGGGCACAACCTAGCTATTTATGTTGGCCCAAACAATATGAGTGTGCCTATTTCTGCCAATTGCCACCTGCAGAAGACGTGTTTGAATATCAGCAGCCAGGTTTTGATGAGCTGTTGTCAAGCTGGGAGAGGGAGTCAGTCAGCAGTAACTCCCAAGGTGTCAGTGGAGTTCACTCTTTATTCAAAGAAACAAAACAGCTCAGGTCTAGTAAGCACATCAACTCTTTCCAGTAGGTCTTGCCCCAATGAGGCAGTTGTGAGGATTGAAGGTCCCCACCTTCCCACAGCTCCCTATGTCTCTTCCTCCTCCAGGTCCCTCCCAAGCAACCTGAGACTAAGTGTCTTGT